>NC_137039.1:32021399-32298899 GCF_032717465.1 Coenobita brevimanus | reverse complement strand
TTTTGCTCATACATGCGGTAGAACAGAAGACGTACAAACGGACAGCGATTTGGTGGAAGTTTGATAATCCCTTACCCTTCTCTCGCTCTCCCCCCCCCCTCTCCTTTTTTTTATCTTCTTCCTTATCGGTATCTCAGTAGGCCATGAAGTGTAAGGAGTACGATGCTTTTACCTCTTATCGTTATCATGTTACCGTAGTGTGAGAGAAGGTTACCAGGGCGTTTGGATCACATTATCAGTAGTAGGGCAAGTAGTTATACCCTCTTTGATAAGGTAGTTTTTAATTATCCTGCACTTGCTAATACCAGGTTATTTTATTCATTTTGGTAAACCCCCCCCCTCCAGTAGTCTGTCCCGAAAAGGGTAGCCACTGACATATTGCCTCCATGTCGCCCTGTCCTCTGTCATTTGGCTGCCCTCCCTCCAACTCACACCTCTTCACTCCATTTATACTCATCCCCCCCCCCTCACCTCACTCACATACACTCTTCTAGTAGTGAAAGGGTTAATGATGGATGGATGTAACCTAATCCTGTTCAAAAAATAAAATGAAAATCGTTGGAAAGTAACAAGGATACTCCAACAAAGACGTTCCTTTGGTCGAAGTGGTTAGTGTAAGTTATCACTCCTTGCCCTGCATTCCCGGGAAGAGCGACGATTAGGACAGTCTTTGTTTTATTCAACTGAGGAGGAAAGGTCGGTGAGTACACTAAGTTCCTGTTGCTGCTGTTGTGGATACCTTTCTGTCTGAATATACTTTCCTATTTTCGGACACACCCACCGCAGCTTCTCTCCTCTAACCCCCACCTTCCGCCGGTACAGTAGGAGAGATGAGAAAATGCAGAACAAAGGCCTGTTTGCTGTATCTGAAAGATGCAGCAGTAACGTGGAGTGCTTCAAAATATTTGATAGGTTAGTACAGACTTATTATGTCCTCCTTTGTCCCCACCTCACTTAATAGCTTTTCCGATACCCCACTAAAGCCTTCGTTCTCTCTCACCTGTACATGTTACTTTTCGTCACTTTTCGAATGCCTTTTCTTATATGCCACAAGTTGTGTGAAATTTTTATATTTGTTCAGTATCAGAAAGGCGACAGTTCAATAGAAAATGGCAGACATTTATGAAAACTAATTTAGGCCTATGTATGAGCCCGGCCTAGCCAGAATAAAATCTTAAATGTGTTTAATGTCTTGGAGATTTTTATCGTTTCCACACGACTTTTTAAAGTTTTGTCATTATCAGACGACATTTAACTTTGAAGCTTGCCATAGTAATGAAGCATTTGAGGAAGGTTTAATCTCCCGAGCGCGAACAGTCTGTCCCTAAGGTAAAGAAAGTTGTCTGTAGAATCTCTCTCTCTCTCTCTAAAGTATGTCATTGGAAGGAAATGATGCATAACACTAGATTTCAGTAGATATTAATGTGCTTCGTCGCATTTTTTTTTTTTTAGGTTACATGATCCTTGGCCCCCTCCCTATCCTCACTGAATGTTATATTGACCTTGGCATACGATAAATCATTATGCGATGGATTTTCACTTGACGTAACCCGATCGCATAACCAAGGCATGACTACTAATAAGGGATTCAAGTTATAGCACAATACTTACGAGGAAACAGTACTTTACAAAAGCTTCAGACGTCTCTCAGCTTCTGCGTAAGTATTCCCTCAAAGTAGCGCAAGTTTTACACAACCCGTGATGGAGAGTGCATGTAGCTCCTGCAGTTCTGCCTATCTATTGCCAGACGCCTTAATCCCGTAAGGGGTGGCCACAAACAAGTTGCCTCCATGTTGCCCTATCCCTCGCCATTTCACTGCCCTGCTCCCAGCTCATACCCCCCTCTCTCATATACCTCTCCACTCCATCTCTCCATCTCATCCTTGGCCTCCCCCTCCCTCTCCCCCCTCCACCTCACGCACACACTCTCCTCGTCAGTCTCTCACTCCATCCTCTCCACAAGGCCAAACCACCCCAGTGTGTTTCTCCTAACGCATCTTATCCACATCCACACCACAACGCACCTTCACTTCCTTATTTGTCGGTCTGTTTCTCCATGTGATTTCGCCATGTTCCTCTCAAATAACTCATTTCCACTGGTCTCACTCTTGACTTCTGTTCATCCAACAAGGTCCAAGCTTCACTTCCGTACGTTAGAGTTGGTATTACAATACTGTCATGTAGTAACTTTTTCACTTCCATGCTCACTTCCCCATTTCTATCACTGCTTTCAAGGAACCAGCAACCTTTCTTCCTTGTTGTACCCTTTCAGTTCTGACTTGAGGAAATTAGACTGATAGCCCACTGTGCTTCCTTCTCAGACATATAGCCCAGAGATCAAAGTGATAGTGTGGGATTTGGTATATTTCTGCCTAACAAATCCCCACAACAAGTAACATGGATACATCAGTTAATCTTATATGTATGAGGTCACAGTTACACAAATACACAGTTATCTGTCTATTGCCAGATGCCTCAATCCTGTAAGGGGTGGCCACAAACAAATCGCCTCCATGTCATTGTCCCCTGCCATTTCACTGCCCTGCTTCCAGCTCACACCCCCCTCTCTCATATACCTCTCCACTCCATCCCTCCACCTCACTCACATACACTCTCCTTGTCAGTCTTTCACTCTCCATCCTCTCCACATGGCCAAACCACCTTAATGTATTTCTCCTAACGCTTCCTATCACATTCACATCCACACCACAACACTCCTTCACTTCCTCATTTGTCAGTCTGTCTCTCCATGTGACTCCACATGCTCCTCTCAAATACAGTAACTCATTTTCACTGCTCTCACTCTTGACTTCTGTCCCTTCAACAAAGTCCAAGCTTCACTTCCATACATTAGAGTTGGTATCACAATACTGTCATGTAACACAATACACAAATATCCATAAAAAATATATTGTCCATCCAGCAATATGAGTTACATCTTTTATGAAAAATATCATGTACAGTACAATATCAGTTAATTATGGTAACACATAAGTATGGACTTATATACAGTTAAGTGTAATCTTAATGATGCGGTGAAATGAATTGTATCCGGCAAACTTGTTATCAACACTATGACTAGTAAATCACTGGTATATCATTTCACTTGACATAAAACTGAAAGATCCCTCAGTTTGTCTTCATGGTATTCCAAGCCATTAAAAAAAAAAAAAAAAAAAAAAAAAAAAAAGTATTATGTATTTACACAGACATAATACAGGTGGCATACAGTACACCATATTGAGAAAGTGAGGGAAGTTTGGAAAGCCTGATTAATATTGTGCTTGTAGAAAGAAATTACAATATACTATCTTGAACCTACCTCACCCCATTCTTAGGTGGGGAAAAGATAAGAATGATGATGATGATGACAATAAATGTCAGTGACACAGTGATCATGAGGAAGTGGTGAGGAATCTTTGATCATACAGTTATGTATTATATAGTACAGTGGAGCATGGAAGGTGAAAGGAGAGAAGGCTCCTCAGAATGCAGTAGTAAGAGGGGAATGACTAAGAAACAGTAGAGCAACAGATGACAGTGAGGATAGGATACAGGAAGTATATATGATGAAAAGGAACAAATACAATAGACTTGGAAAACTTGTGGAATATTTAGAAAGAGTTTTTGTTAGGAATGCTCAGAGTCCAATATATGTTTTTTTTGAAGATGTCAGTCAACAAGAGAGGAACAGTATGGTGGAATACAAACAGAACAGCAAAGGCTGCAGAAAATGGGGAACAGGGATATTTTATTATTTTTGGTTTAATATATGAGTTGAGTATGACATGAGATGATAATGTTTATTATGAAATTGCTATTAATACAGTACTTTATCATCATTATCATTTAAACCTTGTTTCCTTCCAAAGAGATGGGGCTAGGAAAAAAAAAAAAAAAAAAAAAAAAAAAAAAAAAAAAGTTGGGGAACTATCAAACAACATTCTCAAGATAGGCCTTGCAATATGCAAAATGCTTTAGATGAAATAAGATGTGTAAAGCCGAAACTATCCAAAATAATTTTGAAGAAAGGCAAACCGTAAAGGCACAAATGTCTGTGGCCAAAAGTATGTTGTTCTTATATTATTTTTCATTTAGGTAAAAATATTAACTCTTTACTCTGTCTGTGATTGGATTTGTAGCCTGTTTAAATAAAACAACCATGGGAATCTATTTATCTATCTACCTGTCTATTGCCAGACGCCTTAATCCTGTATGGGATGACCAGAAACAAATCGCCCCCATGTCACCCGGTCCCCTGCCGTATCACTGCCCTGCTTACAGCTCACACCTCCCTCTCTCATATACCTTTTCACTCCATCCCTTCATCTCATCCTTGACCTCTCCCTCATACAGTAACTCATTTCCACTGCTCTCACTCTTGACTTGTGTCCTTCCAACAAGGTCCAAGCTTCACTTCCATATGTTAGAGTTGGTATTACAGTACTGTCATGCAGTGATTTTTTTTACTTCCATGCTCACTTCCCAGCTTCTTATCACTGTTTAACAGAGCCAGCAACCTTTCTTCCTTGTTGTACCATTTCAAGCACTTCACCCTCCAAACTAACATCCTTATTCATCACACTACCCAAGTACTTAAATGCACTCACATTTTCCATTTCCTCATCATCGAACCTCACTGTACATCCAATGACTTCATTTCTCTCAAAGACCATAACTTTACTCTTCCCTACATTCACCTATCGAGTCCGTTTCCAACGCACACTACCAAACTCTTTCACCAAGCCTTGCAGTTCCCCTTTGTCTTCACTTCACAATACAGTATCATCTGCAAACAACAGTACAGGGAGTTCCCAAACACCGCCCACACTCATTAGGGATGCTCCAACATCCACTTCCCTACCTTGTATCTCTCTTTTAACTCCATCCATATACAGATTGAAAAACTTTGGAGACATGACACATCCCTGTTTCAGTCCATCATTCAAATAGAAAAATTCACTCAACCATGTGAATACAGAAACCATATAACCCATCTATCTACCATCTAGTAAGGAAGTGTGTATCATCCAATAAAGAAAACATGATTGAAGGATAATACAGCTCTGTTATTTCACAGGACTGAAAATCCAGTCAGAGACAAAATAATGGGTTCTTATTGTCACCTAAATGCTAAATGCAGTGGTAACTTCAACATCTCTATGAAGTGTATACCAGATACTGGGCTTAACCCTTTCAGGCCAATGATGTAGTTTTCCACTTTTTTCTTGCTGTTTACAGATGATTCTGTTAAGCTGGAGAGCATCCTAGTAGTGAAGGAGATGATGAAATCTGTATCAACTTCAGTTCAAGAAATCTAACCAAAGTTAAACAAAATTAGTGTATTAGGAAATAACAAGAATAAAATAAAGTATATCCTCACAATAAGAGGTCAAAAATGTTCCAAATTTTATGGCTCAGCAGATTACAGATAGCCATATTGAATACATTTCACTGTATACTACACATCTAGTAAAAATACAGAATCACAGCAGAATGATAAATAAAAATACACTGGATAATTAATACAAAAATACACTGGATAATTGATAAAATCTATGATCAATAACAAACCTCAACTCATACAACCCAGAGTGACTGCAGAAGTTGAAGCTATTTAATGTGAAGGGCATATGGCACATTATATCATCATATCCTACATGACCAACATGTTGCCCACACATAATAAATTTCAGCTTTTCTAATAATAAATCAAAGTGCTAATTCTAATTCCACCAAAATCACCACAGTATCATCATAAGGGAATGTCCAAGACACAGTTAAACTGGTAATACTATGATGCATCTTAAAATCAGTGATGAATTTCAGATATTGTTTTCAGAGCCTTGGTAATTTATAGCATGCAGTAACCCTCTATATAACAAACCTCAGTTTGTGGAGTTTAGCCTTAAAGAACTTCTTGAGCCAGCCATATAATCTCCTCATACACCGTAAAAGGGGTACACAGTACAGTACTGTACATATATGGCAGTTGCAGCTGACAGACTGACCATGTGATGACTTAGCTGGGGGGTACAGTACCATGCTGAGTCCAAAGTAAGCTAAAGCACAGAACTGTGAACACTAGGGTACTGTAATGTATATACCAAACTAGGATAGGTATTTAACAGACCTGGGTTGTTAAATTACAGTAACTGCTGAATGCAGGAACTAAATAATTTCGGATATAATGACCCAACTTTTGCCAAGTAGCTTGTTATATCGGGGGTTCACTGCACTCATGATTTGCTTGGTCAGTTAGTATTGACAGTATCAGTAACACTCATTCAGTAAAGCGTTCTCCATCCACCACCACAGTTAACTAATGACTAAGCAACACCAGCCTTAGTCCCTGGATATTATGGAGTCATGTGTAACCAAGCACTTATGATTTTATTGTCAGTAAATAAAACAACCAAACTTAAACATTATAAAACCTTGTTCAAATCACATAACACCTCTAAAAAATAACACAGTAAAACCAGGAAAGTAATACAGTGGATGATGATGTTACATACACTGCAATGCAAGAACCCTAACTGTGAATCCTTTAAGTTAGTCTTACCTTGTCCTTAAAAATATGATTCTGTGTTATGCCTAAAATGCAACATGAATCTGTGTCTGTTCTGCTTTGAATTGTATGGTGTACCTTATTGTGTATATAATATAAGCATATATATATATATATATACACACACACCAAAAGACCCACTGCCATGTCATAAAAACACTCCAATACACAAGTCCTGGATGAGACAGTCCTAGTGTGTATTCAATATGAAGGGTGGGTTTTAGTGCCAAAGTGGTGATATGAGCGAGAACGTAGGAGGACTGCTGGGCCTTAGGGAACTGGCTGTTGAGCCTATGCTCAGAGTCAGACACTAAAAATCATATAATGTTCTCATGGCCTTTTGGTTAAGATACGTTAAACTCTTAAGATTATTTTAAGAAAATTATTTTCCTTTTTTTTTTTTTCTGCAAGGACTAATATTGCTTTGTACTTTTCCTGTTAACTGTGCTATGAGCAAAACAATGGACTGACTGATAAACAGAATTCACAGATCTGCCCCTCATTCTATATACAAAGTACTGTACTACTGTAATTTTCAATGTACTGTACATGTTATCCAGTTTAAACATGATACTCATAGTCAGAGTACATGAAAAACACTGAAATTCATTACTCATATTGTGTAAAAAGTGTACATATCTGCAGATCCTCCACAAAATGTATCAGTACTGTAGTTATAAATCTTTATTATACATCATTAGTTTGCATAGTATGAGAAAAACAGCAAAAAGCTAATACGTTCAGTTGCTGCCAAAAACTGCTTGAAAGTTGCCTTGGAT
Organism: Coenobita brevimanus; assembly: GCF_032717465.1. NCBI lineage: Eukaryota > Metazoa > Arthropoda > Malacostraca > Decapoda > Coenobitidae > Coenobita > Coenobita brevimanus. Next base: position 32,291,549 of record NC_137039.1, on the reverse strand, counting down.
TGATATGCTATGTGCATCTGTAATTCAAGTAAAGTATTGCACTACAATGAAACTTTCTGACAGGCAAAATCACTTGATCAAATGATCAGTGCCTGCTCCCAGAATTCATTAGTTGTAGCTGCAAAAAACACTTCCAAGCCAGACCATCATCATTTGAAACCACTTCCTCTTTTCATAGTAAGTTCATTGTCTGAGATCATTTTTTCTTCTCTTAACTTAAAGTGTCAAATTACAGAATTATATTTATATTACTAAGCATATGGTGACATATATTGCATATCATAAAGTATTACACTGTGTAAAACTTAGTGGATAGAGGATTAACATTCTGGCCAGTATTTCACGATCAACAGTATTTAACTTTGAGTACCAGGTAGAACCATTTGATTATGAAAAAGTATTCATAAGTGTTTCATGTGTGCAGTGTGTCAGAGAGAGCATGTAGAGATTGTCAGGCATGAAAGGAATGATCTTGCTGGAGCCTTCTGAGTGTGTGGAGTTTTGTTATTTGGGGGACATCTTTTGTGCCAGAGGTGAGACTGCAGCTAACTCTCTGGTTAGGGTAAGGAGTGGTTGGAGGAAGTTCAGGGAGCTGTTACCTCTCCTAACATTGAGAGGGCTCTCCCTCCATGCTAAGGGATCTTTGTATGTGATATGTGTTAGGAGTGTAGTGCTGTATGGTATTGAGACCTGGGCAGTAAAGAGGGAGGATATTTGTAGGCTCAGACATCCAGAAATAACAATGGTTTGATGGATTGACTCTATCGGATACGTTTATGTGAAGCTACAAAAAGTGGTGAATGTTTTTCGCGTATCTGTTAGAGCCAGGATTCCAGGAGCTTGAATGATGAATGAATGGAAGCGTGGCCCATTGGATTGGGCAAATTTGGGCTGTCTGGACATTGCTACTCCTCACCCTGCCCTGGGGTGGGAAAGGAGGTCCTGGTGATGATGATGATGAATGATGATGTATTATGTCCTTGAATGTGAGGCCTGGGGGAACTAGGGTTACAATTTAAGAGTTGAGAGGAAGGATGGGACTGGAATGTGTTGGTGTTGTCATGAGGAAGGGTAGACAGAGATGGTTTGGGCATGCTGAAAGAATAAAGGGTGACAATTGAGGGACAGCTGGCAGAAGGTGAGAAGTGTGAATGTCATGGAGTAGGGCTGTGAGAAGCAGATAAAAAAGACATGGGATGAGGACACGGAGTGTGACCTCAGGGATAAAGGACTGAATAGGGAGGCTACCAGAGATCAAGCAGCTGCCATTAAGTTACCAAGACTGATATATGCTAGCATATTGAAGCCTTGCTTAACAAACACAAATAAAAAAAGTGTTTCTACGCAAGGTCAAAGCACACAGACATTAAATGCATATTACTATTAGTGTCAGCATGTGGTAAGGTTGCAAAGAAGTCAAACTTGTAAAGAGGAAAGGTTTTGCTAGCGAAAGAATGGATGATATTAGAACTCAACTACATTATGTTATATTGATACCTTGGTAAATAATATTTGATGTCACAAGTGTTGGTGAGAATGGCTATCTTCATGAATTTTTTACAATATTATTCTTAATACAGTATTCTGACTTACAGAATACTGTACGGTCATTGTTAATTCAGGAGGCATCACTTACCATGCCTCTATCCCCAGTTATAGTAGTATGTGAGGACTGCCTGTAAAATAATGTCTTTAATGTACAGTACAGTATATCATTATATGAAGAATATCCATCAACAGTTGGTACTGTTGTTGCAATTGAAAAAGAGATTACACTCTCTCTCACAACTATATATGCATGCATGCATATACACATGGTTGCATACATGCATGTACAAGAATCCATACACGCATGTATGCTCGCATGCACACACATTGCATGCACGTATGCAAGCACAAACACCCACCCATGCATGCATGTACACTTTCTCAGAGGTGCCAAAAGGTTCTGCAACAACACAAGTATTTACAGTAATCACAAATAACAATTTCTTACCTATGTGGAAGGGGCTCTCAAACTATATGAGAGCAAAGACATTTACAGTTATCTATGATATTCATTTACCACAAGTCAATATCCCTGAAGGTAAAAAAAAGATCATCATCATCATCATCATCATTATCACAACACAATATCCAACCTCACATGCAGTGGGATGTTCAAGATTACAATCACTGATCTCGCACAAAATATCAGTCAGAGAAGAAACGCAGCCCTAGGTATCGTCAGGGGCAAGAGTTCACCTACTGTTTCATCGTGTTTACACTAAGTATATGCCATAACTGGCATTTTCCTCCTTGATGCTTCACATCAAAGAGACTCATCTATGGGCAGAAAAACCTAATATACATCTCTTAGCTAAAGATTAGCCGAGAGCAGATGAAACTGAAAAGCAGAAGAGGTGAAATATTAGACAAACTCTTGTCTCTTATTGCACATCCCCCACCCCAGTGATAAAGGAGGTAAGACAATGCGTCAAATAAAAGTGTTGGACAGTGTGGTCGTCCCATTCCTTGCCAGTACAGTAAGGTGGAGTTTCCAGTCTCTCAATATCACTTTTTTCATGTCATGGAGTGCATGGGAAGTATTTTTCTTCCTGATCCCCAGGGATACTAGTAATATCATCATCATGGCATACAAGTGCATTTAATATACACCACAACTGTTTGGACTGAACAAGAGTTGAGTATAAAAGCAGCTTCACCAATTGAAAAGAACAGATAGCTTTAACACTTACTGGTATACTATATAAAACATGTCAGATGTGAGTTTATTTAAAAATTCTCCCAACTGAACTTCAGATACTCCCCACAACTTCAAAAATTCTCCCCACTAAACTTTTAATTTCCCCACTATGTTTTGCATTACAGGCTACCATACTGTAATTACCTGCATAGTACTAGGTGAAGGTCATGTGGTATGCCCATCACTCTGAATCCCTAAGTGGAAATAGGCTTTCAATCATATAATCCATTTGTGTACTCTTAAATACTTTAGACTATACTACCACCATAACCTTAGGCTCCTCTACTGTGCAAGAGATGGTCCCCATTAGTTATTTGCTTAGTTTGCTCTGCCTTGTGGAAAGATGTGTTTCCTACTCACCACAACTAATTTCAACAGCACAGAGTTAAGAAAGCTCTGGAAATCAGTCATTTTCTGTACAGTATTATACCCACAACACAATAAGCCTTGGATTTTTTTTTTTTTTTTTTTTTTTTTATAATGGTACTGTATCATCACTTAATTTTGTGAACCTCAGCTAAGGACCATTATATATACACTAAGTGAACCAGTTGGTAACAACTCCTGCCCACCCAGACACAAGAACTGCCTTCCATCCATCCACCATCCAACCCAATGTTGCCCCATGAGGAGCATAGGGGCCTGGGGCAAGACTTGACATTTAAGACGAGTGTGACTAGCCTCACCAACCTTTGTAATTTGTGATAATACTGCACTTACATATTTTTTAAAATTATAAGTTGTATATACTTAATTTTGGTACTTATAAGGTAATATTTTCCAATATTACTAGCCCCGGGCTCCTACGCTCCTCATGGGGCAATGTAAGACTGGATGATGATGATGGTGACTAACAAAAGCTCGAAATCATATATTACTGTACAGTAAAAGTCCTGTAATCTTAATGGCAGGGGACCGTCTTTCAGACTATTGTGTTTTTCGGACTATTGGAAGGGATCTTTGAAAACATTAGAAGTATGTACATGATCAATAAATAAACTTAAAATGATATGGATTATTGTTTTACTCACTGGAAATGCATAGAAGTAGCTGAATAGTTGCAGGCAGGTACATCCATGTCCATGATCAATTTCAAGCCAGATAAATCCTTGGATAAAGCCCAGAAAAATTTTTAAAATTTAACCTTGACAAATTCGGAGTACTGGGATATTTGGATTACTGGTGCTCGTATTGGAGGACTTTTACTGTACTAAGTGTTCCATCTGTAAAATGCAGCCATAGATATACATTGGTCTCCTATGACTTGAATCATCTGGACTATGGTAACCGAGTCACAGGCTCTCCCACATCCCAGGTCCTCACAAATTCCTAAAGGAATAATAAAGGACTGGTTGTTATGATTTTGAGTGGATGACATTGTCATCCACTCAAAATTTAAATATATATACTGTATATATATATACACACACACATACACATATTACTGGACTTCAGATTCATCATTTTTGTGCTATAACAACTTGTAGAAGTTCTCAAGATTCAGAAGTACAGTACCCTTATAAATGCCGCACTGTTGTAACTCCTTTGCAGTTCCAAGAAAATGCTAAAAATCTGCAACTGTATTGCACAGATTAGGCCTCACGGATATGTAATGGATTATAAATACACTACAGCAGGCTTCCCCACGGCAGACAGTTGGTCAGTATCTAAACTTAACGAAAATAGATCGTACATTATGTGGGGTGTGGGCTCAGGCATGCTCCAATATGACATTTATGTCCACTGCATGGATGCATATCCCACAGCAAGGGGCATATGGCTGATCAGAACCTCACTGTGCCCCCATGAAGCCAGTGACATCACTCTCCATCTCTGCCTCATCTCACTAGAGGACCGACAGCCCATGGATCATGCTGTTTCTTGGAGTTACAGCATGCTGTGACAGTCATATCAGCTTTACTTCCCATCATGATTCCTTCTAAGCAACCAAGGATAACACACGTCTGAATAGAAAGTTAATACTGCATTTTTCTCCAGATTGAAGAAATGCAGCAATGCCAAGGAGTTCAGCAGTAGTGAACTAATCAACAGGACCATTTTCAAGGTCAAAGCAAAGATCCTGGCACCTTTTAAGGTCTATGGCATCTCAGTTCTGAATGCTTCATAATTCTCTACATTGCTAGAATAGGATAAGGAAGGAGTGCATATCAGCTCTGCACATTTGGCAGCAGGCAAGAGCTTTCCTGGTAGTGCCAGCACGTTGCTCTGGCCAAGAATCCTGGGGATTTAAGGCATCATCGGGCTGATTCCACTCAATCACGAAGAGGAAGGCATTAAAATGGGAAGGAGTCGCTAGTGAGCATGGACAAGCAGAGAAGCCAGCAGCAGCTGAGTTCCTCTGGATTTTAAAGACCTTCATTGAGAAAGGAGGTTACAGCAGGCCACAAATCTTGAACCATGATTAGATGGCTCCCCCCCCCCTTTTTTTTTTTTTTTTTAAGACAATGACCAGGTCTACTTACATACCAAAGCATCAGCACAAGCTAAGGATGCAAGGCAGGCAAATCACACACCTCAGTCATATTCATCCTCAGCCAGACTGGGATTCACAAGATGGAGCCTGTTGTTGTACATACTGCTAATCATTCTTGGTGCTTGTCACACAAGTTGTATCAACAGCTGTATGATCACTTAATGTACATACACAAACTGATGCCCAGCAAGAATTAATGAATATCTCTACAGGCAGTGTATGAGATCAACAGTTCAAATCCAGTACCAAGTGCTGCATGTGCTTTAAACCTTATTGAAAAAATGCTGAGGATGAGGTTAACAGAGCTGAAGTTGAAAATGTTGAGTGATGGTGTTAATGCTATAAGTGCAAACCAGTGTAACAAATTTTAAAGGGGTGGGGATCCTAAAATTTTTAAGGCTTTGACAGAAACGTGAGACCTGGTCAGTGAAGTAACAATAAATCATGCCTACCGAGCGTCTGTGCACCCCTCGGTCTGACACAGCTTTTAGTGTTGCTGACAGCAACGCAAGAAGTGGTAGTGGCTGCAAGAAGGCTGACAGGCAGAGAGTTGGTGATGACATAAGAAATCTTGGAGATGAGAAATCAGGTACAGGCAGAGCTGGTGACTCAAGGGGTTGTGGTGGAATGACTTTTTTCTGAACAAAACTGACAATATACGGCCACCACTTCCCTGGAAAAGTGAATGTGATAAGTCCAACAGTTTCAGTGGTATGAACACACTTCTGTCTGGAAAAGTTTTTCTGCAAAGACTCATGTATGAAAGTGTGAACAAATCTTGACTATCACTCACTTCCTCATCCCACCACACCAGTCCCCTCCAGCAGTAACTCATAAGCAAGCTAGTGATAGTGATGATGACGATGATGCAGTGTCAGTGGTGTCTGTAGCTTTATTTAAAGGATTTAAGTTAAGAGATAGAGCTGCAGCAGCAGACAGATGAGGAATAGCAAGAAAACCCTGCCAGGGGACAGGGGCCTCTACCCAACCTTGGGTCCACCCTCATAGCATGCCAGTATACTGCCACACTACAAGTCTGTGTGTTTTTAAATTGTGTTTATCACTGTTTGGTACATTTAAGGCCAGACCGAGGTGGTTTGGGCAGGCTTGAGGGGGGAGGGGTCATTAGAAGAATGACTCTTGGGAGTGTGTTGACCATAGGCAATTTTTCCCACAGACTGTCATTCATAACATGGTTTTCCATAATGATGTTATAACTGAGCTTAATGTAAAAGTTAATTACCATATTTTACCAGCAAAAATAAATTATTATTATTGTTAATTACCGAAATGCTTTATATTCACTGTCACTTAAAATATTCTGTCAACCACATCACTAGCACTAGCTAGTATCATCCTCATTAAGAAATTTCTGAAGGTACTGTAATATCTAGTGAAGAAATTGTTCCTATAATCAAGCAAAATTATCCACTTATATACCCATAAGCTTATTTCCCTTAAATAGACTAGGCTAAGAAACCTTCTCATTTCCATGGTTGCACTTGGATATTTTATTCTGGCTATCCAAAACAGTTTTTCAGTTGAGAGACTGTTTAGCCTTGTAAGGGTTAATCAAGACAAATTCCAACCCTATGACTATGATTTCCTTTAAGCTGAACAAAATAATCTTGTGGTAGCCTAAGTAAAGTAACCTTGTGTGTTTAAAGATAGCAAAGATGGGTTTATAAGAAAGTCCCTTAAGAAATATTTCAGCTATATGTTAATTAAAATTCCCTCAGCTCAACAAAATCAGTTTGTAGTAACCTGCGTTGTTGTTGTTGTGCGACCCCAGTCTGTCTGATCGAGCAGACCCATCAACTGCACACAAGCAACCACCCTTGCAGGGCAAGCCTATGTAGTGAGGCTGACAACATCACCCCGTTATTTGGCAATATGGTTACCATCCTGCTTTATGTACGGTTTCCTGAGTAAAACAACAATGTATTAATGTATCCATAGAAGACAAAGGGTCAAGAAACATATACACATGAGCTAATCTCATTCGTTCGTCATCAGCAGTAACATGTGCCTTCTGTCTCCTGCTCGGTGGTCTCACGGCTGACGGAGAGTATCGGGGCACGGTGTAGGTCCTGCGTGGGAAACTGCTGGGGGCTGGGTGTCATCATGGGCTTGCTGGCCTTCAATTTGTGGGCCAGGGTCATGAATATCGCCTCCACATGATCACAGTCACTGTCATCCTTGGCAGAGGTTTCAAACAGCTGTAATAATGTGCTTCAATTACAATTCATATATGGGATTTAAAATGTACTGAACAGCTGTTTCCAATGTTACTCTCCTTGAGAATTAAAGGAAACTGATGTTCAGGATAAACAAACATCTCAACTCTTCAGCTCAAATGGTTTTGAGTTGAGAATAAATGTAGAAAAGAGAAAAGTGATGGTAATCGAGAGAGCAGGTGGCTCCCAGTGTGAGGTTACAGTGAATGGAGAGAGACCGGAATTAGTGAGAGAGTTCATATACCTGGGTACAATGATATATGAGAGAGGAAAATGTGCAAAAGAAGTGGAAAGTAGAGTGACACAAGGAAGGAAAGTAGCTGGTGGTATGAAGGCCTTGATAAGAAACAGAGGCTTGAGTGTTGCTGCTGCATGAAGCTTACATGAAGGCGTGTTCGTACCTACTTAAACACATGAATGTGAGACTATGGTGTGCCATGAAAATGAAAAGTCAAGAGTGAAAGCAGCGGAGAAGGGACTGCTGAGGAATGTATTTGGAGTACAGAGAGTGGGTAGGATATGAAATAATGTGGTTCATGAAAGATGCAATGTGAGGAAGTCTGTGGACACCAGAAAACGAAGAGCGTGTACTGAGATGGTATGGTCATGTGGAGAGAATGGATAACAATAGAGTGGTGAAAAAGATATATCTGAGCGAATTTGATGGAGGGGGGAGGCGAGGTAGGCCAAGGAGAAGGTGGAAGGATATGGTGGATGAGTGTGTGAGGAAAAGAGTATGGAAGTTGGTCAGGTGAGGAGACTGACAAGAGACCGATCTGGCTGGATGAATGTTGTAAGAAGAAGTGCTTGAGCAGGGATTTGGCATCCCTTTTTAACATGACAGTGTTCAGACTGACTCTTGGAGAAGCTACAGAATGTGGTGAAAGTTTTTGGCGTATCTGATACAGCCAGGATTCCAGGGGCTTGAATGATGAGTAAATGGAAGCATGGCCCATTAGACTGGGCAAACTTGGGCTGTCTGGGCATTGCTACTCCTCACCCTGCCCTAGGGTGGGAATGGAGGTCCAGATGATGATGATGATGATGATATATAATCTGCTACTGACCCCTGTGCGGTGTAATATTTCCTTATGCCTTAGCTCCACAAATGTGTTCAGTCTGGAATTAGGCATAAAAATTACGTTGAAATAATTTTTATAATCAAAGTGACGCCAACCCTCACCTGAAGGCACCAGTGTACTGGAATTGGCTATGTTGCTGCTACTGAATTACTAAGAGATGGAAGCATTACCAAAACAGTTACTAGAAATAGCTGGGGAAAAAGCAAATCAAAGCCCTAATGCTATCATAGTGCACAATAAAATAAATCAGTTCTACAGTATCCAGCAACCAAACCTAAGTACATACTAAAACAACTTCTTTTTCATGACTCAACTGCAAGCTTTCATCCCATCCCACTCCAGCTTTCTTACATAAGATGCGCGAGTATCAGCATGGGCAAAAGCTTGCCTGTTATTCCACTATATCTACTTTACACCTAAGATATGTCTGTTACCTTCCTCCCTGATACTCATATCAGAGAGAATCATCTTTATGAACAGAGAAACATATCAAAGCTTCTCTCAGTTTAGGAATATTTTTCATTTGAGGGATGCAAGAAGCAAGAGAGGTGAAATATTGTACCATACCATATTAATAAGGTGACCAGAGTCCCGCTTTTTTTACGTCTGTCCCGCTTTATTAATTGTGACTAAAATGTCCTGCTTTTTTAACATTTTATCTTAAATGTCCCACTTGTAGAAAATTACTATTACATTACATATTACATGACTTTCTTCTAAGAAATTATGATGAATTTGTAAAATTATGCATAATACAAACCAAATGGAATACTCAGTTGTTAATATAAACTCGATAATACTCGCTAACTAGTAACTTTGGTCGGCCCACTGACCGTATCATACGGTATGTTCGTTGGAGACACTGGTGTTTGATTAGCAGCCTCAGGGTGAGGTGCGGGCTGCAGCGCAGCAGCAGTCACTGTCACTCGCCTAAGTCACTGTATGTATGTATGTGTCTATACAGTCACTACTCGTTTTATGATGGGATTCTGTCAGTTCACACCCTAACGTATAACAATTTTATCGTAAATCAGGAGTTTGAAACACATTATAAAAGGGGGGTTACGTCAACTCAGCATCCCAAAGTCACCTACCCATGACTGAAATAAAAATGACAACCCACCTTAATCACTTCCTGTGTCGGTCCAAGTCGTCTCCAAGACCAAAACAAACACTATCACACCAATGCAGGCGGCCTTACTCACGTACAGTAAATCATTGGAACAACACAACAATCACACTTGCGTAACGTTGGCCTGGTGCTACACAATGTATAGGCCTACTGTAGCACAATGCTTGACTGAGAGGTGACGATAGCAAAGGGGGGGAGGGGTGCACACATGAACAAGTGGAAAAGACAGGGCTTTGAAGGGATGGCAGGACCGGAACTGAACCAAAACAATGCTCTGCATGCTGGGGCCGTGAACTTGCCTAAGACAAGTAACTGTCGCCTTGCGTGTGCCTGGTGCTTCGTATGAAATTTTCTGAGGGCAATATCGTTATAGTGGGAAATTCATCGGAAATTGGATTTTGGGGTGGAACTTTTCTGTTATCGTTGTAGTGAATTATCGTATACCAAATCAACATAAAACGAGTAGTGACTATATACAGTATATATATATATATATATATATATAAACACACATACACACACACACACAACGGTGTCCCACTTTTAGCTCCAATAAATCTGGTCACCTTACGTATTTAGCAAACTTTTTTCCACGTGTACATTACCACTCCTTACAGGCATTGAGTGAAGATCAGCAAATCTTTGAGCAACATTGGTGGGAACACTAAGCTCTCCTTTACAGTCACACTTATTTCCCACTAGTATTCTTGGTATGTTGTTCCCAAGCATGTGCTGGTTACACTCCTCTATCCACGATGGCAAGGACTGAAACCAAACCAAAACAGTGTTAGAGGAAAAAAAAAAAAATGGTGATAAAGGAGCTAAACATCATTCTAAAATATAAATACAGTCAAGCCACAGCAAGTCGGACACGCATAACTCGGATCCCCGTATAGGTGAGACAAGGGGGTCACTAAGTGGGCATCTGAAAACTTCGAAGCTGTGCCGCCCCCATTCAAAAATCCCACCCCACCACTTCCACGGTGGAGTTTAACTGGCGTCAAACTCTCACTGTTTACACTGTGAGCAGTCACGCAGTCACGTGTGTAATACTAAGCCCTGCTACTGTACTCTTGTGTTGCAGTATTTTCCTGTGATTTTGCCAGGATTTACCCAGCCAACTATGTCATCTCATGGTGTTTCAAAGTCTCGGAGTCGTTAGGGAGGTGATGGAAAATGGAAATTAGTGTCACTGGTCATTGCACTGAAAGTATATACTGTATAATGTTAAGAGACATCATAGTTTTCATATATTGTACTTTGGTGTGCCTTAATACTTGTATGCATGAAAATGTGATGATTTATGCGGATTTAGAGCACAAGCCCGTGTTGGTCGGACAATTGCATAACTCGGACCGAGTTACCCCCAATTAGTCCGAGTTACTGAGGCTTGACTGTACAATACAGGGTACTGTATTTTAAAACCAGTACATTACAGTAAACGATCTGATGTATGTACACATTAGTCTGATAAATGCTGTAAAATTACTGTATTTGTATATGCAAACACATACCTGTACTGAATTACTATGATATACAAACAGCTTAATGTGATCACTTTTCAGCAATGTAAACACTATACAGTACTTGTTACCTGGGTTGCCTCTTTAGCAATTTTATAGCAAGATCCAAAGATACATACATACATAGTTTATATCTATCTATCTATATGTACTGTATACTGTATATAGCAACAGTTGGTGTATTTACAGGTATACAAAATTTTAACATTGCTTACCAGTCTGATAGAAATTTTTTCGCTGAAAGACTTTCTAACACCATTTTTGAACAAGTTCAGGGACCTCTGTGAATCTGTTTTTGGCAATAATTAGCCTCTTCATTTATGTTATGGCTCCAGACTCATTTAAACATGAACCTGGTGGACTGTCAGCTGAAGCTACCCTGCTTCTGCATTCCTTCATTCTCCTTTCAGAGGATATGGAGGTAGCCAAAGGATGTTTGAACAATCAAGCAGCAGAGGTGCCCCATTTTATCAGTTCTACCACAAGATGGCAGCCCTGTCTAGCACCCTCTTTAGTATAAACCACAAGTATAGTATTGTACCTGGAATGAAGGCATCCTGGTGACATCGTAGACAAAGACAACAGCATTAACATTGCGGTAGTAGTGCTGCACCATGGATCTCCTGAAACGCTCCTGGCCCGCTGTGTCCCATAGCTGCAGCTGCAAACACACATTCAGAAATGTACACCCATTTCCACCACACTGTATTGCACTAGCATTATCATCATGCCTGTTTCCCACAACAACATAACTGGAGGCATCAAGAAATGGATGTGGGAAAGTGCAAGTAACCACCAAGGCATAGGGTTAGTGTTTTAAATCTGGAGACATGAGGAACAATCTTGAAATTATGTGTGCCATGGGATTAGGTTAATGTTTGTACCTGAAAATGTAAGGAACATTCTAGGAATTACCATAAGTGTTATGACGTAGGATTAGGTTAATGTTTATATCTGATGTGAGGAACATTCTGGAGATTTTGGCATGTCTTTTGCTTACTTTCTCACTTACCTTAGGATTAGTACTTGTCATTATTGTTATTGTGTATTATTAATTTATGTGCATTACTGCATGAGAAAATGTGAGTTCTTTACTAGAACATTCTGGTGTGCAATAGTAGGAAGTGCCAGGGAGGAGGTATATTATGCAACTCTCCTTGTTAAGAATCAGTCAGCCAAGTGTAACGGACATGGGAATGTGCGTGTGGTGGCTAGTGAGGGTGCGGAAGTTCAGTTTGGTTCAGGCGATGTGTGAGTTCAATTTAGTTGGTGAACCAGTGATTGACAGAGTGAGTTGTGTGCGCGGCAGTTCAGTTTTTCGTTGATGAACAGTCAGTGAGGCAGTGACAGAGTTACTAAGCCAGGCAGTGTAAGTAATGAGTGGAAAGTGTAGTCAATTAGCCTTTAAGTGTATAGCTAATGAATGGATGGTGGGCCAGCAGTAGTGAGTGAAGGAAAGAATTAATGTGGGAGAGAAAAATCAGTGTTTTGCAGGAAAACTTCAGCTGTGCTTCGAAAGGATCTGAAGTGCTCATCTGTCTTTGATTAACTCTCTAACCTGTCTACTTGTCATTCTAGACATCTCAACAAAACACTAAGGTTGTAACAATATACTGTACTATGATGGTGGAATTATTAAGAACTGAATATAGCAGCAAACATTAAAGAGCAGCTTACAAGCACTGACTATCATTTTATTCCTGATTTGCACAAGAATGGTTGGTCACTACCTTGTACTGGACTATGCTGAAGACTCACCATAATTTCTTCTTGGTCAATCTTTATTCTCCTTTCTCTAAAATCCACTCCAATTGTGGCTTCAGTTCTGTCTGGAAAGTGACCTCCACAGAACCTACAAGAAGAAAATAAATGTCACTTCAACCCCTCCTTCACTCCCCAATACATTTATCATTATTCATTTATTATCCAGTCTCTTACTGCCCCAAAAGCCATCAGCAGACTATGATTTATTTATTTCTTAATGATCACATGGTTGTTCAATATGTATATGGATGAGGTGATGAAAGAAGTAAAAACACAAGTAATGCAGAGAGGGATGGCATTGCTAATGAATGGAATATCTCAAAACTAGTTGTATGCTGATGTTGCAATGCTACCTCCAAATGGCTCAATTGGTAGAGAGGTGGCCTGCAGTCCCACCGGACCCAGGTTCGAATCCCGGCTGATGCAGGGAACAGTTTAAGGATTTGAATTTCATTAAAATCAGGCTTTACTGATCTACCAGAAGACCCGCCGACATGTCGTAAAAATACCCCCGCTAATACCAACACACCAGTCCTGTATGAGACAGCCCTAGCATGTATTCAATATGGACGGTGGGGGTTAGCGCCGAAGTGGTGACATGTAGAGGTGTATGGTATGTAGGAGGACTGCTGGGCCTTGGTAGCAGGCTGTGAAGCCTATGCCCAGAGTCGGACACATAAAAAAAAAAAAAAAAAAAAAAAAAAAAAATACTGTACCAGGCAAGAGCTTAGTGGACTAGGCCTACTGCAGAGTTTTGTAGATGTCTGTAAGCATCGTGCATTGAGAGTAAATGTAGAAAACAGTAAAATGATGGTACAGTAATCAAGAGAGAAGGTGACTCCCAGTGTGATGTTAAAGTGAATGGAGAGAGAATGGAATTGGTAAGAGAGTTCAAATACCTGGGTACAGAGATAGAAAAGAGAGGAAAATATGCAAAAGAAGTGGAAGGTAGAGTGACACACAGAAGGAAAGTAACTGGTGCTACAAAGGCCTAGATAAGAAGCAGAAGTTTGAGTGTTGCAGCTGCACAAGGCTTACATGAAGGAGTGTTAGTGCCAACTTTAACACATGGATGTGAGACTATGGTGTGTCATGAAAATGAAAAAGTCAGGGGTAAGAGCAATGGAGATGGGACTGCTGAGGAATGTACATGGTGTATAGAAAGTGGACAGGGTACAAGATGATGTGATTCGAGAAAGATGCTGGGTGAGGAAGTCTGAGGATACCAGAATCGAAGAATGTACTCAGATGGTATGGTCATGTGGAGAGAATGGATAACAATAGAGTGGTGAAAAAGGTATATCTGAACGAATTTGAAGGAGGGAGGCGAGGTAGACCAAGGAGAAAGTGGAGGGATATGTTGGATGAGTGTGTGAGGAAGAGAGGTATGGAAGTCAGTGAGGCTAGGAGACTGACAAGAGATCAAGCTGGCTAGATGAATGTTGTGAGATGAAGTGCATGATCAGGGATTTGGCACCCCTTTTTAACATGACAGCGTTCGGATTGATTCTATCAGATATCGTTTATGTGAAGCTACAGAATGTGGTGAAAGTTTTTGGCGTATCAAATACAGCCAGGATTCCGGGGGTTTGAATGATGAATGAATGGAAGCATGGCCTATTGGACTAGGTTAACTTGGTCTGCCTGGATGTTGCTACTCCTCACCCTGCCCTAGGGTGGGAAAGAAGGTCCGGATGATGACGATGATGATCACACAAAGCACAACTGAATGCTCATAACTCAATATACTCTATAGCAATACAGTTTCACCTTAATAGTTTTACAGTGCGTGGAATACTGGGGTGATGTAGAGCCAACTAAGGTGCCCCAGTTAACTGGGTGGAGAGACAAATGCGGTATCTGTCCAGGTACCAAGCCTCCACACACTTCCTCACACCTCACCACAATGAGGCACGGTCCACTACAAGGGAACACTGGTTCACTGCACGGGCCGCTATTGCAGGGGCGATCACTCACCTGTAGTTGATGGGTCCACTCAACCAGATGGACTAAGGTTGATCCTCAGTTATTGCTACTGTGTACTGTAGCTATACAGGTCCAGAGAGATATCGGGAGTTGTCAAAGATAACCTCCTCAAGTATTTAAATATAGATATACTTGCTCCTGTGATACCTACAATAATAACTGGTACAAGCATAACCAGAGCATCCATCCCTTCCAAAGCTTGGGATTGAGGAATGGTTGGTTTGAGGGATTATGACAATGCATGAGGGTGCTAGCAAACAAATGTTATTGGGCATATGAATACTATACCTGAAAGTTAGGCATGTTTTCCCAACGCTGCTGTCGCCAATGACAATGATCTTGAAAATTTTCTGCTTGCGGTCCCTCAGCAGTGCACTGCTCTTGGCAAATGTCTGAGTTTTTGAGGTACTCATCTTGCATCTGGACCCTGAAGAAGTCAAAAGCTGTCAATGTAATCATGAAACGTTCATCACTATAATTACGAAGTAGCTATAATTAGCAAAAGCATAATATAATGTACAACTGGAGACTTACAGAAATGCATAAAGAGTATGAAGAGGTGCCTGTGATTTTTCAGAAAAGATACAGCAAAACTGCCACCACAGCAGCTGATAAGGTATGAAAGAAGACATCACCTTAAAAGATATATACTGTATACTGCACTGTATGCTGAGGTGATAAGTGGTTGCTTAAGTACCATAGTGGTATTAGAGGTAGACTCCAAGACAATGCTGATTTCATGTGTGCAGTGTGTCAGGGAGACAATGTGGAGACTGTCAGGCATGAAAGGACTGATTTTGCTGTGAGTCTCCTGAGTGTGTGGAAGAGTTTTGTTCTTGGAAGAGGTGCCTGTGATGTTTTAGAAAAGATACAGCAAAACTGCCACTGCAGCAGCTAATAAGGTGTGAAAGAAGAAATAACCTTAAAAGACATATACCACATATACTGCACTGTATGCTGAGGTAATAAGTGGTTGCATAAGAGAAGTACCATAGTGGTATTAAAGGTAGACTCCAAGACAATGCTGATTTCATGTGTGCAGTGTGTCAGGGAGACAATGTGGAGACTGTCAGGCATGAAAGGACTGATCTTGCTGATGTGTTCGGAGTGTGTGGAAGAGTTTTGTTCTTGGGAGACATGTTATGTACTGGAGTAATGATAATGATTAGGTGGATGTGCAGTGCATCTGCATTCAAGGCCTAGGAGGGCTAGGTTTATGATGGAAGAGTTGAGAGGACTGATGAGACTGGAGTGTATTGGTGTTGTGGTGAGGATGGGTAGATTTAGCTGGTTTGGGCATGTGGAGAGGATAGGGGATGACAACCTGGTGCAGACAGTGAGAAGTGTGAATGCTGTGGGTAGGGCTGTGAAAGGCAGATCAACAAAGACCTGGGACGAGGACATAGAGTGTGACCTCAGGATAAGGGACTTAACAGGGAGGCTGCCAGAGATCATGCAACACAGACAGCTGCCACCAGGTGATCAAGGCCGACGCATGCAAGCATGTTGGAGCCTTTATAAACGAAATGTATTGGTACTGTATATGTACGGTATATTGTATCTGTGTATCCTTATTTTTTTTTCTGTCCCTAAAAATCACATACACATTAATAAATGGCCAGAAACTCTTATTAAAATACAATAATTAAAGAAAAAAAAAAAAAAAGACATTACTGTTGGCAGTGGGCTAGTACCCAATCTGATGACCAGAACTGGTGCCGGCTGTTGGATGGCCACGCAGATACAGGGCTATTTAGCCATCTGACATCAACAGAGCCACTTCAAAATTATTTTGGCAAACATTAGGTGAGATTATTCAGCTTATAAGTAGTTTGGGGTCTTCCGGGGACAAAAAGCACTGTACCAAAAATGCTCAGTAAACATAGGTCTCAGTACAGTAGTAAGGTTACCAAATGTATACTGTACCATACAAGGCAGTACCAGAATCACTGTACAGTGAATTCTCAACAATTCAGCATACTTCAGCCAAGCCTTACATCGAATAAAGCAAAATGCCAGACATTGCATAATACCTCCCATCGACTCAACACTGCGTCGAACTGGATATTGTGTTACTGTCTGTCTTTACTCTCTATCCTAATAATTTTCTCATGAGTAAAAGATGAAAACTAAGCAAAAATTAAACAATGTAATGATACGGTACAGCAATGTAGTGTCAGCTGACTACTGCTTACGAGCTGGTTGATATGGTATGCCTCAATGTTGGATATTGCATAGAACCATTGGTTACATCCCGTTTCAACACCGGATATTGAATAAATTTCGCCGGATATTGCTTCAATAGAGCTGAGCCAGCAGCACCAGCTATTGTGACAATGGATAATTGAGGGGTTGCTATACCCGGTACTGTATATCAAAACACTCGACACTTTGGTGTTAAGTATGATTCATGACATGTACCGGTACATAATTTTAAACATTTTAGGATGATTCTAACTTGTCCTGGTGTACTGGATATGCAGAATTATATACCAAACAGTTTAGAATAGGAGTTCCCAGCCACCTGCCTACATGCCAAATACATCTCCAGGGTTAAGGTACTGTATCTGGCTGGAGATACAGATACAGTTAATGTACAGGTTCTAAAGCACATGTGCTAACTGGTTTTCATTACTTCCTGACATTCTCAAAGGTTATAATAATACAGGTAATAATAATGATAATAAAATAATAATAATAAATAATAAGTTTATTCAGAATGGCATATACAATCAGAATGGTATATACATTAAAACACTGAACAAGTGTTTACCAGCCACTTAAACATACGGAGCAAACCTGATTTCCAAACTTGATCAAGAATAGGAAGAGAGTTTGAAGTTTTGGAGAAATATAGTGGTATGTATGTGTGTGTCTGTGCCATTTTGTATGATTTTAACAAGGCCTGCTCAATAAATAGTATGCAGTGGCAAAGGAAAAATGGTACGTGGTGGCAACCATCATCCACTCACTTCATGTACCAGTAGTGCTGACTACTTCTTCCTTCACCTATGTCATTTATTTTTTGTGTCTGCCCTCCTCTCTTCCTATTTCTCCCATCTCTCCTGTCACTGTATTGAGCTTCTTTCCTTTTCAGGTGGCACTATACTGAGTGACAAACCTAATGGTTTCCTGTAGACCAGGAAACCATATAACCAACCCACATGTGTTCCCTGTGTGTCAACAAGTGGTTTGGCAGAGGATTAGAGCCCCTCCCTGTAAAACAACTACCGGTAAGTCAAAATCAAATGGCCACCCCTTATGGGATTATGGTGTCTGGCTATAGACAGATACTGATGAGAGAAATTCATGACCTGTTTTCCTTTCTGAGGTTTAACTATTATTTTCCCACTTCGAAAAATCAGGATTATAATCCCAATGGGACAGTTCTGACATGACTAAAATAATAGAACACCTGCCCAATAACCTAAAGGGGAAAAAAAAAAAAAAGTGCCAGATCAGGGTGATTTCTAATACAAATATACACTTTATTTGAGGCAGTAGAAGCATCTTACCAAATCAGTTCTTCTTCCAGGTAGTCTCTTATATTTTCCTGATTAGTTTGGGGAGGTAAATAAACATTTCATGTGAAGTTTGTTTCCCCTGCTGTTTATAACTATTCCCGCTGTCAGTTTGATTTTTCAAGCATAATGGTGGAAGGGAATTTCCTCACGGAAGTGTTTAATTAAACCTAACCTAACCTAGCTTAACTGTACCTAATTTAATCTAACCTAACCTAACCCAGCCCAATCTAACCTAACCCAACCTAACCTTCAGCTGAGAAGTTGGGAAACGAAATCCAAATTGAATAAGATTCTTCCATTATGAAATTATGCCGCAAGCAAACAACCGTAGGTAAGTGATGATAAAAATGGGAAATTTTCCAGCAGGAAAAGGTAATTTACCACCCAGAAAACAGTCTCAAGAATACCGAAAACAAACTGGTGGAATATGAATTGAATTCGTATGGTCATTCTACTCTCAAATAAAGTGTATGTTTACAGAAAGTAGTTTGATAATTAGAATTAATAGTTGACCATTACTGCTGTATACTTGTGTACTGTCAAGGTTGCCAAAATGCAACAGTTAAACGCTTTCTTTGCAGTTGTCAAGGCAAAATATCAGCTGTCATTGCTTTCGTGAAATGAGAAAACTTCTCATACCTCACCTGAATGGGACAAATGACTAATCCCCTTTCCTGTTAGCGCTGTCAGTATGCATGGCAATGGTCTCCGGTGTACTCCCTAGAGCGTACAAATATAAAGCATAGGGTGCACAGAATAATTATCAAAATGACAACCAACTGACGTGGTTGCACAAAACAACTTCAGCTTCGACTGATGTCGATTCGGTTCGCTTGTAATTAAAATTTCGGCATAAAACTCGACATCAAACAGTTTTATGGAATCATGTGCAATAATAGATAGTAATATAATACAGTCAAAGGATACGTATTTGCCAAATGAGCACACGTCTCCTTCAGCAAAGTTATACAGTCAGTAGTTAGTCGCAACAGAGAGAGCGGTTTTGTAAAATAAAGTAACAATTTCTGGGTGGTCGATTAAGTAACTTATTCGTTTGTTTTCAGGAAGGAGATAGGAGAGTCCGGGAGTGCTAATAAATCTATCCATAATACTCTGTCATCTTGTTTGTGAGTTTTGCAGATAATGTTGTCATATATACAGATTTATCTGTTGATTTACATATTGTAAGGTCTGTTTACATGCTTTATGTACCCTGTCTGCAGGAAACTGGGAAAACATGTAGAGACGTCATTACTTGACATAACGTTCGAACCATAGAAAATTACATCTACAGCAGTTGCTATCATTGAGCTACTACCTACATTTTTAAAATCTATTGAAATTAATTATAATTTTTTGCTTCGTCAAATAAGTATACAAAAGAATTTTTCTTCATCATTGAACGTAAAGATCGCCATTATTGTTTACATGACGTCACTTCCTTAACGTCATCTCTTCACCCGCCATCTTGGCCGGTACCACGCGGGATTTTGGGCTATTTACCTTTATCTTGAGGGCCTAGGACTTCACAGACAGCCAATAAGCTGACCAACAAATAAATAATCATGGATCCCAAAAAACAACAGCTTCCTCCCAAGGAAAATGCCCTATTTAAGCGGATTCTGGTGAGTTCCGAAACGCATGGCTTGTTGTTGGGGTTCGTCTGCATAAAAACAAACCTTACAAAATATTTCAAATCATAAAACAAGCCCTGTCATTATATATTTGGGATGAGATAATAAATCGCTGAAAGTCTGTAGTGATTGAAGTTTGTCAGATATTTGTCGTTTTGACCTGGAATAGCTTTGATTCACCATAAAATGCGTGTATTCAGAACCATGTAATGCCAAGGAAGTTGATATTTTTGGGAGTAATCTGGTGTTACACTGTGATGCAGTTGCATTCAGCTTTGTCGCTGACATTAATGTTAGTTATTTAGTATTTCTTGAATATAAATAATAGAATTATTTTTTACTGATAATTTGTGACAGTCAGTTGTACTTTCATTTAATGTCTATAAAGAACTATCATGACTTGCTTTTTGTGTTATAGCTTGGAATAGTTTCCTACCAAAGTAATTAAATGGGTTTCTCTCATGAATTTGGTAAAGATGTATTAACATGTAGCATGATTTCTTCAAAACAGTTCATTGCACAATTACTCCAAGTGTCAAAGAATAGTTCAAGTATTGTTTTGAAAATAAAATGGTTGGTTAGTTGTGCTCATGTTTAACTGACAGAATTGCAGCAATTTTTGGTGAAAATCTACGTGAGCTCCTACTCATACGATGTATTTTTTTCATTTATAAAATTCACTATAAGGAAATAGCTTTAAAAAGTTGTCAAAATATGAAATAATGAAGTACCGGTAATGAACCACAGAACCTTGCCATTTTTTCTTGCAAATGAAACCTAACAAGACTTAATGTAATCATGAAACTATAATTAAGACCTATGATTGGTGCTAATTATTTATTTGAAGTGTATGTTTCATCACTTAATTAACTCACACTGTGAGGAATCTTATTCCTTGTCATAAACTTTTTCACAGCCTTTGTGAATGGGAGCATTCTTAGATTCTTTCAAATCTTTTATCATACTGGTACTTGTATATGTACCGGTAAGCATGCAGATTATTATTAGGGCCTGAATAGAGTGACATAGAGATCTAGCAGCATGGAGAGGTGCCTTAGGTGACCAAGGGCGACAAATGCAAGCATGTTGGAGCCTTTATAAACCAACAAATGAACAGAGTATCGTATAGCAGTAGTATATACTTTATATCTATATCTATAGTGGTAGGTGGTGGCGACCATCATCCACTCACTTGATGTAGTGCTGCCTACTTCTTCCTTAGCCTTTATTATTCTTTTTCTGTGCCTGCCCTCCTCTCTTCCTATTTCTCCCATGTTTCCTGTCGCTACTTATTGCTTTTCTTTCCGTTACAGGTGGCTTTACATTGAGTGACAAGCCAAATGGTTTCCTGTAAGCCAAGAAACCATTTACAACGCTGGGTGGTAACCATATAACCAATCCATACATGCTTCCTACGTGTCAAGTGGGTTGGTGGAGGGTTAGTGCCCCTCTCTCTAAAACAAATAACTTAGAGTCAAATGGCCACCCCGTATGGGATTATGGCGTCTGGCAATAGATAGAGAGATAGATCTATATCTATCTATCTATATATATACTGTATATGTGTGTGTGCGTGTGTATATGTGTGTATACTTTCTACAGATAGTCCTCGACTTAAGGCCGTTTTGCTTTTACGATGAAGGCCCCATAGAGCCTTCACAAGTGCTTCCAAGTTTCATCCGAGAGTGGTCGTAATTGTAAGTGACAAGCCAGGCAGCGTCCCTGAGGCTCACTCATTTTAACAGACTGATTGGGCTGCCAGTGCTGTGAATAATGGTAGCCTGTTGAATATCAAATTTATGATACTGTACATCACAGCTGTAATAAACAGCTGTGTTATTGATATATGAATGTACTATTTGTTGATATATATTATTGTTTACAGTTTGTCTTCACCTAAAAAAAAATTATACAAAACACTGTTCATGGTAATTGTTTGTTGCGAAGGATGCACTTGTTTTATCTCGAACCCAAGTCTACACCCTGTTTTATTTTGATGATGCTAAAGGAATATGCAGACCCTGATTGTGGTGTGCATTTTAATGCTAGTCATGGCTGGTTTATCTGGATTAAACCCTGTTTTCCCTCCATAACGTCAAGGTGAGTGGTGAGACTGCTGGTGCTGACTTGAAGGCAGCTGAGATGTTCAAGGAGGAATTGAATAAAATTATTCAGGAGGAAGGAAGTTTGCTTGATTTATGCATATTATTAACTTTAAAAGTGTTTGGACATGTGTGACTTCGGAATGTGTACTGCATATCAGCTTTGACAGTACTGTACTGTATTGTATACGGTATGCATTTTCAACTTATGACCAAATTGACTATGACAGATCCGTCAAAATGTAACCCCGTTGTAAGTTGAGGACTATCTATCTATCTATCTCTCTATCTATCTATCTCTGTATCTATCTATATATAGAGGGTACATATACTGTATATGTATAATCTTAGCAGAACACCCAGAGGCAATCATGTACTAACATAGCATTTCGTATTACTTTGACAACAACTGTGGTAACTTGGGTACCGTAAAAGATTATATTTTCATCCCAGTGGATGTTGTCAGTATATCAGTAGTACACAGGTAACTGGCCAGATTGAATTCAGTATTGCTGCAAGTGCAATTAATTGAATCCATTGTAATTAAGCAGTGCTTCAGATGACCAGTGTAGGCCAATGCTGAACTTTAAGTGTTCATATACAGTACAGTAGTTTGAAACCTTATAGGCTAACTCCTCTAGTTGGTGGTTGGCAGAAATGATGGCCCGTGATTGTTGACTACTCGGCTGTACATGTACACAGATTATGACTGATGTTTAATTACCCTTACAGTAACAGGGAACCCAAATTAGAGAATTAGATAATGTGGCTTTATGTATATTTATTGCCATATTGATAATTTTTTATATATTGTTGATGTTTTGAAAGTGAATTTATATTAATAGATTTGTTTTTGCATTGCAGAAATGTTATGAGCAGAAGCAGTATAAAAATGGCCTGAAATTTGCCAAGCAGATTCTGGCCAACTTCTCAGACCATGGTGGTAAGTTTTTAATGAAAGCTTTTAAATACTGTACATCCATCCAGTCATCTGCCTGGCCTTTAGTGCCTTCTCCCATTCTCAGACTTATATGCATAGCATACACTTCTTTGATAATCTTCCTCAGATCAATGCTTTCTGTATGATGATAATAGGTACGGTACACTTCCTTGTATCTGTTGGTCAGTAGACCAGGTATATTTGTACTGTTAATTTCATGCACTTTCCAAGAGTGTTGAAAGACTACAGATTGGTTATCCAATGTAATACAAGCATTAAATAAATTTTTAGAAGTGAAAGTGTCGGTTAACTTTATTTAGTCAAGATGCAATTCAAAAATTATATAGCTATGTAATGCAGAGAGGATGGGACTGTTCATCAAGCTGGGTGTAATGATGTGTTACTGAGAGATATGGAGGGATGTGAGAAGTGTTATGTAACAGCGGATATACCTAAGCCTAGGTAAAACTGATGTAGCTAATCGTTTTACTCTGTGTGGAATGTATCTGCTTACATATGGACAATACAAAACCTCACAGAACATTGCAAATAATACCGGTATGTATTAATCGATATAATGGTTTTGATAATCTGTTCTATATTGTTCGATATAATACAGTAGTCATGATGATAGTGCAATAGATCCTTGCTTTAACTGATTAATTGGGAGAAAACCTGATTCAGTAAATCCGATAATTTGTTATATCCATTGGCCCCTTCCCCCCCCCCCCTTAAGGTGGGATTTCAAGCACATGTTTGAAAATAAATGAGTGCAATAGCATAAGCTAGCTGGAAAAAATGAAAATTCCCTGTATACACATTTTGCACTAACGTGGCCCATAATTTTGTCAATTTGCATCTTATTTCACATCCGTGTCATAGCACTTCTTTGTGGCTGGTACTGTACAGTATTACTATAGCCTAGTCTGCTGATGTGACTCAGCAGACATGTTGGGGAGAGGGCAATTTCAGGCCAGGTTGGAGTAATAGGGGCAGGAAGCACATGTATTGCAACTCGTTGTGCTCTGTTTAACGAACATTGTTATACCCAAGAGAAGTCCGGTGGCCTTTGTAATGTCCGTTAAATCTGATATTCGGTCTACAAAGGTCTGCTAAATCAAGGGTCTACTGTATATACCAGTTCAGTGTATGTTTTGTTGGCTTAGGTTAAAGCATTTCAGTATTAATATATATTGAAGAAGAAGGTTTGTGATTTAGCTAATCACTACACTAGAAGGTTGAGAATCCCTGCTTGATTTAGTATTTTGTATTAGATTTTGATATTTTTCCATCTCATAGGCAGTATATACATTGTTGTTTATGATTTTCCTAAACACAGTGACTGATTTAAAGTACAGTACTTTGTTCAAACAGGAAATAACGTAACTTTGTCCTGCTCATATCAGCTTGTGAGGCCCAACGACCTCATGTTTACCAGTTTATTAATGCTTATGAAGATTTCATTATATATCCTGCATTTGTTCTCTCTCCTCGTATGAGAAAGACTTAAGGTAACTTGCCATATAAGCTAATATTCTGGAGATTGGAGAAAAACTTCGATGCTCAGAAGACAGTGATGTAATATGGCTGTTGCTGTAGTCAGCAGTGAAGTGCTACACGTATGTAGAAGAAAAAAAATGTTAATCAGAAAGGTCCAGTTTAGATGATAGTATACTGTACATTGAAGTAACAGATAAAGGAAGAGACAGTGGCATATGTATCAGAAAAATGCAGGACATAAGACTGACGAGTTGCAAGGAAATTGAAGTGCTGATACTGTACAGTGGTACTGCATTCAGTTACACGAGAAATAATGCACTGTAAATACTTAGTGTACACAAAGCTTATTTGCCATTAAATCATCATACATATTATGCTTTGAAATATCATTGGAGCTACTAAAGTGCAGTAAAAGTGCATTAGTGATTCTGGCATATTCCTGTATATTTGGCATCAATGAAAATTTATAGGAGATGAATTCAGGTAATTTGGTGTGGTCAGTATGCTTGTTTAATGTGAGGTATGGAAGGTAATGAAGCTTTGGAATTGACAAGGGACGTAACTGTGTCAGTGAGATATGCTCAGAGGAGTGCCTGACAAGGGTTTGACATTTTAAGACATGGAGTTTACAGAATTATCGTCCAGGAGGTGAGAATTACATTTTTTTTTTTTTTTTTTTTTTTTTTTTTTTTTTTTAAAGAAATGTCTAGTGCTAGGTGGGGGCACTCACCATCCACTCACTCGATGTAGTGCTGCTCTCGAGTGTCTGCCCTTTCGTCTCCTCCCTCCTTTCCTTCCATCCGTTTCTGTCTTTCTTTACTTCATTCTTTCCTTGTCCTTCTGCCTATGGGTGACTTTACACTCCCTCTATTGTCTTTCTTTCCTTCATTCTTTCCTCTTCCTTCTGCTTGTGGGTGATTTTACATTGAGCAACAAGCCAAATGGTTTCCTGTACACCCGGAAACCATTTACTACGTTGAGTGGTAACCATATAACCAAATTATGGTGCTTGCTGGTTTAGTGGGTAATTGCAGCGCTCCAATCGGATTGAGCCGGCGAAGGTTTATATCCAAGGGATGGTTGGGGTTATTGCTCACGTAATGCCACTCAGGGATGAGTGAGGCTGGTCACTCTCATCTTAAATGTCAGGACCAACTTGCCTAGCCCCAGACTCCAATGCTCCTCATGGGGCAACGTAGGATTGGATGATGGATGGATGGATGAAAACTGAATATAAGGCTTGAATAGTGTGTGAATGATTGTGTCCTGTTTCTTTGAGGATTCTGTTTTATAATTTTGTCACTTTTTGTGCTCTTGGATCCTGTCAGTCCCCAACTTTTAGACAGGAATATTGATGATGATCTATCTGTTTATCTATTGCCAGACACCATAATCCCGTAAGGGGTGGCCATTTGACTTTGAGTTATTTGTTTTACGGCAAGGGGCACTAACCCTCCACCAACACACTTGTTGACATGTAGGGAGCACGTATGGTTTGGTTATATGGTTACCACCAGCGTTGTAAATGGTTTCTTGGCTTACAGGAAACCATCTGGCTTGTCACTCAATGTAAAGCCACCTTTAAAGGAAAGAAAAGCAATAAGAAGTGACAGGAAAGATGAGAGAGATAGGAAGAGAGGGAAGGCACAGAAAAAGAATGATAAAGGCTAAGGAAGAAGTTGGCAGCACATCAAGTGAGTGGATGATGGTCGCCACCACCTACCACGATAGTTGAAATTCAGTGTGGTCTACTTAGCAGGCAGGTAATTTAGCGAAAAATCTTTAATGTCTGTCCTTTTCATAGACCACCCATCTCCCTCCTTTCGTAAGTTGGGTGTGTGTATCATTGTAAATAAAACTTATTTTGTATTCTTTGAGTGGCAGAAGCAGTGTTGTTATGTACCACTCTGTGTTTGATAAAAAAAAAAGAAAATGTTCTTCATCAGAGAAACAAGCTTTGTAGAGGCTTTATCTGTAGCATGTGATTAAAGGAGACCCATTTGCTAGTTACTACCATCATTACAGAATAATTACCTGTATTGAACTGCACTGCAAGTTCTTATTGTGATAATCTATCTATCTATCTATTGCCAGACGCCTCAATCCCGTTTGGGGTGGCCACAAACAAATCGCCTCCAAGTCGCCCTGTCCCCCGCCATTTCACTGCCCTGCTCCCATCTCACATCCCCCTCTCTCATATACCTCTCCACCCCATCCCTCCATCTCATCCTCATTGTGTGTAGGAGGAAAGAAAAAGTAGATGCTAGCAAAAGTAAAGGTGTGTTGATGGGGAAGAGAAAATATGAAATTATTGATTTCAGATTGTAGTAGCTGTGTAGAAAGAGATAAAGTGTAGAATCAGTGTGGGAAAAGAGGATTTTCTGGAAATGTGTTTTATTGTAAGGAGCCAAAGTTGCGAGCAGGAGGTACTGTACTGTGGTATACAGTACAGTATGAGTCTTGCATAGTGGAAAAAAGATTTTTAGGTATGCACAGTGTTGCAGTGTATTGAATGAAGAAAACAACTTATGTGGTAGTGCATGTGGTCAGAATGCATGAAGATAGACATAGGGAGTGTTGGAATTCAAGGTAATTGATGATCTTGCTTGGGGAAGCATATACGGTAGCTCCCCTGTAACCTGTTATACCTTGCAATGTACCATTCACCACTGTACCCCTTTTGTGCATACGCTTGACAAGCACCAAAAGTTGGAGTTACGGCCCTCTCTTTTCCTGCAAATAACACAAGGACACTTATCACCCTCCACATTTTTCAAAACATTTGTCATCCTTAATTTTAAACCCACACACTGCCTCCTGTGTAAGTGACTAGCCATTCTTGCCTTAAATGTCTGGATTGAATTTTTTAAGCCATAAGTACCTCTGCACATGAAGGGGGCAACAAAGGATTGGATAATCAATGGATAGTTAAGGAATTATGATTTGTAAGTGACAGCATTTGTTAGGAGAGTAAAGTGATTGTAAGAGCAAGTGAAATGATTATTGACAGAATAACTGGGAGACTCATTGGTCATATCTACCTTGTGTGTGAGAGTTTTCAAGAGGGAGCAAGGCATAAGAAAGGCGGATAGCAAGATAACTTGTGTATATCATTATGATTTTTGTCTTTTGCAGAGAAGCACTTTAAGTGAGTGAACGGTAGTTAAGCCATGGTCACCCGGTAGATTTTTTGATAATTTCTTCCTCAGTAATTTCTGTTTTCCTCAGTATAAGGGCATTCTAATGTTTTCAGGATAATTATTTAGGAAAGCTTCTCAGACATCATGTCTGTCTGAAGACAAATGACTTCCAACATTAACTGGAATCAAATGCATGCTAATAGTATGTATTAAACTCATCCATCCATCCATCATCCAATCCTACATTGCCCCATGAGGAGCATAGGAGCCCGGGGCTAGACAGTTGGTCCTTACATGTAAGATGAGAGTGACCACCCTCACTCATCCCTGAGTGGCATTACATGAGCAATTACAGTATGCATTTTGTAATGCTCATTTTTGTGCTTAATCGTCACATACCTTACTGTATTAATATTACAGCTGGTCTTGCCATACAGCTCTTCACTACTGGGTATGTGATAAATCTAAAATGATAATTCAAACATTATATAATCCTTTTTCAGAATAGTGTTAAGAAAAATTACAATGTGGTCTCGCTATACGACTGTTCACTATGTGATAAATCGTCAGAATAATACTTCAAACATTATACCCATATTCGGAATAACATAAAAAGAAAAATGGTCGTGACATCACTAGAACAATATTTTTGATGTCCGCCTCTGAGAATCTTGTGCAGGCACGGTTACACATGCAAGCTGGCAGTCAGTGGTATGAGTCAAGATGGCTGCCCAATGTTTACATGCGTAGAACCCCCATCTTGGGTCTGTGCAGGCGGCAGGCTTCACACCAACCCTTTGAGTCTTGTTCACCCATTGATTTGTATCCTGTGCCAGTGATCATCTCCCTTGTGGGCAGCAAGTTACCTAACCATCTCACTTACGTAAGATCCTCACTTTGTGGTGTTAGTTCATGGAATGGCAGAATTAGCGGTTTAGGAAGCAATAAAACTTTTAAGTAATACTTCTCTACAGTACTTGGTTAGGATTAGCAGCAGGTAAGAGTATCAGTAAAGGCAGCAGATAACAGTGATTTGTTGTATATCCCAGAAACTTGCACTCTCCCCGTTCCCCTAGAATTGATTGATTTATATTAGGTATTTGAAGAATAGAGACATACCAATGAAACCACCCTTCATTAATGATACTGTACATCATTTCCTAAATTTGGATTAATACTTCTTTCAGAAACACTGGCCATGAAGGGGCTCATATTGAACTGCCTAGGGCGAAAGGAGGATGCATATAACTTTGTACGACAGGGGCTTCGCAATAATCTAAAGAGTCACGTTTGTTGGCATGTGTTTGGACTTCTACAACGTTCAGACAAGAAGTATGATGAGGCCATTAAGTGTTACCGCAATGCCCTCAAGTGGGACAAGGACAACCTTCAGATCCTGCGTGACTTATCTTTGCTCCAGATACAGATGAGAGACTTGGAGGGTTACAAGGTAAGAGTGAATACAAGTTCACTGTGGTGGGCAGCTTTTGTGTATTATTGTGCTTTATCAAGAAAATGTTTTTAATGTTATAGAAATTTCAAACTGGGGAAGTTAGATACAACCTTTATTAATACCTTCACAACTAGGATGACTTTTGTAAGCCTTGTCCAATCATCTTGCAGTAGCAGGAATAAGAAAAATGTCAGGTGTACTAAAGAGGTTAAGCATACTGTAGTGCATTTAATAATTAGCTGTTTTTGGTGAGGTTGGCTCCCCAAGGAAGGAACCATTTGCTGAACTGTTAAAACAGACCCATATCAGGAATGTTGCATCATCATCATCATCATCATCATCATCATCATCTGGACCAACTTTCCCACCCTAGGGCAGGGTGAGGAGTAGCAATGTCCAGATAGACCAAGTTTGCCCAGTCCAATGGGCCACGCTTCCATTCACTCATTATTCATGTCCCCAGAATCCTGGCTGTATCTGATATGCCAAAAACTTTAACCACATTCTCACCCTGCATCTTTCATGAACCACATTATTTAGTATCGTATCCACTCTCTGTACTCCACATACATTCCTCAGCAGGGAAAGTTGCACAAATTAAAATATCAGATGGTAGCAACATTGTAAGCCTGAAGTGTCCCAGTCGTCTTCAAGGGATGAAGTAAGCCCTGTGTGAGGTGCTGCGGACTGTTAGTGAACATTGGTTTACTGCATGGGACACCCTTGCAAGGGCAGTTGCATGGCTGTGGTTGATGGGTCTGGTTGGGTAGACAGACGGGTTGCTCAAGAGAAATAGAATCCAGTATAAATAATACAATTTATCAGTATTCTCAGTAAAATGATGGATCCTCGTGATGGTAATGTCTGAAAAGGTCTGTAAATTAGTACAATACAGTATAGGGCAATGCTTACCCTGAACTTGGGAGTTACTGCCATTTATTTACTGTATTTATTTATTAGGTTATACAGGTAAATAACCACATGACCTATCACTCTAGGCAGAGACCCAGGCCACAAATGTACACTTGAAGTCTAAGCTTTGTGTACCATAAGATACTACTGTATTGATATGCAGATAAATATGCAGGAAACAGAGAGACTCTTGAAACTTGCTTGATTTATGCCTATAGAGAGAAGATAAGTGTTTGTGTTACTCTCATGAGAGATTGTTACATATCTTCTTGCATGAGAGATTGTTGCAGATCATATTACACCTAATTTTTTAGTTTCCAGCAATTGCAGTATAATTAGCTTGTTTTGGCATTTGGTTTACCTTTAAGTCCATTGAAAATATCAGCTGTACCATGTCCATTGCATTATGGTGATTCCTTAACCCCTTCACTCCAGGGACATACAGTCCTTATGATTTTTTCTTGCGACTTTTAGAAGCTTATATTTGGCTTTTGAGAAACTTTTCATATTTATTAGATATCTTTATTAATCCCTTTGCTGCTACAATTGAATAAAATGATTGAAAGAAATCATCTGGTGGTAGCATACTTTAAAAGTTTTATCATCATCATCATCATCATCATCATCATCATCATCATCATCATCATCTGGACCTCCATTCCCACCTTCAGTCAGGAATTAACACATAAATGAATTAAAGGGGGTAAGAGGGAATATGGTGTCATTTGGTGGGATTTGATTTATATGAGTTGAAAGAGGGGATGATGCAGTGGTTTGTGTTATCATATGGTTGTGATATGCAAGATGAAGTTGAGAAGCTCAAGGAGGAAATGGATGAGAGGTACTCAGAAGAAAAAAGTTGTAAAGGTGAGAAACAGATCACTGCCAGATGAATGTACTGAACTGGAAGAGTTGGGATCAGTGAATTGTGAACAGATGGATTGGAAAATATGAGAAGTGCTGTCAAGGAGTGTTTTATTAGGACTCCTAAGGCTGTATGTGACATTGCAAGGGTAGCAGTTTATGAGAAAGCACTGTATCAGAATGGTTGAGTCTGGAGGTTAAATGGGCAGTGAGAGTGAGTGAAAGGAATAAGGAATGAGTAAAGAAGGAGGGATTATGATGAAAGGAAAATGTCTTAGTGGTTAGTAAAGAGAGAGATGAAAATGGTACCGGTAAATAATAAATTTAGGTGGGAAAAAATAATGAATGTTTGGGGGAAGAGAAACTAAAGTATAGGAATTAATGTGGAAGAAAGTGTGAAAAAGAGAGGAATGAGTGTGGAATAATGCAGTAAGTGGAAAACTGGTAAAGAATAGATGGCAAGACTGTTTTATGAAACTGATGAGTGGGAATGATGAGAGCAGAGTGGTTTTAACATGATTGGAGTTGCTGGTGCACTGAGAAGAAATTTGGTGCCCTAGAATGTGACAGTGACAGAAATGAAGGATGTGTTGGAGCTTAAAGAATGGGAAGTGAGCAGATACTGATGAGGTACAGTACAGTATAGGTACGGTACATTCGAGTATTCCTGTAATATATCTTGAAATTTTGACTGCTCCATTACGCAGAACTCCATTTTCTGTTATTAGAGAAGTTATCCATCCATGCCCAATGGCCAAATGTATATTTATTTATTTATTTATTTTTCCTCTTGCAGGAAACAAGGTACAAGTTATTTGAACTGCGACCAACACAGCGAGCATCTTGGATTGGTTATGCCATGTCTTTTCACCTACTTCAAAATTATGATACTGCCTTGAAGATTCTAGAAGAATTTAGGAAAACACTACAGGTATTTATAAATAGTTAAATGTGTTGTCTTTCTTTGGGTACTGTTCTTCATTTTCAGTACAGAATTTGCAAAATATTCAGCATATTGAACCTTAGCTATTGAGTGCACTCAGATACAGATTTGTGTATTACAGAAACCTACATATGATTATGAATACAGTGAGCTGTTACTGTATCAGAACTTGGTTATAAGAGAGAGCCAGAACTTGGAAGAAGCCCTGAAGCATCTTGATACGTATGAAGCCAATATCTGTGATAAGGTCACACTTCAAGAGCTTAGAGGTAAGTATTTGTTATTGTTTTGGTAGGAGTACTTGTACATAATTATCCTTATAACTCTCCTAAAGCAGGAAAAGCGATCAGAGGGGTGATTATTAGTGTAGTATCGGTATACCGTATAATCAGCAGCAGGATCCAAAAGAGGAAAACATAAAAGTAGAAATATCTACAAAGTTATGAGTTAAATGGGCCGCACAGCTTTTCACTCATAATTTTGGCCTTCAGAATTCTTGGCTGCATATCTCTGACAACCTGTCTGCTCCCCCTCCCCTCCTTTTATATATATATATATATATATATATATATATACATACAGAGATAGCCCGATTATTCGGGCTGTATGGTGTTAAGGGGTGCCTGATTAATCCGAAAGCACGATTAATCCGGCGGAAACACAAGTACTGTACTGTTAGACTGATTTATTTACCGGTAAATGTACACTTAAGTATCAGAAAGACCTTTCCAGTTCAATGTATATTCCTCCAGCTTGTTTCAGTATTTTTCAGACTATATTCAGTTCGGTAAATCACGTTTTCTTACTGAAAGATTTCCTCCCAGTTAGTATCATCACGTTCTAAAGCTGTACCTACGATTGTTTCCAGCACAATGGACGAAACTCATCATACTCAAATGTGGACTTCATTTCCCAACTTCCCAACTGAAGATTAGGTTAGGTTACATTATTAGGTGCAGTTAAGCTAGGTTAGGCCAGGTTTAAACACTTTGATTAGAACAGTGTCTTCGGCCATTACGTTAACGAATCATAGAGTCGTCACACCAGAACAGATAAAAACAGCGGGGAAAGATTTAACAAGAAATGTTTATTTACCAACCCAGAAATAATCAGAAAAATGTAACAGACTATCAAGATGAACTGATTTGGTAAGGTGCTTTTACTGCTTACAGCGAAGCGTATGTTTACCCCCCTCAAATACTCAATGTTCGTGAGTTCAGAAATTTGTGTGCTCCCGTGGCAGACCTTGAAACCATTTTTTCAAAGTTATAAAGTCAGTTTCTTTTTCTTTCAGATGTGAAAAGACTCCTCTGGTACACCTGGCTTTTTCCCCTCCTCCCTAAACCCATCTTGTGATTTGTTATGATTCGTGAAAGAAAATTAGGGGGCATGTTACATTAGAATTTAAACATAAAGTTAGGGTGCATGTTACTTTAGCATTTAAACATATCGGCGAAAACATCTGCGATGAAAGGACCGCCGAGCTGTTTGGGATGGTAGTGTAGGGCCGTATAAACATACCAGTGACCTTGGTTCCCTTCCCATAATTGTTCGCAGTTTTTATGGCTCTCCCTAATTTAACGTTACTGACATCGGTACAGTAAAGCATTGTTCAAGGCTAGCAGCCATAAGGGGTTAATGGAATACATTATTGTTTGTATCAATACTCTCTATTTCACACATACACGAACGAACAAAAGAATGTGCAATAAATGTACATTTAACTGTAAGGAGCAGAAATAACTGTATGCTCTATTGGTCCGAAATGTGTTGGGAAGCGACATCGAACAAAGAATGTGGAACTGAATGCCACCTTATGAGAACACTTGAGATGAAAGTATTTTTTCTTATTAGTAAACATAATTGTTCCATTTCGTCCCCTATGATTGTGAAACTCGTAAATTTTCGTCCAAGCATACAGCCTAATAACCTTACCTCTAGTTTGTTTTTGTATTTTTCTAGTTTGTTTTCTTATTATCATAACGTTCCTTAAGCCTTACCTACGTTTGTTTCCGGCATATTGGAAGAAACTTACTCATAATTAGGGTGCATGTTATATTAGCATATAAACATATCGGCGAAAACATCTGAGATGAAGTGGCAGGCCGCCTGACTGTTTGAGATGGTAGAGGAGGGTCGTGAAAACATACCAGTGACCTTCGTTCCCTTCCCATAATTGTTCGCAGTTTTTAATAGCTCTCCCTAACCCAACATCCCTGACACCGGTACAGTAAAGCATTGTCCGAGGCTGACAGCTATGATGAGGTTAATGGAATGCATTATTGTTTGTATTAATACTCTCATACATACAGTACACTTAAGAACGAACAAAAGAGTGAACAGTAAATGTAAGAGGAAGAAATAACAATGCTCTGTTGGTCCGAAATGTGTTGGGAGGCGTGATACCTAATGAAGAATGCAGAACTGAATGCTAACTTACGAGAACACATGAGATGAGTTTTTTTTTTTCTGATTAGCAGACATTCTTGTTTCATTTCGTTCCCTAAAACTAGGAAACCCATTACTTTTTGTCTAAGCATACAGCCTAAAGACCTCACCAATTCACTTCATATTACTCCAGTTTGTTTTCTGTGTTTTTCTGTTTTGAGGGTAGTAAATTACCCTCTCTTGCTGAAATATTTTCTCTTATCACGTTCTTTAAGCCGTACCTATGATTGCCTCGGGCATAATGGAAGAAACCCATCGTATACAAAAGTGGATTTAGTTTCCCAATTTCCCAACTGGAGCCCAGGTTAGGTTGAATTAGGTTAAATTATTAAGTAGTTAAGCATGGTTAGGCTACCTCAGGAGTATCAGTTGCCTCACCAAACTCCACCCTACCACCCTTGTGATCGAGTTGTGAGCAGGAGGTGTGGGTGGGGGCAGGGTGAGCAAGACTCTGTCTGGTTTATCCATGCCTCTCTACCTAGAAACTGGATGCTTCCTGTTTAAACCGGAGCTATCGTATGGATAATTCTATGAATTACTGTACCACTGAACCATTGGGTCACGGCCCGGATATACCGAAAGCTGGATAATCCGAGCCTGGATAATCGAGCTTCCACTGTATATATAAATACCTGTGGGATAGACCACAATGTTGACTCAGGTTGAAAAAGGGGTTTAACCCTTGTCATTTGCATCTCCATACATTCCTGTACTTCCTTCATCCAATTGTTTTGTTTCCTTTGGTGTTAGACACCCACTTGCTATATTCATCTATAATCTTTGGCCTCCACACTTCCCACCTCCAGACTCGCTAACATATGCCGTACCCTTTTCACCATCCTGCTGGTGCTGGCAAGAGACCTTTTCATGTGGTGGCATCAGTGTAACTGGGTGATTGCTGCCTGAGTATACAAACATCCCTCATGTGTTTACAAGGAGCCTACATGTGGTGGTGCTTTGCAACCTGTATGAAACAGCTGCATCATCCACGTGAGAGCCAAACCTCATATTTCCCTGCACTTTGCAGGGGGAAGGACCCTGATTCAACCCTGGCAGGGAACAAGGGTGTGCAGGTTCTATACACGGTAAATGTATTGTGCTGTACTGTACCTGTAGTATAGGACCACAGAAGCATTTGCTTACCAGTGGTTAACAGGACTGCACAACCAGACAGACGGGTTAAACATCAGTAACGACAGACATTCCATTTTCTCATCTTTTCCTGTCACCCAAAGGGAGGATGGTAGACTGCAAGGGACACTTAGCCCCCAGTCCACCAAGTTCAAGTTCAGGAGAGTTTGAGACCACAGCAGCACCAAAACTGTCCTACTAATATCTGTTGCCTTTATATCACTGTAGCAGATAAACACACACTTATCTGCCCTTTCATACTCACCTTTCATGAGCCTGTAATTTTTCATTGCATCCATCCATCCATATGCATTTCCATATCATTTGCTTTCATGATTTTGTTTTCATCCCATACCAGTCACTCATCCACATCTGACATCTGCAATGCCTTTCTCCCTTGTAGGAACCAACAAGTGGGGAATGGCCACAACAGAATTGCTAAAAGGCTTCATTGTCCTCATATTTTACTTTTTCTCATTAGCTGTGTTGCTCATCTCTATAACTTAGGCCTTTGATCTTATAATGGGTCATTTACCCACTGTCCTGGGATGCAAGGCTACTGCATCATCCAAGTTACCATGGTTACCTTCCTAGGGTGTGTCCCAAGGTACATATTTTGCCTAACAACTCACAAAAGGTAGATATACACATGAGTCTAAGTGCACCCACTTTCTTCTTTAAGTTTGAACCCAGGAACTATCAGGGCAGGGTAGCATATTAGGTACCAGGACTGAAGAATTTAGTGTTCTGTTTATTTTTAAAAGCATTTTATGGTAGTTTAACCTTTAACCTGCCTTGAGTTTTCCTCTGATAGTACAATAATATCAAAGAGTAGTGTGGGTTAGTCATCATTTAAGGTCAAGGAAATTGTTCCAGTACGGTATGCCACAATTTTTTCCATACAGTAAATAATGTACAGTATATACATTGGGTCCTATTGGCAGATCAATTGTGTAGATAGCTGTGGATGTTTAAAAGCCAATTTCCTGTAATTTACTGTCAGTAGCAAAATGGAATGTCAGAAAAAGTACCATAATTAATAAATGAAGACATATGTCAAATGTGGTAAAGTCTAAAGGGCACCCTCTTTTTTAAAGGTTATAATCACTGGATTGAATGACATATGTATTAGAGCAGTCAGTAAATTTTGTATTTTCCTTGCAGGAGAATTATTAATGAAATTAGGTAAGAAAGAAGCTGCAGCAGAAGTGTACCGAGGGCTGATCAAGCGTAACCCTGAGAACAGAGACTACTACCTCAAGCTGGAGGAAGCACTAGGACTCACAACAGTCGAGCAGAGATTACAGTTGTACGAGGAGCTGAAGGAGAAGTATGTTAACCCTTGCATATTTCTTATATAATGTATATGGTAGACCAGCCCTCATATATCAGGTACTTCCAAGTCAGCCAGTACAGTACATACATATATACTGTAAATTATTGTTGTTGCCTCAGGACAGTTTTATTCAAATTACAAAAGATCTTTTATTACTGGAAGGCATAAAAATGTATAGGTGGGTGTGCCCACCATCCATTCGCCTTGTCGTACCATACACTCCCTCATTAATCGTTTACAGTATTTGCTTCGCACTCATCTTTAATGAGCTTGATGTCTGTAATAATAGGAATTGGTAGTGTGAGAATGGTAGCAGTAAGGAGTGCAGAAGCAAATCCAGATAGAATCTGTAACGTGTTAGAACAGTGAGACACTATATATTCCTCTCTGTCCTAATTCATTCTCGGGCTACAGGAAAAATTATAACATACACTAAGGTTCCAGAAACACAGATTCTACTATAACTGACTTTATACAAGAGTTACATTACTTCAGCAACACCAGTGGAAACAAATCGCTCAGTACTTGGAGATTTAACTCATTTACATGTACTGGTAGCTAATTAGTAAACATATTAAGCGTAACATAACGGGTCACCTGTGGAGTGTATATTTACTTAAATTCTTACTTAGTACAAGAATATTGACTATTAATTATCCCCACAACCAGGGACTAGCACTAATGTTTTCATATATGTATCATAATTATCTACTTCCAGATTATTTATTTTTATTTTTATTTTCTTTCATTTTTCATTCATTCATCATCCAATCTGACGTTGCCCTATGAGGAGCGTAGGAGCCCGGGGCTAGGCAAGTTGGTTCTGACATTTAATGTGAGAGTGACCAGCCTCACTCATCCCTGAGTGGCATTACATGAGCAATAAACCCCAACCACCCCATGGATGTAGACCTGCACAGGTTCAATCGGATTAGAGCACCTTAATTACCCACTAAACCACCAGGTGCCACACTTAAAGAAAATTTTTGTCATTTTATTTCTTTATTTTTTTAAGTATAAGCCTCTTCCAATCTTTTTAAGGTATTCTGAACCAAGAGAGAGTTATGACCAGCAGTTTATGAGCTATTATTTATGGTTAAGTTTCCTTGCTCATTAATTTTCCCAACTTACTTGAAGAATGTGTACTGAGAAGTCTGTCCATTCTTTTGTTATACCAGCATTATACTGTGAATGAAAATTTATGAAAAGTTAGTTTTAAGTATTAGTTTGAAAGTGTGGTATGATAAATGTTGGAATATCAGTTATTAAAGAAGGCACTGGGAGTTTGGTGTGGAAAAATTGAAGCCTTTTGGTTAAGCTGATATCTGTAGTATTGTGGACAGAATGATCTTGAAACCTGGCCCTTGATTGTTTTGTTTAATTTCTAACATTTAAATTAACTTTTTATTCCCAGTTCCTCTATGCTCAGATACATTAGCATTCACCCTTCAGTTATACACAGTCCTTTGATTGTTTTGTAATGCCAAGCTATTTCTAAAATTTTGACTTTTCAGCTTTCCCCTTTCCCCTACAGGTTCCTCCATGATCAAATGTTTAAGATCTGTAACATTTCATTCTCTTGTTTTGCCCTCCAGGTTCCCCCGTGCTCAAGTGCCTAAGCGTCTACCCCTCAATTATGCCCGAGGAGAAGCGCTTGAATCCCTACTAGACCCCTACCTGAGGGCAGCATTGCAGAAGGGAGTCCCGCCACTTTTCACTGATATCCAGAGCCTCTACAGTGATCCTGAAAAAGTACAGATTATTGAGAAACTCATGGAGAGATACTTGAAAAATCTAGAGGAAACAGGTCACTTGTGTGAAACAGGTGGGTGAACTTGAAAATGAAGTACTGTACTTGTTTCCTGTGTTTTGAGTATAATATGATTTAATAGGTTAGATTTAACTCAATGGGATACGTGTATGTGAAGCTACAGAAAGTGGTGAATGTTTTTGGCATATCAGATATAGCCAGGATTCCGGGGGCTTGAATGGTGAGTGATTGGAAGCATGGTCCATTGGATTAGGCAGATTTGAGTTGTCTGGACATTGCAACTCCTCACCCTGCCCTAAGATGAGAAAGTAGGTACGGATGATGTAAATTTGGTATCTCATATTAAATTAAATTAGCCTTTACTCATTAGAGGCTTTCATATTCTTTTTGTTCATGTAAACTGTTTCTCCTATTGGGAGATTTCATGCACATTATGTGTTCTGAAGACTGCCTTTTTATAAAAAAAAAAAATAATAATATATGAAGTACATTCATATCCACTGTGCTTGTTTATGCCTGTTAGTGCAGCATAATGACAGTTTGTATGGAGTAAGATGGGAATTGTGCTTTAAAGATGAGAGTGGGTGGGGAAGGTGCTAAATGTATTTCAGGTGAGGCAAGCAAAGTTGTCGTTTCTTGAGAATTTTTTTTCCATCAAACCTTGTGAGGGGTTGATATGTGCTATCATATACCAAAGAGCCTGTAGTCAGGCAGTTCTGCCTGTGAGGTAGTCAACCTGTGTTGCAGCTAAGGAGATTTCAAAGCATCACTGATATGAGTCTTCAGTATTTTGATGACAGTTAACTTCATGAGATGGAAGAGTGGAGTAACAATTCTTAATCCGCTTTTCATATGTATTTATTTTTAACGCGTATTTACGGTAACCAGCCATTGTTGGAAAAAAAAAAAAAGTGGTTGACTTCAGACCACCGACAGTTGATATAGGTGGCCACTGCTTTCAGTACTGTATGTGCTGAGAAATAGAAGTGCACTCACAGTTATAATTCTGTCTGTTTGTTACTGATAACTTTTTCTACCAGATTTTCCTTTAGGACAGTCAGTTATGCTTGTGAGGTGGAGTCAGGATTCTGATGGCATGAATGATTGTGTCATTTCATGGGGCATGCTGTTGATAGTTCTCCCACTTATACTTTCTCACTTCTTTGTTTCTCAGTCCAACTGCACCACTTCTTTGAAGTGCGAAAAGGGGTTAGAATGATGATGGTGTAATAATCCTGTTCTTTTTATTGGATGAGCTTATTCAAGAAAGTTTTTAACTTAGAGTGGGTAAAGCATTTCAAGAATTTTTTGTGGCTAATACTATAATAATACAGCATTCAGCAAATAGAGACTGCTCCCAGTCAAAAGGTTAATGCCAAAAAATACATTACTGTATTATGATGTTACCAGTCTATTTTAATAATACAGAAGCACAGATGGGGTCACTCACTATCCACTTACTCGATGCAGTGCTGCTCTCAGGTGCCTAACCTTTCCTTTCTTCCTTCCTTCTTCCCGTCCTTCCTCTTCTGTCTTTCTTTCCTTCATTCTTTCCTCTTCCTTCTGTCTACGGGGGACTCTACATTGAGCGACACGCCAAATGGTTTCCTGTACATCAGGAAACCATTTACTATGGTGGGTGGTAACCATATGGCCAAATTATGGTGCCTGGTGATTTAGTGGGTAAAAAAGGCACTTCTATTGGATTGAGCCATTGCAGGTTTATATCCAAGGGGTGGTTGGGGTTTATTGCTCATGCAATGCCGCCCAGGGACGAGTGACACAGGTCACTCAAATACCGATGTACTGATACCGATACCACAAAATTGGACCGATACCGATACAACTACTGTACTGATACCAATACCGAAACTTGTCATGCTGTAGTATTTTAAAGAAAAATACGAATGAAATTAACTATCAGTAAGAAAAAATTGCAAAAGTTGTGAAACCGTAACTCACATAGGCAGAAGACTGTGTGTGGATAGTGAGGGAGGGTAGTGCCTGTTGTGTGAGCGCTGTGGCAGGGCCCTGAGCTGCTGATGCGAGTCTACCAACTTGTCTCATACGTGTCCATGGTGGCAGATGTGGCTCATTGTCAAAGAATATACTGTATTACTATGCACCATGTACTCAAAATGATACTAAATAACTGGATATTACCAACAATATATTTTTCATCCCTATAAAACATCCAAATTCTACTTAATTAAATAACCTCCAGTGTGTGATATGCTAAGCACTAAATTCCTTTTAAGTATTGGCAGAAAATCAGGTGATACCGAATCCGATACCGATACTGTAAAAATGGCCCAATACCACCGATACTGATACATTGGTACATCTTTAATCTTAGATATCAGGACCAACTTGCCAAGCCCCGGGCTTCAGCGCTCCTTATGGGGCAACGCTGGATTAGATAATGAATGAATGAATGAATTTATCTAAAGTATAAAAAGAGCATCCAAAAAAAGAATATGATGGTTACATCATCACCATGCCAACCCCTTTTCTCTCTTCAAAGATGGGGTGGCTGAGGCTGTTTTGAACTGTTTAAACTTTGTCATTATCTAGAGTGTGACTGCTAAGTGTTCTTCAGTCAGTGAATAGACTAAGATTGGTGGTTAAATGTAATGTACGGTACATTGAATTTTAACCCATTTTTTCAGATAATGAGTACAAGGAACCAGCGTCAATCCTGTTTGTGTTAATGTTTCTGGCACAACACCACAGTTACCTGGGCGACACAGAGAAAGCACTGCAACTTATAGAGCGTGCTCTTGAACACACTCCAACATTGATAGAGCTGTATATTGTTAAGGGCAAGATTTTGAAGGTAAGAAAGGGTACCTAAGTGATATTCTTAAATAAAATGTACTTGTTGGTAGATACTGAACTGGGTAAAGTATTAGAATTATGGAAGCCTTCCTGTTTTCCTCTCAGTGTCTTTGCCTCACAGAATGATTAGGGTAGTTATAACCTTCACTGTAACAAACAGCTTTAAAGGCACCAGTAGGTTTGTTGCTGTTTGCTCTTCTTTGTACTCCTTTGTAGTAGTAGTAGTAGCACCCCCAGGTTCATCAGAAAGATGACATGGTGGATGTGAACCCTTTGTATACATGGGAAGTGGAGTATTTGTGAAATAATGGCTAACTTTATTGCGTTTGCCAGGTCCGCAGACCAGATAGTCAGTTTTGATGGTGGTAGATCGTTTAACCGAACTGGCGTATATTGTATTTAGCACAGTGGGCAGGGTGGTAGGTGGGGGCGTCCATCCATTATTCACTCACTTGATGTAGTGCTACCTACTTCCCTCATGTCTGTCATTCTTTTTCTGTATCTGCCCTTTCTTTTTCAGTTTTTTCCATCCTTCGTGTCTCTGTTTGTTTCTCTGCTTTCCACATCGGGTGACTCTATACTGAGTGACAAGTCAGATAGTTTCCCCTAACTCAGGAAACCATTTACAGCACTGGGTGGCAGCCATATAGTGTGGCCAAATAATGGAGTGTGATGGAGCCTACTATGGTGTCCCTGTCAACTGGATGGAGCGATGCTAATGTGGCATCCACCCAGGAACCAAACTTCCATACAGCAAGGTGCTGTTAGCCACTTGGCAACATTGGTTGACTGCACAGGATGGCCCTGGAAGGGCAGTTACTTGTTTGCAGTTGATGGGTCTGCTCAGCTAAGCAGATTGGGGTAGCACAACAGCAACATAGCAGGCAACTTCATCATACATCACACGAGTAGGCCTGATTTGTCTTTGTTTCTCACTTTCCACGCCAGCCATCACCCACTTACTTCCAACACAGATACTGCCTTTCTTCTCCTGATTCAGCCTCACCTAGTTTTAGCGTTTACCAGGTACTTGCGATACATTCATAAAAAAGATGCCATGCATCCTCTTAAGTAGTTTCCATACTGATGTTGGCTGTGGTACAGCTGATGTTTTTGTGGATTGGAAACTAACCAAGTGCCAGAACCAGCCAGTTATTTCCCAAGTGTTGCTTTAAGCTGTTGAGAAAAACAAATATCATCATCATCATCCAGACCTCCTTTCCCACTCTAGGGCAGGGTGAGTAGTAGCAGCATTCAGACTAATATATGTTTTAATTTTGTTGAAGTGAGAGTGTGAGAAAGAGAGTTACAGAAGTTGATGAGGCCAG
Organism: Coenobita brevimanus; assembly: GCF_032717465.1. NCBI lineage: Eukaryota > Metazoa > Arthropoda > Malacostraca > Decapoda > Coenobitidae > Coenobita > Coenobita brevimanus. The sequence continues at coordinate 32,248,721 of NC_137039.1, read as the reverse complement.
GGAACTGTCGAGAGATCCAGCTGGCTGGATGAATTTTATGCAGAGGAGTTTATGACCAGGGTATGGGTACTAAAAATGTGCTATTGTCATGCAGTGTTCCACTTAAGCCTCATGAATTTGTCTTTTGGCACCCTCAGCATGCAGGAGACTATGTGGGAGCGTATGAAGCCCTTCAGGAAGCCCAAGCGTTAGACACAGCTGACCGTTATGTTAATTCCAAGGCTGCTTCATACCTCTTGAAGGCTAACTTAGTCAGACAGGCAGAGGAAATGTGCTCCAAGTTCACCAGGGTAAGTATGTGATCATGTAAAGGCCTGTTTTTTAGAATTTGTTAGAAAGTCTGAGTGAATGGAGTTATATGAGTGCTTAAAAAAAGAATTTGTGACCATTCCTTTATATACTTGGAATGTGTATTAAACAGTTAGAGTTAAGTACTTTAGTTTGATATACATAAAGCATTAGTAAATGAAACTGGTTGATGGGTAGTAACACTAAAAGGTAGCTGAGGATTACTACAGTAGTTCACTGTTTGTTTGGTACAGTGAGCTCTCAATTGTATGGGTCATGGTTGACTGACTCACTGCTTCATTTATCAGTTCCTGTCAATTGTTAACTGCCAGAATGATAGAGAGAGAGTGGAGGGGGTGCATGTGGTTCAGAGTGTTTCCCTCTCTTGAACAAGAAGTGTCTGTTACTCATGCCATTTTGTTGTAATGTCCCCATGTGGTTTATGGCTGTTGGCAATGAAAACTCTGTAGAAGAAGAGGAATTACAGTATTCCTGTTTTAACCAGACAGGTTTGACACTGTTTGGGATGTTGAGAAGCTATATATCAGTGATCACTACAGTATTTACTAATACCAGTTCCATTGCAGAATTATAACTGAGATACTTGGGATAGTTAATTTTGTCAGGTTAGAGATTCTGTGTGTGTATGTGCATGTTTGTGCATTTTACTTTTGATGGGTAGAGAGGTTGTATCTATGAAACAAGTGATTTAAACTGGAAGCATCTTTTATATCATTACAAAAAGCCATCAGATTTACCTATGTCCAGTTCACTGTGTGTTGTAATGAGAATCTTACCCAAAAGAGAAAAAGAGTTTGGTATGGATTTTACCCTCTAAACGCTGGGAATGTTTTTGGTGCAGCAACCCCCACCCTATGGAAATATTTCCCAAAATAGCCTTTTTTCAAACCCTCATATCTGGGAAAGTTTAGCAGTTAGGGAAACAGATTGAAGACCATATTACTTACCAACTCTTTTTCTTGCAATTGAAAGCATCCCTAGGTCTGCAGGTGATTGCGTCGATGAGTAAGGACATGAAGGAGATGAGTAACGTTTGGCATTCAAAGCAGGATGTATTCATGTGTGTCTGTGTGGCCCTGACTTAGGCTTCGCTGTCAGTGTGATAACTTCTCCACTGCTAGATAAACTAGACACATTGGCATCCAAGGCACGCTCTGTGGCATTATCACTGAGCCCTTTCTTAGTATCCTCGGGGAGAGGCATGGCAGGGGTGGATGAGCCAATGGGTCCACATGAGGCAGGAATGAAATCAGATGAGGATGTTTCAGAAAACATTGTTCAGCACCTGGCTAAGTCACAGAGAAGGCTGAGGTATGCTTGCGTCAGGTGGTGTGAGTCTTTCCTTACCCTTTGGTGATGAGATCAAATGGTGGCCAGTTCAAACTGTGGGGGGATTGCATGCGGTTCCTCCCGTCACGCGATGGTCTCTGTGCACCCCCTTTGCCGCAGCTGTATCCGTCCCCTGGCACTTAGGGGTTAGTGGTGGATGAGTAGACATAGCTGCCAGAAAGACATTGCAGAGCAGTCAAGTACAATACAGTATTATCCATGTATATGTATGTGTGTATACATGTTCATACAAGGAGAGAGAGAAAGATGTGTATTTGTTTGCATATTCTTTATCCTAGATATACAACTTTTTATTGGATTCATTTTTCTTCTCGTGTTAGTAAGATAATTGAGGGGTCACTGTAATGCATATACAAAAATGAAATTAGAATACCGTATCTGCAGTATTGGAAGAAGGCATGTGCAGTATTCAGGTAGTTGCCCTGTTATCTGGTGATTTAACCATTTGCTTGGGTAATTTTGAACTGCACTATATTGTCACATTTTCCTCTTTTGTGCAGGAGGGTGTGTCAGCAATGGAGAACCTAAATGAGATGCAGTGTATGTGGTTCCAAACTGAATGTGCCAAGGCATACTACCGCCTTGGCCAGTATGGAGAATCACTCAGAAAGTGCCACGAGGTTAATAGGGTGAGTATTGTGGTTGCAGGGCTAAGTTGCAATGATTAAAACCATTTTCATTTTTGCACTTGGAAAGAACTCTCTGATATTGTATGGTATGTAGATAAGAAGACCATTGGAATGGGCTTCCAAGGCCATTGGCTGCATTAAAAATGTATTTATTTATTTATTTATTTTGGCAAATTGACTAATGCTTGCACTATTACAGATGAACACTATACAATAGGAACCAACTTCACAGGAAATTTTAACTATTCCTCTAAACTGTGGATTTTTTTTTTTTTTTCGTTAGTATCAAGTATGCATCCATTTACTGTTAAATTGTTTAACCATTTACCCTTGTAATTTTCTCACTATGCTTGTCATATTATATATATAGTTAGTTGGTAATGCATTGGGAAGGGACTTAGCACATCTTTGTTGTACAAACAAGTACAGATCAAGAGAAAACATGGCTATAAACAAGTTGGATTTATGAGAAGCAGAAGCAGAGGTGCCTGTTTAGTCTGTGATGATCAGATTTTGACAACTAGAATGCCTGACAAGTAATCAAATATCTGAAAGAAAGTATAATAATACTGTATGTTATCCACTTTAACTTGGCCTAAAATTGCCATTTTTCCACCTTTTAACACTCAAATGTGATGCTAGACACAAAGAAGTGCTCTGGAAAGGATGTAGAGCAAGAGTAGTAGTATTTTCTTTTTCTGCCACTGATCTTAATAAGTTGCAAAAGTCATTACTGTAATATCTCCCCTAAGTTGAGGTGATTGTATTCCTTCCTGTTAAGCCATCATTTCCTATTGAACATGGATATAATACTGTATGTTCATATTATGGATGTTTATGTTATGGACTGGTCATGAAAATAAGCTACATTTTTCTACTTTACTCTTTACTTCCAGCATTTCACCGAGATTATCGAAGACCAATTTGACTTCCACACATACTGTATGCGCAAAATGACTCTGCGCTCATACGTGGAGCTACTTAGACTGGAGGATGTACTAAGAAGTAATAGATTTTACTGGGATGCTGCACAGACAGCCATCACTATATATCTCAGGTAAGAATGAATGTGAAAGTGAATGAGGTATTTTGGACACAGCTAAGTACTGGAATAGAGGGAGTCTTGACACTGAATTGTTTTGGAGGGCAGTGACAGAGGTCAGAGAGGGAAGTGTAGAAACAATAGAGCAGTACAGGATACCGGTACTTTATTACAGTGTTGGTGGTAGCTAGTGAGGTAGTTCTTTGAATTGAGTTATAATTTGTTAAAGTTCAATTCCTTTCCATTCAGAAGCATTCAAAAGTGCCACTTTCGTGTTTTAGGTTATATGACCAGCCCTTGACGTCCAACACGGGAGAGAACAACATCAATACGGGTGAGTGTTGACTGTCTTTCTGTGATTAGTATTGTTCACTGCAATGCTTGCTGTTTTTTATGATTTTCTTCAGTGTTTTATTGCTGATTCCACACCCACACAGGTAGGTACTGAATCTTGTATATTGTTGTCTTATATGTAGGCTGTCTTTTGGATCTTATTTGAATTTCTTCCTTTTGCATAGCACAGTGGTATTTGTAATTAATAAAGAAGATATTTATGAAATTTAGGAACTTCACTTCTTACATTCGTTCTTACCAGCTGCTTCACGTTATAATCATCATATTTTCACTTGTCTGAAGAGAAGCATTATTAACCCCTTCTTTACCGACCCCTCCCACCAATGTAAACATTACGTTTACCCCCCATACCGACCTGATAGCTTCCACTCCCGTAGTGTGAGGGGTAGTGTATATTTTTTGCCACGTCGAAACTATTCATTCTTTTTTATTTGTTTGTATACTGATGATCACATAAACCCAGCATGATGTTGGTAATAAAAAAATATTATAAAATAAATCATTTCGGTATATAAGTTTACATATCTTATGCTAAAGTACTGTTACCCAGGTAACTACTTTACAAACTGGCTTGAAAAAAATGTCCTGCACAGATGGATGGCTTATTTATTTACCTTGTAAGCTGAGCATGAAGTGTGTGGGCACACGTGATGGTGATGGCGACCTTGACCCACTTGTTGCCGAGAGTGCAGCGTCACTAAGCTCGCTACTGATTTCCTCCTCCTCCTCACTCACATCAACTTCGCTATCATTTTCAGGATCACAGTCATCTACCGACACATCAGACACTGCTGCATCATCATTTGATACATCTAAATAAGTATCCTCATGAGGAATAAACTCGTCACTATCGGAATCTGCCAGAGACACCATGAGAGAAAAATATCCTGTACACCCTCTCTCGTGGTCAAGTGCGTGGTAACTGACTCTGTCAGGCAAGCCAAGGGGTGTAAATTTTGCCGTATGTCAGCAGAAAATATAGTACGATATCTGTAGTAGAAATTATAAATAAAATAATGATTGGTCTGAAAGAGGTTACATCACAGATGAGTGAGCAAGCCATTGGTGCCACCACAACTCAGTCATGACGTATCTTATGATGTCAGAATTCATCAGAACTTTGTCACAGTCGTTGTCGTTAAAACACAGAACTGTTGCTAACATGAGGTCCTCAGAAACAGCCTTACCGAGCTACCCTGAGGCCCATGAGTTGCCATTCATTAGAGGGTGTACCAGTGTACCATGGTAGCGGTTCCGGTGTCTCACGGGTGTTTACTGGCGATGTACGGGGGTACATCAAAACACATTTTCGGTAAAGAAGGGGTTAATATAAACTGCTTAACCCCTTCAGTCAGATGATATCTTTTATATTTTATTTTTGCTGGCACAAGGCAATAATAATCAGTTCAGGGGAGACTTTAGGAACTGGATGAGTACTTACAGCCAACATTAACCCCAAAGCTAAATAAAATCATATGATAGCAGCATATAATAAGTGTATCCTTGGGCTGTATAGGTTAAGAAATGACAGAAAGTACTTGTAACATTATGATGCAAAGTCAGCGGCAACTTATTCTCTGATATTATTACATCGCTGAAGCTCTAGGGTGTGTCGGTATTAAATTTCCGCAGTCTGTGTCATTACTAATCTTACCCAGCCTGACCTCATTGTCATTGGATTTTTTTTTCTTCTTCTTTAACTGCAAAGAAGGGTAGTCGTGCACATGAGAAAAAAAATGATGGATCATAATAAAGATACTGAGGAGGATGGAGTAAGTTAATAAAAAGTGCTCAGAATGTCTAACTTATGAGAGTAAACAAGGTCATGCATTTACAGATGGCAGGGGATGCCTTGGGCAGATTGCATGAGAGGAGAAGAGAACATCTGGTATATAAAATAATGATAAAAAAGTGATGTAAGACTGAAAGGCATGAGTGTAAGCGCATTTTGTGTAATTATTCGACGTACAAAGCAAATATATTAGCAAGGGATCAATACATAATGATGAAGTATACTGTATATGGGAGGGCTTGATAAGCAGTGAATGTGGAACTGAGAGTCATGAACATAAAAACCATGTTTAATTATTCCATCAGGAAGCTAAGGGATCAGACTAGATGGATGAAGTATGTATAGAGGTGCTTACAGCAAGGACTGCATACTTTTTTAACTTGGTAGTCAAAGAGTGACTAACACAGATATGTGTGAAGTGCATCTCTTCAGATACTGCAGATTTTCGGAGAGTAATTTAATTATGAGTGGAGCTAGAATCAGATACTGCAGATTTTTGGAGAGTAATTTAATTATGAGTGGAGCTAGAATTAGAGTTTAAATCAGTGAGATCTTGTGATAAGGTGGTACTATGTGCCGTGGAGTGCTGTTTTGTGTGTCTGGAGGATGGATAGAAACAGTGCATAGACTTATGGACTGGTGGGGACCTCATTGTGATTGAAGGTATGAAATTGCCCTGCTTTGCTTGCCTGTGGTTAAAAAGTTGATAATGTATTTTAAAAAGGTGAATCAGGTCTTTTGGGGGGGAAAGGTGTGATGGGGAAGTAGGAGAAGGGGATGTGTACAGAGGGCTAGAAATGGAAGAGAGTTATTGGAATGTGACCAGAATTTTTCCCTAATACTAGAAGTATAATTCTGACTGCTGGTACTTTAGTAATTAATGTGATCTGGCATTAAGTCGAGGGTTAGAGGTGGTTAGAAGTCCATAGCAGATGTTGTATAATTGGTATTGTGATCCATGATGTCTTAACTGCTTGTTGAGACTAACATCTTGTTAAGTACTGTGAGCTGACCTGCTTAACCCCTACATCCAATGACGGGCCCCCCCTCCCCCCTGGATGAGTTTGTTCAGTGTAAGAGGATTTTTGGAGTGATGGAATCAGTAATAGTTTTCAGTAAACTCCAGTTTGAGAAGCCTTTTGTAAGTTGAATTAAATGATCTGGAAGCAACAATTATAAGCTGCGAAGTACGTCATCCAGATTCATGGGATATAACCCATTACACCTCAAGGAATCTACTTTCATTGCATTTGCTGCTTCCAGACGATTTTGTTCAGCTTAAGTTAGACTCTGATGTGTACAAGACACTTGATTCAGCTTATGTTAGACTCTAAAGTGAACTAGTCAGTGTTTTTTGGCTTTATGAAGTGTAGAAGACGGATAATCACCCTCATTAACCCTTTCTTTGCTAGGATTTACCCTCCTGAGTTGAATAAAATCATCTGGTAGTAACAAGGCCAGAATACAAATATTTTCTATGGCCTGAAGGGATTAACTGCCTACTGCGCCCCCAAATATGCAGATCACTAAAAGAAATATTTGATGAATTTTTGAGTGTGGCTTAGCTGTTGGGTTGAGCAAGATACAAGGAAAATTTTTAGTGTTGATTAGCAATGGGGTTGAGCAGTATTTACTGGACATTTTAAGTATTGATTAGTTGTAGGGTTGAGTAATGTACTGAGGAGGTTTTGAGTGTTGATTAGCTGTGGCATTGAGGAATATTTCGAGATTTTTTGAGTATTAATTGGTTGTAGGGTTGTGTGTTGTAGGAAGTTTTTGTGTGTAGATTAGCTGTTGGGTTGAGCAGTATACCAGTAAGCTTTTGTGTGTTGATTAGCATAGGGTTGAACAGTAAACTAGGGAAGATGCATAGAGATGGACTGAAGGACTACATTGAATCTGGATAAGGTTGCATGCGTCTTTTTTGCTACAACCGTTCAGGATAAATAACAGACCATAGCAGTGGAAAATAAGTGCTATAAATTGAATTAGCTTCATGGAAACAGCAGTGAACAGGTGCCGTAAGTCATGTATGTTTTAAGTTACGAAAATTAGCAAGAAGCGCAAGTGGATAATTGTCTGAGATAAAAAAGTGGTTCAACTTGAGGACTGTAGGTCGTAAAGGCTCAAAAAGCCTACTGGGTTACTAGTCCAGGATCACCAGTAGTGGTAAACGAAACGAGGAAATTTTTATCATAATGGAGGAATGAAATTTTAGTCTTCATTATTACTGTATATGAAATTTTTATTAGTTCCCACCCCAATAATAGATCTGTTGGATATGACGTACGTACAGTATATTCTGTTAGAGTTTGGAGTGCTTCATTTTTTTCTTTTTTCATTTTATATGTGGAAAATGGTATATGCTCAGTAATTGATTGCCATTGAGCGTGTTATCTTAAATGAATATTACGGTTTAATAATGGAAGAGGTTGCTTTTTTCCATATTCTGGAGATTAAACTATGAGTAAGATCTGTTCGTTGTCCATGGTAGTTATTAGTACAGGATACATAAAAGGTTATATTGATAATTTTTTGTGGGGTATAGGCAGCATCTGGGACCATTTCCGTAAATCATGTGGTAGATTGCATGTTTATACTTTTGCCATCAGTCCTATAGCTACCAACCATCTCACAAACAAACTGAGACCACACCGTATGACTTCTAACAATAATGGAGACTTATTTATTGTAATAATTAACAAAGAACCTTCGTGAATACTTACCCTGGTTACTAGTGACTTAGAAGTGGCCATTAATTGTCAGTGGTTAGCTTATCTTTTCGGGTCACTCACCTTTCTCAGTAACACACATGGCCTTTGTCTCACTTGTATTTCTCCATCTCTTTCCCACTCTCACCCCTCCTACTGAAGACAGCCCTCCATCTTTGTGGTTTTGCGTCTCATTCTCATATCTCACTCTTACTTTTATCTCACACTCTCGTTGGAGTTTTATTTTTTATTTTTATATTTTATTATTATTATTATTTTTTTTGTATCCCACTTGCATGCCACTTTCAGCTCTATTCGCCCTTCCCCACCTCCTCTCTCTCTCTCTCTCTCTCTCTCTCTCTCTCTCTCACACACACACACACACACACACACACACACACACACACACACACACACACACACACACACACACACACACACACACAATATCATTATCCATCACCCATCTCTTGCATAGACTATTCCATTCTTTTCGTACCATTGTCATGCAAGTCTTACTTCATATTTCATTTCTTTTTCATTTTCATTCATTTTCATCTCACTCTCCCTTTTCAACCTTTCCTCTCTCATGTCACTTCATTCTCACCTTCATATCACCTCTCTTCCGTCTCCCACATTTCTCTCTCTCTCTCTCTCTCTCTCTCCAACCCCATTTTCACTCCTGTAATTCACTTACGTCACATATTGTCATTCCCATGCCAATATTTCCCTCTCGTCTCACTCACAGACTTCATTTTTACTCTCACTCAGAGTCTCCCATCCCACTTATACTCTCCCATCCCGCTTCCATACTGCCATTCCACTTCCATACTCCCATCGCACTTCCATATTCCCATCCCATCCCACTTCCAAATCCCATCCCACTTCCATACTCCCATCCCATTGCCATACTCCCATTCCACTGCCGTACTCCCATCCCACTGCCATACTCCCATCCCACCTCCATACTCCCATGCCTCTCATATCCACAGGGAGCAGTATGATAATCCCCAGAACACTCTCAGGATGCATAATATCACCAGACGGGCTAGAAAAACAAGGCCGAAAAAAAAAAAAAAATAACTGGAGGACCAACCTTGATCATCAGATAAGGAGAAACCACCTTATAATTGAATACACAAACTTTTAATGCGCTACTGTACGATTATATTTTTGCTTTACACATGTTACCAGCTGACGAGTGCTTTTGGTTTAGGAGAGATGCTTGTTAGTGAAAGGGTATAGAAGGGTTTACCAGAAAGTCTCCTCCTTAGCTGAGTCAGATCATGTGGAGACAACAAGAATACAGTGTGAAAAGGGTAATCTTAGTGAAGGGACTCCACACACACACACACACACACACACACACACACACACACACACACACACCTAGAAGTTTTAAGTGTGACAAAAAGAAGGATAATTAACAAGGAGAACAACACGAGTAACAAAATTAGCATCATCAGCAACCACAAACACTATAACCACCGAACGACCTTGCTGCATCGACGCACATTATACGGAAAAACGATAATAAGTATGTGTGTGTCTTGGTAAAAATTAGGTTGATGGAGAGAGAGAGAGAGGGAGAGGGAGAGGGAGAGAGAGAGTCCCTGAGCTTATAAAAAATACCGGAAGAGTAGCCAGGACTGCACCTCCTCCCCCTCCCATATTAACCTTGCTCTTCTCTTCCCCCACCCCCTCTCCCATTCTCAGCCCCCTTCCCCTGCCTACGTCCGCTTCCCCCCTGCTTTACTTTATTCCTCAGTCTGTCTACCTTCTCGTTTTACTCAGCCCCGTCCTCTCCTTGCTCATTTTTCTCCTTACCCTTCGTCTCCCTCTTACCCATATTGCAGCTGTAGCTTGTATCTCTTTTTCATTCTCCACCTGACTTTTATCCCAGATACCTCTTTTTTTATTTTCTCCCCAACTTCCCTCTTCCTCTCCTCACCTTGCATTCGCCCCTTTCTTTCCATCCTCACTTCCCCCTTCCTTTTTCCTCTCCCCATCTCTTCCTCCATTCCACTCCCAACCTTTCTTCCTTTCCCCTTCCCACCCTTCCATCCCTTCTTCCTTCCCTCATTTCTCCTCTTCATTTCCTTCTCTACCCACCACTTTTCTTTGCCAAGCCTCCTCCTCCTCCTTTTCTTTCCCTCTCCTGTTATTGCTAAGCTTCTTACGCTGTCTATTTCTCCGTCATTAAACCTCTTCTCTCTCACTCAGAATCCACCCCCCCACCACCAACTTTTTTCTGGACTGTCTCAACTTATCTAATTTCCCCCACAGCTGTTTGTGCTTCCTGACCCTTACTGATGCAGCTGTTATCGCCTCGTCTTAGCTGCAGTCTTCGCTTTTCCCCTTTGATGCTCTTTATACTTCTCCCCATTGCTGCTCTTTATACTTCTCCCCATTGCTGCTCTTTATACTTCTCCCCATTGCTGCTCTTTATACTTCTCCCCATTGCTGCTCTTTATACTTCTCCCCATTGCTCCTCTTTATACTTTTCCCCATTGCTGCTTTTTTTACGTCTCCCCATTGCTGCTATTTTTTTTTTTTTTTTTACTTCTCTCCATTGCTGCCTTTTGTACTTCTCCCCATTGCTGCTCTCTTTACTTCTCCCGATTGCTGATGCTTTTACTTTTCCCCATTGTTGCTGCTTTTTCTTCTCCCCATTGTTGCTGTTTTATCTTCTCCACCCCACCCTCCACCTCTCTCTACTCCTATAATCTTTTCTCGACCCCTCCCACCTTATTCCTGTTTCTTGTTTGCTCTTTCAGTTCTTGCTTCCCCCTCCTCTCCTCCCTCTCCCCGTGCTCCACTTTGTCGGTAGTCCCTCCCCTCCTCGTTTGTCTCCACTCTCTCCGCCCTTTGCCCCCGCCCCCACCACCTCCCTTAGCCTCTTCCCCCACGGGCTGTCACCATGCTGTTGTTCCTTGTTTGCCATAATTCTCCCCATTACTTCTTTTTTATGGAGAAAAGAAACAAAAGATCTCCATATCTCGCCCTACTCAATGAAAGTTAGCCCTATCTCAGGTTAAATCATCTAGATATCGTGAATAATGTTAAGCAATTTTATTCAATTAAAGGAATCCTGTCTCTAATAATCCTTTTAGTGCGCGAGCCATACTTAGGATGTTTATTCTGGCTGACCTTTTATGACTTTTTTTTTCTGCTTAATGTTACTTCATCTCAGTAGAAAGCATAAACTCAAAATTCATCCCTTCCCCCTCTCCAATACGCGCAAATGACCAGAAGATAAAACGTAGCGTGAAAGACTGCACCAGAGTTTCCTAGAAAGCCGAACAGAAAGTTTATGGAGTTCGCAGATATACCTTGAGTTCGTCCACGCTTCCTTACCTTTTACCTCAGACGCCACCTTCCTGCATTCCTTCTTTCCGTACCTGCATTCCTTCTTTCGTCGCTTACTTCCTGCACTGTCTTTCCGTGCCTGTCCCGCTTTCTTTCTTTCCTTACCTACTTCCTTCTTGCATTCCTTTTTTCATTACTTCCTTCCTGCATTCCTTTTTTCATTAATCCCTTCCTGAATTCCTTCTTTCATTACTTCCTACATTTCGTCTTTCCTTACGTACTTCCTGCTTTCCGCACCAGCTTCCGTCTTGCAATCCTTCTTCCCTTACCTGCTTCCTTGCTTCCTTTTCTTCCTCCTACTTCTTTACTTCAGATTAATTTCTTTTATTTACTTTTTCTGCCCTTTCTTTCTTTTCCTTTGCCATTTTCTTTACTTTTATCGTTCCCTCCATTCCTACCCGACTTACATGCTTCTCGTCTTTTCTTCGTCCATCATGCCTCTCACAGCACCTTCCTTCTGACCTCTCACGTCTTGCCTCCCTTTCTTCTTTCCTTCTTTTATTTCTCTTGCTTCATCTGCCTTCCATCCTTCCTAATTTGTTACTTGTTATAGACCCTTCACCCCTTCCTCCCTTCCTTTCCCTTCCCATCTCTTCCCATCGTTCCTTCTCACATCCTCTCCCCCTCCGTCGTCTCGCGTCACCGTCAGTTTATCGGGGTCGACCTTCATGACGTCACTCCCCCTCCCCCTCAGTCCTTTGCTCCCCCGGACCTTCCCCCTCTCTCCAAACGATACGTCTCTCTGTCTTCTCTCTCTGCCTCTCCCTCATTCTCTCTCCCCATATCTTCATCTGTCGTCTGTTTCACGCTCCCCCTTCTGCACCTTCCCTGCACCTCTTTCTGCATGCGTTCCTCCCTCTTCACTCTCATTCTCTCCCATTCCCCCCTCCCCCATTCAGAGTACAGGTTAAAGTCAGGGGCATTACGAGGAGGGTAGGGCAGATACAAGGCACAGACGGTGAAATAGAAAACAGTTGAAGTAACGAAACACCCCACGAACTCAGTGGCAGTTGGTGGGGCTCGAATCCACCACTCTGTGTTCTCCAGATCTGGGGCCAGGACTAAACCGACCAAGCTACCGAGTCGCCCACTCCCATTGTCTTTCCCTGTTCCTTTCCAGCCACACCATCTCCCCTCCTCTTTCAGCATCTCCCATCTCATTATTTTTTTAAATCACGAGTTTAGTTGGAAGGGGAACAAGAGATTGGACAGTGAGAAGGGTCAGCAGGATGAAAAGGAAAATTAATGTATTGTTAAGAGTGTTTGTGTTTGATGTAGGTTAATCGTATTGTATTTTTTAGCTAAGGCACTGTACTTGGTTTGTTTCTGTGGCACCTTATTTCCATTCCCTCCGGTGAGGTGGGACGTAACCTCACATTGCATCCCATCTCTTCCCTCCCAATTCATCCTTATTCCATCCCCTCGTCTCCCGTTTATTTGTCCTTGCCTTCCCCCAAACTCTTCTCTTAGTTCCTTCCTCGGTCCTTTTTCATTTCCCCTTCTTTCGTGTGCCTATAAAGCATTCCTTGAGTTAAGAGTGTGTAAGCATGTTTAGCATTGCTCGATTCTTGCAGACACAGTACCTTCTCATCATCCGACTTCCTGCTTCTATCTGTCTCTCTATCTATCTGTTTATCTGTTTGTCTATTATGATTTGTAATTATAATATGGAGTCCTAATAATTCCGCTTACTCGTCTTCGTACCCCTATTCTTAGTTTCTTAATCTTGCCTTTCGCCATTACTCCCCTTCTTCTATCCTTGCCCTTCCCCTTCCCTTCCCCTCCCTTTCTTCGTTTCCTTCCTCTTCCTTTTTCCTTCCTTCTCCCTCCTTTCCCTCTCTTTCTTCTTCCTTCTTTCCTTACTTTCGTTATTTTTCCCTGCCTTCCCCCTCTTCTTTCCCTATTCCCCCTCCCCCTACTCTTCCTCTTCGCCTTCCTCCTCTTCCCTTCTTTAACTTCTTTCTGCTGTTTAAATACCATTGTGTCATCATTCTCCCTCGTTACTCATCCATTCTGCCCCCCTGCTCTCTCTCTCTCTCTCTCTCTCGTTTATACATTTTTACTAATAATCACTATAACAAAAACACTAATTGTCGTGTCATACCGTGTTCCATTCACCCGCAGATGGGTAACCGCGACCAGTATTTCTTGACATAGAGTATTTGCGTCAAAACTGAATGTACGATAATTTATATAGGTTTTCTTAGCCTCCATTGCGTCCATCTATACTCTTGTCTTCAGTATGTGTTTTGTAGTTTTCGGTCTAGTATTACAAACTGCACAGTGATACGTATGATATAATGATAATCTCACATGTACCAGGCTGGAGAGTGAAGTGTAGCTGCGGGTAATTATTTAACCTAGCCAGAGGATATCTTTTTTTCGGTTATTGCTTTCCTTTGACCATTTTATTCAGCTCTGGAAAATTCTCTTGTACTTTGCGGATTAATGAAGGCTGTATCTAGTCCCTTGAGGTCGAGGTCTCACAGGCTGAACGAAATCGTCAGAAGAAAGCAAGAATAAGGAGAAAAATACGTCCTCTGATTGATTCTCTGATTGAAGGAGCAAAGTAGGAGGTATAAAACAGTGTGCATTTCCGGTAGAGGACAGAAGAAAGCAACACTCTTGAGACGTAGCAACAGCAAGGACAAGTAACAGTCACGCTCCTTACCCACCAGGGAAGGATTTTGGTTGTTTTTTTAAGGATTGGACCCAAAGAACAGTCAGGCACAAGAGTTAGTCTGTTATTCCACTGCGTCTTCTTCACCCTTGGGACATGGCCATCACTTTCCTCCCTGACACATTATTACCACATCTGTAGGTAAAGAATCACACCAAACCTTTTCCACCTTAGGAGTATTAGACAGATGAGAATATTGAGCTGAAGAGGTGAGATTTAGGAATTTTTCCCCCGACTGCCGCTAAAACTTGGTGGGAATCCCCTAGTGCTTTATGCCTTGTCAGACAGAGCTGCAGTTGGACTCTTGCTGTTATTAAAAGTACGGTAGTATCATCGTCATCGCCACCACCACCACCACCACATCCTCCTCCTCCTCCAATACTGTCATTAAAAGTGCGGTAGGCCAGATCAAGGAACAGGAACTTTAGAATATATCATCATCATAATCATCATCATCGTCATCATCATCATCATTTTGGTCTTTCACGCCTCCACGTACCCTCTGCATCACTCTAAATATTGACTAACTGAATGTACTCTTCTTACGTGGCCTTGGTCGGAGCCCGGGTGTTGTGTGTGATAATTGGAAGTGTACACGGCATTGTCTGAAATTCCCTCTTTTTATCGGTACTAGACGAAGGAGGGAAGTTTGTGTGTGTGTGTGTGTGTGTGTGTGTGTGTGAGAGAGAGAGAGAGAGAGAGAGAGAGAAGGGGATGAAAAGAAGCAAGTAGAAAACATTGAGGGAAGAAGGGGGTGAGGAAGGAGGTTGATGAAAAGATTGAAGGAGACGGAGAGATTTGACGGGAAGAAAACGAGAGAGAGAGAGAGAGAGAGAGAGAGAGAGAGGAGACGGAAGAAAGAAAATCAGTGAGACATTAAGAAAAGAGAGGAGGTGGATGTTCGAAGGGATAAGAAAAAGAAGGGAGCAATTGAGAAAGTCCTGTATCTGGGTCTTGATAATAAAAGGCTTGTATTAACGTTCCTTTATTAATAATTATAAACTAAATTACTCCTTAAAAATAACAGCTATGTACAAGGCAGCGAGAGGGATTGGCAGAATATGGATTGGGAGACATAGGGGGACAGTGGTGGAAATTACCGCCAAATATGAATCAGAATAAATAATTAGTGTAAAATGTACTGTGATTGCAATGTAAGTCTTGATATTCATTTGATGAGATAAAGCTCTTGGGAATGGATCATTTTATATCCAGAAATTATTTTGAGAAACTTTTAGTATGGATAATCAAAAGTTTTCAGGTTTCAGGTACCGTTTGTTGTACAGTTGTTAATTCATTTTCTTGTTAAAACAAACTTTCAGATCCAACAATTATTTTGGAGAGAAGCACGTTCCTAATTTGTTTTTCGTTTGCACTAGGATTAACATGTTGATTGTTTCCATATACAGTAATGTGATAGTGTGCTTCATCATTTAGAATGTCACTGGTAGTTCTCTTCCTGTTTTATTTCCAATGTTTACGTGATCAAACTATTTTTTTTCTATGTTGTGGGTGATTATTACATACGTTAGGAATTTATTTCATTGTTTACAGAGTTCAGCAACTCCACACTGCATGTTTAAGAGCGAGAATATTATATACCAGTATTTGGATAGGGGCAGTTCGACACTATGAAGTAGTGAAGATATAGATGCCGCTGATTTTTTAGAGGCAGTTACTGTGTACGTGAGAGGGATGGTGTAATTGCCACTAAGTAAATAGAGGCACTACAGCCATGTGTGTAAGGGAAGGGGTATACATTCAACAAATTACATATGGACAGTTTCACCTCGTATATTTAAAATGGAAGGTATGATGGTGCCAGAAATTTAATAGGGGCAATACCAGTATATAACTTGCCACTAAATAATAGGGGCAGTTTCGGTGTGCGGAAGACGGAGGGCATATGCCACTCGGTATATAGGGGTAATTTCTTACTGCTTATAAGTGATATTAATTAAATGAGGGCAGTAAGTGTATGTAAATTGGAAGGTATAAGTGCCACTAAATAAGTAGGGGCAATTTACTGCATATGTAAGGAGGAGAGTATAAATGCCACTTAATTAAATAGGGTGTGTATGAGTGTGTGTGTGGCTGTGTGTAGGTTCTCAGACACGTGGTTTCCCGAGCTGTCTTGTCCTTCCCGGGATGAACCTCTCGTGTTCTCGCCACGGTTGAAATACCTCGGCGTCGGGGTTGATGCTTGGGAGGGGCTCTCTGAAGTTCACGTCAGTATCTCCAGCCAGGGAGTGTGGCAGGGTCAGGGAGTTGTGGAAAGGTCTGGCCTGGAACTGTGCCTGGAATGGTCTGGCTTGAACCTGTGCCTGGAATGGTCTGGCTTGAACCTGTGCCTGGAATGGTCTGGCTTGAACCTGTGCCTGGAATGGTCTGCCTTGAGCCTGTGCCTGGAATGGTCTGGCTTGAGCCTGTGCCTGAAATGGTTTAGCCAAGACCTGTGCTTGTCTGTAGGGGGCCAAGACGTAGCGAGTAGGGGCCGGGCGAGTGAGGAAACTGACGGGATGGGTTGGTGGGGCATAAACGTATCCGGTGGTCACTCTTTGGCTGGCCGCCACCTCCTTGCTGCTGTCGTCTACGCGGTTGGTAACGGTGCCAGGGGCGGGGAGGACTTTGGCACTGGGTATGACGTGTGGCACCAGGATGTAATCTTTATCCGAGGCGGCGTCCACGAACAGAGAAAGCGGTTGCTCGGTCATCTGGTGTGGGGGTGGCACGATGGCAGGGATATTGCCGTTGTACTCGTGGTGTGGTGATGGCAGGGGCGCTACCACGGGAGACAAATTTGTTGGGGAGCCCTCACGCAGGTCCTCCTCCTCATCCAGAGTCTGTGAGGGTTCCTGGAAGGCGTCAGAGTGGAAGCCACCACCCTTGATGATAAGTAGATCGTCGTCAGCATAGTAGACTTCATCAGGATGTAGTCCGCCTAGTTGATGCGCCTTTGGTCTTGGGAGAGGAGGAGGGGCGCCTCGCTCCTGCTGTAGGCGGTCCAAAGTGGTATATTTATCCCCAGCGTCAAGCACAGCACCGCCAGCACCATCAAAGGCTGTATCTACGGGTGCACGGCTCTTGGTTGTGCCGTCGTCAGCGTGTCTGGATGGGTTGATGGGTACCAGTGAGAAAGGTGGGAAGGGTCCTAGGAAGAATGGGTTGGCAGAGGCACGAGGGAAATACCTAGGACCAGGTGCCCCCCTGCCCAGGCCCCTGATGCTGGTGGCGGGCCTGAAGGTGGTGATGGGGGGCGGGGCTGTGGTGGTGGGTGGGGTTGGGGGCACGTACCCCGGGATGCTGGAGGCCTTGCGGTTGCCCCCTCGTGCACTTCGCCGCCACACCCACCGCTCGTCACCACTACCACTCACACCTACCACTGTCACCACCGCTACCACGACACACACTCGCCACGACAGCACCATCTGTAAACAACATATCACTGTTATTAACCTATCTGTACACTGTATGGAAACGAATCAGCACCATCCACATTAAAACAACGCATGACAACCATAAAAATATATGACACCATCTGAAAGGAACTTATCATAGGCATCACGATCATCTACAATCACACGTCAGTCAAAAATATACCAGTTGCGTATCTGTAAAACGAGTCGAAACACCGTCTACAAGCAGTGTATCACAGTAATATAACTAGGACATCCAAGAGAGTAAGATAGGTAGTGAGTGACTGGTGTGAAGGAAGTGAATATTAAGCACTGAAAATAGGAGTAATGATTTTCTCTTCGGTTAAATATTAAGAAGTTTAAGTAAGACTGGTAACTAGTTTGATTTCCTGGCATTAATTTTCCAAGTGGTGCGGTGTTGTCAGGAAATGGAGGGAAATTAGATGGGTGATCCAATGCTTTCACCCGTGCTGGTTCTTTTAGAGTAGCTTTTCTGCTGACTAATCTTCGTCATGTGAATTCTTGCTTTGTATGTGTATGTGTATTGGTGAGTGGGCTTGTATGAGGCAGCTAGAGAGGGAGAGAGAGAGAGAGAATGTGTGTTTTGCGTTTGTGAATGATTAAGAATGAATAATTGAAATTGTTGTGTGTGCGTGTGTGAAGGAAATAGTGTTTGAGTGTGTGTGTGTTTTTGTGTACGCATTTTACGAGAGTTTAGTCGAAATGGTAAAGAGTGTGAAAGTTTCCCTCCCTGACTGCGGTTTTACTCATGGTTTTTCTTCCACCCGCGGCACAATGGGTTTCACAATGCGGAAATAACGAGGGTTCGCGTTATTGAACTTGGCGCCTAATTGTCGTTCTAGCCCGTTTAATAATTTCCCCAGTCACCTCCTTTTTGTGTGATTTTTATTTTAGTTTACCAGATTTTCATTGTGTTTTTATTTCTTTTCAGTGATCGAACTGAAAGTGTTGTGGATTTCATCACCTTGGTATAAGTTAGGGTTTGTTTATTTCATACTTTTTCGTACTTGATGATTTCCCCACTCGCCTTATTTCTCTTTACGTTCTTGTAATTTTTCAGTGTAGTTTAATTTTTAAACTTTTGGTCACCTGTTTGTTTAATGTAAGTTTTGTTTTTTTATAATTTTACTCGTCGTAGTAGTTTTTTTTTTTTTTTTTTTTTCTGTCACCATCACCCTCTTCGTGCCTTTGATTTTGTCCAGAATTGTTCGTGTTGGGACCGCAAAAGATTTAATAATTCAGCAAACGCCAGACGATTTTTATTTAATCCGAAAATGTTAATATTGCCATCGTTCACCCTTTTATGGTTAGGATAAGTAATTTAATATCAGCTAATGGCAGATAGCGAAGAGAGTCATGAGATCCAGGGAGAGTAAATGTGAGTCTGTGGTATAGGAAAAGGAGCTGTTCGTCTGCTTGCATTTCTCTCAGCTGAATTAAGTCGTTCTGTTTTAGCTGTATTAAAACATTCAGTGACTCAATTACAGCTAGTATTAAGTAGCTTAGAGCGTTTTTTACTGTTTAAGACAAACGAAGGAAGAAAATCCCTCTATAGGTTAATAAAGACCTCTATATATCCTTCCTGTTGAGATCTCTCCTAGGTTGAATTAAATCGTCTGGCAGTGGCGAGAATATAAAATGGAATATATAGATGTGATATAATGAAGTAGTTAAAGAATGCTTAGTGTTGGGAGGATTTTTTTTTTTTTTAAGTAGAATAACTGACCTGACCTGACCTGACCTGCTTTGTGGTGCAAGAGTGGGAGGAAATACGACCAACATCTTTGCAACCGTGAATCTTCCACGCAATCTCCCTCTCTTTCCTGTTTCATTTTCTAGTTCGTTTGGGGTTTATTTTTGTTTATTATGGTTTCATATCTAGTTTCAAATGTCATTCACTTCCATCATCCGAGAGAGAGAGAGAGAGGGAGGGGGGAATGAGTGGACATAATAAACCTTGTGCTTGTCATCCGCCCAGAAAATTAATGACACAGCCACACGTCATAATTCCAACGCACCAGCTTGACCCAGTAATATATATGATGCTTGCTATACGCCCAGAATGAAGGACACACACACACACACACACACACACACACACACACACACACACACACACACACACACACACACACACACACACACACACACACACACACACACACACTATCATCACTCACCACACTTACCACATCACCATACCATTAACCACAACCATACCACCGACCCACATCACAACCACCCGCCCTCCATCCCATCTACCACACTCCCATCGTCTCACCAATCCACCTACCACACCACCATACCACAAGCATCCCCCCCACCCACTAAATGACCGTCGCACGATACTCCACCCATGCATGTGAAAATTAAAGCAGACTGGGATTCGAGTTAAACACCACCTGTAGGATGTTTTGTGAAGTGTGGGGCCGCTTGTGGGATGCGGGTGCACTCCAGATATTAGTATTACGTTTTTGTAGCTGTTAGGTCGAGTTTTTTCTGTCGTTAATATTATTGTTAGGGACAGGTTTAACAGGGGGTATGCATTCGATAACCCTTTCAGTACGATGACACCCTTCTTGATATTCATTCGACTGTTAGACTGATCCAGTGCGTTAGGGAGACATTGTGATAAGATTAATATGATCAGTGTTTTTGCTATTATTCTGCGTTTGTAGTGTTTTTGTCTCTCTGAATTACACTCACTCAGTAGTTGGAAATAAGGTAAGGGTAATTATTTTGTTTTACTATTATTATTATTATCATCAACTACATCGGTGGACACCTTACTTAGAAAATCGACAGGAAATTATGCTTTATAATCTTGATTACTGGGGTGCGTATTTGGTAGCGCGTTCATATTTTCCAGTGCAATTTGCTGAGAACGTCAAGCGTAACTACAGCTGACCAGGTTACGCTGTTATGAGAGAGAGAGAGAGAGAGAGAGAGAGACGGAGGGGGGGAGTTGAGATAAGAACAAGTTGAGGAGAGAGAAGAGCAATATGAGAGAGACGGAGATGAGAGAAATGGGAGCAAGTTTGCGAGTGTGTACGTGACCTGTGTACGTGTATTGGTGGGTGTTTGGGTTTATACATCCAGCACAAGGTCACTCACAACACACGTACATGCCTACCTACCGTGTGTGTGTGTGTACGTAAAAATTGGCGGTTTCGATGTGACTTTGAGGCTTCCTTGACTTAAAAAAATCGTCTGGCGTTAGCAGTAAAGAAGTATCCAAGCTCAGCAGATCTGAGTGTTAAATGTATGTATGTGTATTTAACTGTATGGAAACTGCCGGCTACCGTTTGAGATAGCCCCTTCACTACGATGACGCCTTATTTTATTCTCTTTACTACCAGATAAAGTCCTTTACTACCAGATGGACTTTATTACCTAAGGGGAGACCTCTAAAAGTACGGGTTAATATAGTTCGATCTTTTCAGCAAGTAAAAAAAAAAAAATACTGAAAAGATTAAAGAACAGGTAGAGGCGGGATGAAAAAATGCGCAGGGATATGTACACACATGTAGATACGCACGCGCACACGAAATACTGTAGTGTAAGTTTCCAGCTCCCCCTCAGCCCCTCTTCCTCCACAGCGTACACGCACACGTCTTGTCATTAGGCTGAGACACAGATGTACCCTATGTTGCTACCATGTCTCACACACACACACACACACACACACACACACACACACACACACACACACACACACACACACACACACACACACACACACACACACACACACACACACACACACAACTCTCTCTACACGACCCTGCACGGGAAGGTTTTGTTATGGTTGAGTCCTACCACCACCACCCTGACCTCCACTCTCCCTCGCTGTTTGTTTCTTTCCTCTGTTTCTCCTTGGGTGTTTGGTCCCCTGATTGTTTTTTGGTGCTTGGCTGTGTGTGTGTGTTTGTGTGTGGCCAAATTCGTCAGTTTTATTATGACCAGTAGTGGTTTATGTGCCAGCCTTATCAACTTTTAAACCGTTACGTAATGTTTGTAAATTTGTTTTGATGTTTGGTGTTTGACTGCGTTTGGTGTTTGACTGCTCTTGGTTCTTGTTTATGTGTGAGACCAAGATACAGGCTATAAAGTAAGGTAAGGGAGTAGGTTCATTTGTTGTGGTAGTGCGTTGTGAGTGATTTGATGCGTTTGTTATTTAGTTTGAGTCCTGTTTTTGATTGCTCGATATGTATGGAAAAGGGAAGGTCATATTAGGTGTGTGTGTGTGTGTGTGTGTGTGTGTGTGTGTAATTTAATATTTTTTTTGTCTAATGTGATTCCTGTAAGTTCAGGATACAGTTACAAATAAAAGGAATATTTGCAGTTTATTATTATTATTATTATTTTTGCCTGGCGACATTTCTTGGTGTTACCCAGTGTTTATGCAGTGACTGTGTGTGTGTGTGTGTGTGTGTGTGTGTGTGTGTGTGTGTGTGTGTGTGTGTGTGTGTGTGTGTGTGTGTGTGTTTTCACATATACAACACCGAATAAGCTGTTCGTTTGTGCACTGTACCCCTCAAAGAAGGTTTATGTAACATCTTGATTAATGCCGTCCATTATGCATTGTTTGGATAGGTATTGAATGTATTGGGTAGTTTTGTGCGTAGTTACCTTCTTACTCAAACCCACCCCCAGTCTTATCGTATGGTAATGTTAAATTCTGATGTTACGCCTTAATGCCTAATACCAGGTGAGTCTCGGGCCTGGGTAGTTGGAGGTGATTGAGGGATTGATAACAAGGACTGGTTGTTAAAGACTGCGTGCCCGAATTGCCTGGTTTTAATTTGTGGGATGCTGTTGATTTCATTCTCTCTCTCTCTCTCTCTCTCTCTCTCTCTCTCTCTCTCTCTCTCACACACACACACACACACACACACACACACACACACACACACACACACACACACACACACACACAAACTGGAGAAATCAGAAAAGGAACTTGGCATTTTGAGAGGTAGAATGATGGAAGAAAGGAGGAAATGGAAGGAGGGAAACAGATAAATGATGTAAGAAAAATAAGGAAGATTGTAATACTCGGAAAAAGTAGGTGAGGAGAGAACAGAAAACGAGTAGGCGGAATGTGGGAAGATATGAGAGAGAGAGAGAGAGAGAATTTATAAAAGAGAATTAAAGCAGGTGTTAAGCTGATAGGAAAAAGAAAAGATAGCAAAGGTAGAGAGGGGCACTAAGACATTTTAAGGACAGTATCAGTTAGAGATCCTGGTGGAGAGATAAAGAACCCAGAATTAATGAAAGACGTATATCATTCGCCCTTTTTGTTAGATATCTTGAGTAGAATAAATGTAGTGTATAGACGGACAAGTGGATAGGTAGGTGAATGGGTATAGGTAGTTAGATAGTTAAAAGATAGATGTACAGATTATTCAGTGTCATAAAAAGCCATCGTTTTCGAGTTTACAAAAAAGAATGGGAGAAAAATCAAGAGGAATGTTAGGAGAAAATGTGCAGATGGTGTTGGTGGTGGTGGAGGGCAGCAGTGGGCATAAGGTGAGGCCCAGCGCACCATGCCAACGGGACGGCAACTCGGCCAAGGGCGGCCTCTTCTCTACCACCACCACCACCACAGCCACACCACGCCAGCAGGGTGGAGAGGGGAGGGGGAGAGTAGTGGAGAGAGGAGGAATGGGGAGAGGTGTTAGGAGGGAAAGTAGTGGAGAGAGGAGAAATGGGGATAGGTGGGAGGGGATATTATTGGAAGGGGAGGGGATACTTTTAGATGGGCTTGAAGAAAGGTTGAATGGTGAGGCTGGAGAAGCGACTTAAGGATGTGGGAGGGAGTACAGTAGGTAGTACAGTTGGGGAGGGCGAAGAAAGGTAGTGGGAGTAGGAGAGATTTGTTGAAAGAGGAGGTTGGGGAAAGTGGGGATGGAGTAGGCGAGTGAAGATGTGGATGATAGGCTACTTAGATGGAAAATACAATAGATACACAAGGGAGTGGGAGGGGGACGATCCGTAAGGGAAGGTATGTTGTGCTGTAAAGAGAGGGAAAGAAGGGGCAGAGAATGGATGAGGGTGGAGGAGTGAAGGAAGTGGTCGAGAGAGGGGTTGAGGGTTAAGAGGGGAGAAGACATGAGGGAGGAGTTTGAGATGGAGAGTGGAGAGGCAAGGGCGGAAAAAATGAGAGCTTGCGAGAAGTTATGTGGTAATGGGGGAGATGTGAAGGGGGGGAGAGGAGTAGTCAGTGGGGAGAGACGAGATGGGAGGGGAGGATGAGGGCGGTGAGATGAGAGAGAGAAAAGTGTGAAAAGAGAGATAAATATTAAACACCCAGGAGGATGAAAACGATGAGAAGAGTGAGAAGAGATATATAGCATCCATATACTAAGAGTCACTTTTAGCTGAATATAAACGTATGGTGGTGTCAGGAATATAATACTAGATTTGTTCAGACCCTGGTATGGTTAAAGTGACGGAAGATGAAGTGGAAGAGGACGAAAGTAAGAGAGAGGGGACGAGGGGAACGATGACAGGGTGCGGAAACGTCGGAAAGGGGAATGGGAAGGGAGAAGTACAGTATGTGAAGAGGGGAGAGGAGGCGCCAATACTGTAGGAAAATATGGGAGAAAAAATGAGTGGATTAACCAGTGGGGAGAAAAGGAGAGGGAGACAAAGATGCAACTTTTTTTTCTTTTCTTTTTTTTTTTTACGATTTTATCCAATCCAGGAAAGACGTGTTAGTAAAGAAATTAATGAAGATGATGTCTAAATGCAGTTGTCTCTCATAAAGAATACAGACGTTTGAAAGAAGGAATAATAAGTTATAAAAACGTGCCATCGGACTGAATGGGTTAATGAGTGAAATGAGAAAAGAAGGGGGGAAAACTGGAGAGAGAGAGAGAGAGAGAGAGAGAGAGAGAGAGAGAGAGAGAGATGAGAGAGGGGGTCTTGCTCTACTCGTGGTGTGGAAATTGGGTGTAATTGTGTCGTCTCGTGTTAATTGCCTGTTGTTCTGGATCAGAGGTAATTAAATTGATACAGGTGAATTCTTTCGTGCCTTTGTAGTTCATTGTTCAGAGTTAATTAAAGATGTGGGTGAACAGTCTCGGGATATTGCTTAGCAAACTTAATTGCAGGTACTAGTGCATTGGTCTCTCTCTCTCTCTCTCTCTCTCTCATTATAGGTGTTTTCCTTCACCTTTCCCAGTATAGTTTTGACCACCTTGTAAATAATACGAAGATGGCTCACTACTAATAACCTGCACGAATTGAAATCACCAATGAGAAGGATTACTACTTTATGGGAATTGAAGTTACCGTTCAGGAGTTAGTGCTTGTGGTCAGAATTATCGGTTTTTCTGTACTGGAACTAGTGGGATTATATATGATTGGGTAGACGTTCAGTACCGGCTGTAGCGTTTAGGGAATGTCTTGTTAACCCCTTCATTGCCTGGGGTCTCGGAAATTGAATAAAAATGCTCGGCGTTGGAAATAATATAACCCAGATGCCGCCCCTGTGCTGACGAGGTTAGGGGTAAATGCCTATACTGTTACTACCAAGGATCTCGTAAATTGAATAAAATCATCTGGGGGATATCAGAAATATGAGGGGAAAAAAACGTGACTAGTGAGTTTTTTTTTTTTTTTTCCATATCCCTTTATTATCAGAGTGGTTTCTTGAACTGAATAAAATTGTCTGGTAGCAGGAATAAAGCATGAAGACGTCTTGGTAACAGAAGGAAGTAGTTTGTAACCTTTTCATTACCTGAGGTCTTACATAAGGTAAATTTAAGGTTACCCAGTGGCAGCAGAGATATAAAAAATGTCATGGTTATTTGGTACGGTAGGCTAAGAAGTGAATAGAATATCTGTTGCCCGACGCCTTATACCAGAGTTCACGTAAGGCGGCCTCGATAAAAACGCTTCTGAGCCTCACTACCGCAGCTCATCACCACTCTAGGTCACCCTCCCTCGTGTACTCTGCCAACGTTGCCAACTATATGAGTGCTTTAGGTTTGGTACGACCGTTTGCCAGGTGGTGTGTGGTGTAAAGTAGACGGTGGAGCCTTCGCCTGGTTTCCATACTGCATCTCCATTTTGTCTCGTATATTATTTGTATCCCTGTAATATCGACATAGGTTAGCGTCAGTAACACACAGGATATTAAAGGGTAATAAGCAAAAGTGATTGCCAAGGAGGAGGTCATACAAAATCTCCTAAGTCATTGAGAATATAGTTCTTATTGAGACCTGGCGTGAATACAGGGTAGGGTGTCTGATATTGATCACGGTAATTACTCCCACCTATCCACCCACTTCTCCTCACGTGGTATTACTTGCCGGTTGGTAGAGTAAAATAATGATAAGTTATTTTGCAGAAATTAAATCGTCACATTGTTTCGACTTTTTAATATTCGTAGACTGATTTTCCCTTTTCCATTTATATATATATATATATATATATATATATATATATATATATATATATATATATATGTATGTATGTATATTTTTTTCCCAGTCCATTAAGGTTTTCTTGATACAGCAACATTATGTAACTCAAGAACTAGTAATTGTACCATGTATTTAAAAGATTTGTAATTTTTTAGTGTTGGTCGTAGTGTATCAGTATGATTAAGCAGGCATCGTGACAAAATATTCCTCCATACTAGTTCCTTTAAAAAAGTGGCGATGTATTTATATGAGCTCGTATTCCTAAATAACTGTACGGGTTCGAAAAATGGGCTGATAAATGAACGTATTGAAACCAGAGCCTCATATCTGGACCACAAAAGTACTGCTAAATAAATAAATGTTAGGCCGCTTATGGAGGTGCCGTCTGTTGTCCTTATCTGTCAGTTGCAGATTCAAGTGAAGGTGGTTGATAAGCGCTGGTTTAGGATATTGACAAGGAGAATGAGATTTTGCGTTTCATCTCCCGCGAGTTTCATATCAGTGTCGTGGTTCCCCCCCTCCCCTTCCCGTCTCTCTCTCTCTCTCTCTCTCTCTCTCTCTCTCTCTCATATATTTCGTGAAAGCGTCACTGTTACATTTCGATTTTATAGTGAACTGATTTTTCGATATGATCGCTCCTTACATTACAATTGCAGTTTTTCAGATCTTTATTGGAATTGTTGCTTAATGTTTTTTTTTTTTCCGAGTTTTATTATTTTGAAGGGTTTTCACCACTGCCATCATTTTTTTTCTTGTGTATTGAAATTGTCACGGATTGTTATTTGGCTTTTATAAACATTGGAACAGTTTCGTCATAATATGCTGTTTAATTTCTTGGAAGGTACGGATTTCGGAAAGTTTTTTTTTTTTTCATAATCTAGTGCGGCGAAATTGGTAGTTTATTATTATTATTATTATTATTACAAATACAGGTTTTAAGGGTGGCATTTTAATAAGGCAATTATTGGCCTCAATTAGATATAATCGTTCTGGTATTGAAGCGAATTATGATATGACGGCAGGTGTTTGAAAGTAGTTTAAAATTACGTATTTTGACAGAAAAGGGTTTTTTAATAGAAGGCAGTTGCTTTCAGTTGCTTGTGGAGTTTTGTCGTTTATTGTACACAGTATGTCTAAAAGTACTGTTTTCTGTTATTATATTTTAGGGCATTTTTTTTTTTTTTTTTTAACCAGATGGGTCGTAGAAATGGTGTTATTGTAGTGTAGGGCATTTGTGTGAGAACGACAAGTACGTTCAAGTTGTTCGTCAGAAAATACTGCAAGTGGAGTGGTAGCGGGGCGCGGATGAAGGGTAAATACATCAGGAATAAATGGATAGCATGCTTGTGTGTGTGTGTGTGTGTGTGTGTGTGTGTGTGTGTGTGTGTGTGTGTGTGTGTGTGTAATTGAAGTGTTTGCATCAGTGTTTTATGTATTTTATAACTTCGCTGAGAACCATATTCGACGTTTGTGCTTTTAAAGTGTCACATACTAATTTGTCTAGTACCAAAAACTGTCGAGTGTTTCTCTCAGGGTTTTATCATTTCATCTCAATATCCATCCAGTGTCAGAGTGTCGAAATTCGCCAGATACCAACAAAACTCAAGTGTTATTTTTAATGTTATCAGATTTTCTTCACATGTGTCTAATGCCATTATTATTTTTTTTTCCTCGGCTTTTGCATGGGTGTCATTATTCCTAAACTCGTCTCTTAAATCATTTCAGCAGTTTTGTGTGTGAAGTGTCGTCTGTACTGTAACTTTGTTCTCAGCCCAACAGATTTAGCGTTTGTATCCGTATGTTTTTCTCCAGTTCGCTAACACTTCGACAAAAACTTTAACCTTTACGTTTATGAGGAGTGTTATCCCCAAACTTGACCACATTGATAATAACACTTCCATGTCCCATAAACTCACCGTGCCTGTTGCTCTATTCCGTTAGCTTATCAACGGGTCTAGTTTTCGCTATAACACGCTAATCCACTCTGTCACTCTAGATCCACACTCCTTTTATTGTATCCTGATCCACTGCGTAAGGTAATCCCGTGGAGGTGGGACTGGAGGGTCAGGGAGATTGGGGAGACGCGTGCAGACTCCCCGGTGGTTCACTCGCTACTGGCAGCATGCAGCCACGGTCCGGTCGCCTCCTCAACCTTAGCGTCTGAGGCCTCCTGCACCCCCTCCTTCAATATCTCCTCACCGGTAGTGGGGAGTAGGGAGGGAAGGAGAGGCAGGGGTGTACCGATGAGGGAAGGAAAGGTAGGGGTTGACAGAGGGAGGGAATTTGGGAAGGTAGGAGAGAAGAGGTAGGGGTGGAGAAGGGGGAGAGGACGAGGGAGGGAAGGACTGGTAGGGGTGGACAGGAGGGAATTTGGGAGGGGAGGAGAGTAGAGTGTGGACAGAGGGAAGAGAGAGGTAGTGGTGGACAGAGGGGGTGAATTTGGTGATCCTGGGGAGAAGGGGTGATGAGCTGTGAAGGAGAGCGTAATGTGATGGAAGGGATGATGTATTGCGAGGGAGGAGAGAAGTGTGGTTGAGGTAGGTGATGGAAGTGGGATGTTGCGAGGGAGGGAAGAGTGGTGATGTCTTGTGAGGGGGGGCAGAGGATATAATGTTGTGGAAACTAATGGGAGTCCAATATTTTGTTAAGGAGGGATTGCTAGCTTTGTGGGGGAGTAAGGGTTATGTGAGGAAGAGGAGCAGGAGGAAGGAGGGGTGCATGTGAGATGGATCAGATGTTGGGGGTTGGGTGTGGGAGGGTAGTGATCCGTAGCGTTGTTGTTATGAAAGAGGGTAAGTATTGTGGGATTGGCAGGATGTCATGGTGTGAGAGGTGGAGGGAGAGAAGGAGTTATGTTTTATGAGAATGAGAACTTACTTTGAGAGAAAAAACGAGAAAGGTTTCTGCGTAGGGGAGAGGAGGTGGGGCGGGATGTTGCATGAGGGATTGGAAGGGGGGTTGTGGGAGAGGGATGTGGCAGGGGTTGTTGCGTGAGGGATTGGAGGGGGGGTTGTGGGGGAGGGATGGGGCAAAGGATGTTGCGTGAGGGAGAAGAGAGGGGGTTGTGTGGGAGGGATGGGGGGGGGAAGGGGGATGCTGCATGAGAGAGAGGAAGGGGGTCGTGTGGGAGGGACAGGGGAAGCCACATGAGGGAGAGGAAGGGGATTTTGGGGGAGCGATAGGGGGATGCTGTGTAGGAACGAGAATTATTAACGGAATTTCAGGTGTGTTTTTTGTGAGAGGAGATGGAGAGTGTTGTACTGTGTTATGAGTCACAGGGGAGGGGTTGAGGGTGTTACTGGATTGTGAGTCAGAGGAAGTGTCATAAGGCAGGGGAAGTTTGCAGGAACTGATTTGTGAAGGAGGAAAATTAGTGAGAACTTTGATGGATAATGGATGTGAATGATGCTTTTGTAATTCTAGTTTTGTCACAGCATTGAGCAATCTCCATGTAGTGAAGAATTCTCTCTCTCTCTCTCAAATTTGTCTTTACTCCATAATCTTCCCTTTTTAGAGAAAGTATTGAACGATTGAGAAGCTTTCATGCAGAAATTTGATATATTCTTCCGTTCATAAAACATTGGGATATTGTGTTAGAGAGAGAGAGAGAGAGAGAGAGAGAAGCACAGGAGTTGGGCAAGGATGGGGTGGGGTGAGGAAGGGGGGAGGGAGGTGCATTGAGGTCAGAGGATATCCCCGTAAGATGAGGTCAGGGGTCACAGGCAGAGTTGACCCTGTAAGGCTTGGAAGCAGGGGGAGGGAGGTAGGGGGTAGGGAGGGGAGTGGGGATAAGGCTTCTTTATTAACACGTTATTGCGGAAAGGTGTGATTTATAGTGGGGTTATCTTTCTCTCTCTCTCTCTCTCTCTCTCTCTCTCTCTCACACACACACACACACACACACACACACACACACACACACACACACACACACACACACACACACACACACACACACACACACACACACACACACACACACACACACACACACACACACACACACACACACACACACACACACACACACACACACACACACACACACACACACACACACACACACACACACACACACACACACACACACACACACACACACACACACACACACACACACACACACACACACACACACACACACACACACACACACACACACACACACACACACACACACACACACACACACACACACACACACACACACACACACACACACACACACACACACACACACACACACACACACACACACACACACACACACACACACACACACACACACACACACACCTTCACTGATCAAGCGAGAGTGTTTCTGTCTGTCACTGTCATCATCGACCGGAGTCAGTTTACAGCAAATATTATGGTCTCTGTACGTGAATTAAAACACAGTCACCCCCACATGACAAATGAACACCACTCTTACACGCCGAGGAAGCCAAGAGTGGGAGAGTGGTGAGTGGGAGAAGTGGAGTGTGGAGTGGGAAAAGCAGAGGAGAAATGGAGAAGAGTATAGAGGAAATAGGGATAAAAGTGTAAAGCAGGAGTGGAGAAGAATGTCGAGTATATGTGTAGTGGGTGAATTGATATTCTGTGTGAGAGGAGTGGAGTTAGGAGAGAGAAATTGACTGTGCAGTAGTAAAAGTAGAGTGGGAGGAATGAAATGTGGAGTAAGAGAGGTGGAGTGGAAGAAGTGTAATGTGGAATGGGAGGAGCAAGTGTGGGTGGACTGAAGGGAATGAGTGGAGAAGACGTGAAGGAAGTGAAGTTTGAGAGAGAGAGAGAGAGAGAGAGAGAGAAATGAAACTGTATTTAAAATTTTCAGTAAGCAAAATCACAAGAGCTCTGTATATATTAATGCCAAGTTCAAACCAGCTCAAATACTAAGAAATACAGAATGGCGTCCCCACAGTCGGTCCATAACATTGCAGTAACTATTAAACTTCACACGACCCATTACAAAATCCACCCATAAGAGGAAGCAGTCTGGAAAAATGACAACAATCAGAAGTGTTCAGTGATTTTTTTTGTGTGATTGGTTTTCCTACAAGCGTCGTGGAGCCGTGTGTGTGTGTGTGTGTGTGTGTGTGTGAGAGAGAGAGAGAGAGAGAGAGAGAGAGAGTGTGTGTTCTATAGGCCACGCATGTTGTATGGAATGTGTAGCCTGTGCTCTGTGCCAAGTGTGTATTCCCAGGCCCTTTCATTTTGTTTTCCTACTAATATGCTTTCTTTTATATGTTTAGCAGCACATCAAAGAGTCAGTTTCTCAAGCAGTTATTCGTTTACGTATCTCTCAACAGCATACTAATATTCTTCACACACTTTTTCATGTTCATTTTATTGATTTATTTATTTTTGCCAGTTTTTTGCTATTTTCGGCCACTCAATCGTTTTCGGGTATGATGGTGTCTAAACATCTGTGTCGAATTCTCCAGCAGTTATAGCCCACTGGTTTCTCTCTCTCTCTCTCTCTCTCTCTCTCTCTCGGCCGGTCTGTTTTGCCAGTTCGTCGCTATATTCGTCCAGTCATTCTTTTTCGGGTATAACGGTGTCGAAATTTCATGGTGTTGAATTCTCCCGTGTGGCGTGCCCGAAATGACGCCAGAACCGTAAAAGTCGCTGCACATTTTTTATCACTTTTTATAAAACGGTGTGGACGCCTGCCGCTGCTGCTGCTGTCTCACCTTCACGCACGCTCTCCAATGCAGTCCAGTCTCCCATGTGCACGGCAGCCTACTGGTGTACACGGGTTCTACACACACACACACACACACACACACACACACACACACACACACACACACACACACACACACACACAGATGAGAAAGCATCGTAAATAAGAACCGAGTAATTTCACATTTTCAGATAATCGAATGTATACTAAATACCAAGCATATATAAGTGGAACAGTCCATCTGTTTATATCTATCTATCTATCTATCTTTCTATATGTATGTATGTATATATGTAAAATTTTTGTGCATGCATGTCTATATTTGTGTGTGATTGTCCTGACGTCGCATCCCCTGAGAGCTGACCCAAACTAGAGGACCTGTAAGCACTTCAGTCCCTACTCAGTAACGATTCTTTTCGCACGTGCAAAACCCACATGATGTAGGCTCAGAAATAGAATCACTGGGGAAAAAAAAAATTATAGTAACAAGAAAATTTGTAGTTAAAACAAAATTACTGGAACAGACTTGCAGAATTAAACTACCGCGTTGCAGTGGAAAGAATAACAGCAAATCTATGAAAAGAAACTAATTAATTGCAAAGCTAAAATTTAAAAATGCAAATGGTAGAAATTACATTGGAAAATAATGATGTAACTGATACCAGCAGAATCTGTAATAACTGCAGTCTGAGTAGATAAAAAGGTAGAGAATTGTTGCAGTGCCTGATTACAGCGGAAGTATATAATTGCAGGAAAGAGATCGAATTCGTAAAAGAAAAAAGTAATTAAGAATGGAAGGTAAAAACAGGGGAGAAAGTGACTGGTGGACAGAGAGAAGGGCACAAAAAGATAGAGAAAAGTGACGTTGAAAAATTTTGATGGGGAGAGTAAAGAAGAATGAGAAAATAATTGAGAGAGAGAGATCAATAAATGAATCCTTTGAAACCTTTAATAGAGTTCTTGAAACTTCGAAAGTTTCCCGTGAGTATGTTTTCTTTGTGGGTGAAATCTTGGGACCTGTGTATGTGTGTGTGTGTGCCGTCATTCCCTTCCATCTCTCTTGCCTCCTCTCATTGTCGTCTATCTACTCATTTCCTCTCTCTTCCTCTACCTTTACATCATCTCTGTAATCCTTCTGTTTACTCGTTTTGTTCTTCCTCTTCGTTTGTCTTCTTTTGTACATTTTATTACCTTTTTCTCTCCGTCTCTGTTGTTACTTTTTGCCTGTATCTCTCCTTCTTGTCTTCCATCCTCAACCACCTACCTGACTTCTACTTCCTCACGCTTTACTGTATTTTCCTCCTCTTGTGCTTCCTTTTTTTTAATGCCTTTTGATTCTCCTTTCTTTTATTTCAGTCTTTGTAACAATTTACATTCAACATTCTTTGGTCATCCTATAAGCCCCCCATTTCTGATTTGACTCCTCATCCTCCTCACGTAATTCTTTTCATCTATGTTAATTTCCCTGCTAATACCTCTCTGTAATTGGCTCAGTCGTGTGTCTAAGAGGATCTAATGCTCGTAGTTTCTCCATGCCTTGTTAAATACCTTAAACTTTTTTCCTCAACCCTCATCTCCCATAATCTTCAGCATCGTGACAGTCCCGCATCATGGCGTCATTTACTTGCCTTTTCATCACCATTCCTCTTCCTTTTTTATCCTCTTCCCTTCTCATTTTGCCTTACCCTCATCCCGCATAACTTCCCTATTCCTCGCCACTCCTCTTCCTCTTATATCTTCCTGCCATCTTTATTTGCCTTTCCTTCATCCTGCTTACCATTCGTCTTCCTCTTACATCCTCCTGGCAACCTTTTTTGCCATTCATTCATTCTATATACCATTCCTCTTCCTCTTACATCTTCCTGCCAACACTTTTTGCCTTTTCTTCCTTCTGCATGCCCATTTGCGGCCAGACAGCCCTTAATCACCGCATCATCCTGTCCTTCCGTCTTCCTGCCACACAATAGCAGAAGGGGCCTACATGCATCCCCCCTCCCACCACCACCAACATACCCACTCTTCCACACGTTTCCGCATACGGCTTCGTCTTAGGTCTTGGGCCGTATTCTCGAAGGCTTGAGAGATTCCGTATCACATCGTCCTCAGCGATTTATTTTACCTTTTGCAACTGAAATATCCTCTTGTGCAATATGGATACAAATTATGACGATACTAACAAGATATGAACTAATGACATACTATTGGTGATGAAGGAGGTCTTGCGTTGTATTTTCGTTGGTGTGGTAGATCTCGTAACACCTCTTCCCTAGCGATTTACTGTATTACACCTGAGTATCGTTTTGTAAGTGCCAGATGCAAAAGTATGTGGATATTAACATGGTATAACATAAAAAAAAATATATAGGTGTTGTAATAAGCAAAATAGATCACAGTAGAAGAAGTGCCCTGAAATCCTTAATATCCTCGTGTGTGTTGTTGATGCAAACTGTGTCGATTTCAACAGGATATAAATAACACACGAGAATATGAAGAAGGAATACGCTAAAAGAGATCACTAAGGAAGAAGGACTATCAATTCTCTGTGGCAGTGAGATTGCGGTTCATTGTCTGGTCCTAAATAACAACACAAGAGAAAAGTAAGAAGGAATACGCAAAAAGTGATTTCTAAGGAAGTAGTGCAGTAATTTCTCTGTGAGGGTGAAAATGCGGTTCATTGTTAGGTCCAACCCGCACCGTAAGCCCTTCCGGTTCGACGAAATAGGTGAAACTTGGAAGAGGGAGACGAAACTGCGTGTGTTGTGAAAAATGCATGTGTTGTGGCTTGTTTCCGGGAAGCTTGGAAGTTGTGGTTAGCGTTTTTGGGCTCATCGACAGGCCTTTATGCTCACGAAAGGAGGAAGAAGGGCATGGCTGTGAGTATGGCGTGTTGAGTCTGTTGTGGTTTGTTTTCCGGGATGTGTGGGAGCGATGGGTTGTATTTTTTTTTCTTCCAGGTCTTCCGTCTGAGGCTTTGTTTTGTGTGTTGCCTGGTCACGAAAGAATGGGGAGCAAAGGGAGCATCTAAGTCCTTTGTCTATGTGATTTTATGTGTTGTGGTTTGTTATGGGAAAGTCGGATTTTTTGTTCTACTTATGTTGTTTTGTTGGGTGATTAGTTATTAAGGTTTTGTTGAAGGGACAGTGGTATTACTGTGAATAAATTGTGTGTGTGTGTGTGTGTGTGTGTGTGTGTGTGTGTGTGTGTGTGTGTGTGTGTGTGTGCGCTTTTTCATCGGGAGCTCTTTTCTATAGCATTGTGTCTTGCTTTGTATTGGCGTTTCAGAATTATTTCGTGTCGCACTTAAATTCGCTGCAAAACCTCTGTGTATTGTTGAAATTACCTTCATGAGTTTTAGGCCACTCGCATCTCGTATACATATTGAATTCCCTTAATGAACTGTCTCTTTTTTATTTTTAGGGAAGATCCGGGTCCATTGATGATTGTTGCATTTGTCTTCATCTTCTCCTTCTCGTCCTGCAGCTTTTGTGTATTTGACAGAGTTGCAGAATTAAAATATCCACGATCTCAGGATTTTACCGTCCATAATCTTTGTACTGTTAGCCATTGACATAAGTTGTTGTCAGACCTTATCTTACTTAGAGCTCATGTTTGTTTTATGGCGTTTTCTCATTCTCTGTTATCCCTTCTTCTTTCAGCTTGTATGTGGCACGGTGTTTCAGGATTAAAGTTGAATTTGTCGTCTGTGTTATTGTCATCCTGGATCATTGTGTCCCTACTCAGCAAAGACCCCACTTCCCACGACACCACCACCCTGCCTTTCGTACTCTTGCATTTCTCTCTCTCTCTCTCTCTCTCTTTTCGATATCCGAGATCTTTGTTATGCATTGACATACGTAGCACTCGTCGTCAGTGCCTCTTCCCGTAGCTGACGTAAACCTCTGATTGTTACCTTGTGCCTCCCCGAGAAGATTGTCGTGCAGTGCCTTCGCCGGGGACCAGGAAATGGGGAGACTGGTGGGGGTGTTTCTTGTGCTGGGCGCGGAAGGCTAATTGGCGCCTGCATTCACCTGGGTTCACAGTGCGTCGAGTTGAGTGATTGCTACGCTGCCCTGTCTTTTCCTTGGTTCGTTTTTTCACAGACAACTTCATTTTGCCATTTTCTGGTTGTACCTAATGATGTCGGTTCACTTTTAAATGTTTTGCGTTGTGCATTTGTTCTTACTTTTTGTCTTTTCAGTAGATGAACCATGTGGTCCGCATGGTCAGTAATCTGATAAAGAAAGGTAGTACACTTTATGTTCACTTGTCTGCTTGTCTCGTTTTGACTGTTAAATTAAGTAGTTTCGAGTTGCTTCTATGATCGTTGGTCGAATAAAAAGAAGTGGATTTTTGCAAAGTGTAGCGATTAAGACTAAGTGTACGTTGGTGCTTTGTCCTCCTCTATTAGACTGTACTGGCTCGAAAGGACATTCTCGAGAGTAGTCCGGGCAAATAATTATTGAAATTGAGATCACTTTTCAAGGAATATATATTTCTTAATAGGTATGCGTCAGTTCGCACCCTCAAAAATTTTTACCTTGTTCAAACTATGAACATGATGCGACACCGCAAAAACCACATGCGATACCGTCACGAGAATTGGCTGGTCACGAAGCCTGTGTGGTGTATGAGAAGTTGCATGTCATACGGGAAAATGATGGCTATAAGGGCCTTTTATCACCTAGGGCCCCACTGCCATGACGAAACACTGTACGCGGGAGGAAGGAAAGAGAACTATTCGTGTCTCAGCAACATCTTTTGGGGATTTTTTGCAAGACATATATATTCTTCACTAACCCATTATTTTGGATTATTTTGTAGGGTGTATGTGTTCTTCACAGACTCTATGCTTGTTATTCAGACTACTCTTTTTACTTTCCCGTCATCAGCACAGTAGTCTTAGGAGAGGGGAGGGGAGCGATCGGTGTCTCAGCAATATTCTTTGGGATTCATCATCATGTGCATATTTTCCTCATTGATTTTGTACTCTTTTTTTTCATGGAAGGCTCTCCTGGAATCTTAGGCCTGTAGTCTGTGGGAGGAGAGAATGATCTCGTCTCACCTACATGATTTTGGATTTTTCGCCACACACACACACACACACACACACACACACACACACACACACACACACACACACACACACACACACACATTGTGTGTATGTGTGTATGAGTTTACAAAATCGGCATGAATCACTCCACATTGATGGGATAGCCAATGATTTTTTTTTCTTCATTCTTGTGTCTGTGTCAAGCACGGTTATACTTTCATTCATATTAATGGATCCTGTCTTTGTATCTGCCCGACTTCCAGTTTAAACCTATCTGTGTCCATCAGCAATATTGTTTTCCCTCTTCCTTGTTCAGACAGTAGGTGTCATATGCACAGGCCCTTCTGTACAATGACAAGTTTTTATTATTCGTGCGACCAACGAACGATTTTATTCAGACTGTTGGAGGAACGTTTTTAGTAAAGAGTTATGGATTATTCTCCTTTAACTCCAGTAATAACGTGTAGTTTTGTATATTTCGTTCTTTCTGCCACCAGACTTTTATATGCAGAGGTTAAATTTAGCCATAAGTATCCTCTTTTTTTTTTTTTTTTCTAGAAATTTCGCCTAAGATGGATATAGTCGTCCAGTGATGACCTGAGAGGAAAAAAAAAAAAAAAAAAAAAAAGACCATTGCAGCGAAGGAGTAGGGTAGTGTAGGAGTAATGACGATTGTATAATTATCAGTTCCATATGTCTGGTGATAACAGTAATGGTTTAAAATTAGTGTACTGTACCGGATGAGTTTGTCCTTGGGGGTGGGTACCTAAGTGATGTTTTGGGGTAGGTACTGTACTGTAGGGTGAGTTTTTGTGACCTCTGACCCCAGTTGCCCTCTCTTGCGACCTCTCTGGGCCTTCCTAGAGAGAGAGAATTTTTGGTGAGGTTGAAGTATAGGGCTTGTAGAATGTGTGTGTGTGTGTGTGTGTGTGTGTGTGTGTGTGTGTGTGTGTGTGTGTGTGTGTGTGTGAGAGAGAGAGAGAGAGAGAGAGAGAGAGAGAGAGAGTGAATGTTTGGTGAGGTTGAACAGCGTATAGGGTTTGTAGAATTGTGTGTGTGTGTGTGTGTGTGTGTGTGTGTGTGTGTGTGTGTGTGTGTGTGTGTGTGTGTGTGTGTGTAAATAGGGTCTTGGGGTGAAGGTGGTATACTGGTGATGGATACCTAAGTGATTTTCCAGGACAGAGATGGAGTGAGTTTGGTGATCTTTGCCCTCTTTTGACCTCTAGACTAATACCTCACTTAGAGCCTTCCTGGAGTGTGTGTGTGTGTGTGTGTGAGAGAGAGAGAGAGAGAGGGAGAGAGAGAAGGATTGAAAGCGAACACTGATAATTTAAAGAACCATATATATAAAAAAGAATAAAAGGAAGATGGAGAATTGAAAACGAAAAGAATGCATGGGTTGGAAAAAGAGATGAAAATATGTTGGTTATTTAGAAAGATAGTTGTGTAGAATATTATGTAGGTATATAGTTACATAGAGCAAGAAACTGTACAGACCTTGCAGTTTTGAAGAATGGGATGAATAAGAAGTTGCGATGACGAGTGACAGACGAATAAGGAGAAGGAAGCAGGAGAAAGATAAGCGTGAAAAATGGTGAAAGAGATGGCATGGATGACAGATGTGAAGGAGAGATGAAAGATAAGGAGTAGGAAATGGAGAAATGGGAGGAGGCGAGCCAGAGAGGGAGATGCGAGAGTTAGAGATGAAGAAAAGAAATGAATGAGTATATGAGAGAATAATTGATTAAAAGAATACATAATATCTGTAAGGGAGAAGTGAGATATGTTCTGAAAAAATATGGAAAAACAGAGAGAGAAAATAAGCAGAGAAGAGTTAAAGCCTGAAAGAGATGGAAACAGCGATGAGTGAAAGGGAGAGCAGAAGTATGTAGAAAAGAGGAGAGAAAGGAGGCGTAATAATATTAAAAAGAAAGAATGAAGACCATGGTGTTGAAGAGTATAGATCAGCATTTATATGTATTTTAATAATAAAGGGAAAGAAGCATGGAAGCTGCTCTTGTTACTTGGCTACCTTCTAGTGATTATATTCGGTTCAAGATCACGTCTCTGACTGGAATGATTAAGAAGTTTCCAGTAATACCTTCAGTACGATAGCGTCTTATTTTTTTTTATTATTTATTTTTAGTCACTGTCGTCTCCGGAAAGTTTTAAGCAGCATAGGGAAGATCTCGTAGTTAAGGAATTAAGGAGATATAACAGAGCATGAGTGGAATTTTGTAAGATTAAACAGAGCATGAAAGAAATTTTAGTAGTACCGGTATAGAAGTATTTAGAAGTTTATGCAGGAACGAAAGGAGTAAGAAGAAGATAGAAGAGGCCAAATGACTTGAGAGAGAGAGAGAGTTGTGATGTATAATAGTCTCAAGGTCACTACACCCTCCCCCTCCTATCCCACTCTCCTCCCTATTAGCAATCCTCCTGCATAACCGGAAGTGACGCATTCAGTGGTCATCCCCCGTCAGGTCTGTATTTTCCCCTCTTTAACATTGTAAGCAGCCTTCGTAATGCCCCTCCCCCTCCTCTCTCTCTCTCTCTCTCTCTCTCTCTCTCTCTACCTGTGTGTGTGTGTGTGTGTGTGTTCCCAGTATGGCTGATGCATAAAGACCAACACGCGACTATGTATAACAACAACTGCAGTCTTTCACTTCATCCTTCTCTCCACCTTTGCTTGCATTGCCATCCCTCTCCTCTCTGCCTCGTGGTCGTCCTCTCATTAATTTAACCCTTTTTCTGATATCTTAAGAGCCTGATCACACACGAAGCTGTATTCTGGGTGGTATTACAAGGGTCGTAGTACTGTAACGATATATTATGCTATTACAGTGCACCATTATATTCATGTTATGTCTATATTTTCGGCATAGTGTTCCTTGGTGGCATAAGAGGATAAATTGTAATATGCAAAATAAGTTTGTTAGGAAGATATGTTACGAAGTCTACTGTGCTACCTAAAATTGTGGCCGAATGCTAGAATTAGAAATTTGACCAGGTTATTCAGTTGATTAGGTCGGGTTAATAATTTTTCATAGCACCCTTTGTGACTTGGGCACGTTCTTGTTAGGCTCTTTCTTACCCCCAGATATAATACAGATCACAGTGAAGAACGGAAGGCCTAGGATATGAGCAAATAAAAATGGTATTCATTGTCCAATTTATGTTACGGCCTTCATGATTATAATATGTGTATGAATATAGGGCCGTAAAGTAGGTGATAGATTTTTTATTGCTTTTTACTCCGCGATTTGTTTTGCCTATACTCAGTTTTTTTTTTTATCGAGGCGAAGATGCACTTGAGAGATTGGTGATTATTGGCTGAATGCAACATTACTTCATAATCTAGCATTATTAACTGACAACAAATATCTGAGGGGGAAACTTGGATTAGTAAAAATTTTTTGGACATGTCGCATTCAGCCAATCATTATCAACCCGTCAAGTGCATCTTCGCCTCAGTAAAAAAAAAAAAAAAATGGAATATAGTAAGCTTTCATATTTTGATATTTTAGTGAGTCAAGTTATTTCATTATTGGAAATGAATTACCAAAGGAGAATATAAAGCTGCCATATGTATAATAAGTCGAAAAGAAAATGGTGCCATGAATTATTTTTGTTATGTACGCCTGTAGAGTAGGAGGCTGCGTAATATCTCGTGCTTGGAGATTTATTTTTGACTTTACGCCTGTTGTATCTGTACAAGAGACGCCACCAAGTCTTACGGATGTACAGTATGGTCTGGGTATAGCTAGATCCCTCCTCCGTAATACAGCTTAGGAGAGACTTAATCGTAGTGTAGGGTAAGCAGCAATCTCCATTAACCCATTAACTATAAGGGGTCGAATGGAAGCTGAATGTAATCATCTTTAAAATACCAGAATGCTCATCTATTCTTCCAAGAGTCATATACCAGAATGCTCATATATTTTTCCAAGAGTCACCACTAAATCTTACGGATATTCAGGCTGGGTTTAAACAACCTTGACTGACAGACATGACTCACAGGCTCTTCCATCGCCTGTTTTCTCCTGTTTTATCTTTGTCTTGTTCGGTGACTTTGTCCTTTGTTTTCACTAATAGAGTGTTTTTCGCCTTTGTTTTTACCTGCACGATTTATATTGGTTATTGCTGTGTTTTTTTATATCCTTTTGTTACGGTATTTTCGTGGTCGTCACACTGTTTCTGTTATTACACATTTTCATTGGTTTTGTGTTCCTCAAGGTATCCATTCTTAACCCCGTGACTACCGTGATTTATTTTACTGGTTTGTTCTTTTACCTCCTGGCGATTTTATTCTGCGTGTTAGTCCTCAAGTAGTGTAGGATTCAGTGAAGGTTATAATTATTCACCTATCTATTTTTTAAGTCTGTCCTAACTTAAACAAAATAGACAAGAGATAGGAAATTTGTCATCGGATGGGAGAGGATATATTCTTTGGATATATATTTGACATTCTGTAATTTCTCTCTCTCACTTTTTTTTTTTTTCATATTCACTTCAATTTTCTCCTCCTAACACCCCAACTAGAATGAACTCCAGTTCAAAGGGACAAACTTTAAAAGCAGTGAAGATTTTTTTTTTTTCCCCCACGCGACGATTTCATTTTTTTTTTTTTTTTCCTGATTTAATTTTCGTTAAAGGTAATATAATACACTTTTCCTCTTTGCTGACCCCGACCCAGTGCCATACTTTTCACTCCTCGTCTTGTGACCCAATCAGTGTTTTCCACATACGTCTTTCTCTCCCCTTATTTTCACCCCAACTTTCCATTCCTGGTGTTGAGTGACCCCGACCCCCGCCACACGCGAGCCAGGAGTGCCCGGGTGGTGAGGTGGCCGGGGGATTGGGAAGGGAGGGGGAGGGGGTAGGAAGTGGGAAATGTCAGAGTGAGATAGGTATAAAAGAGGGATGACCTTGGCCGCCATGTTGTCAGTACCGGGAACACAGCGGTCACCTGGGGTATGTGGTATGGGCAGGTATGTGTCACCGTGCCTGAGGGATTTCCTGGACTTATAATAGGAGCAAGTTGAGAGGGAGGAAACGTTGGGGTTACAGTACGGTGACGCTGTTGTCATTTATATGTAGCTACCCTTGGGCAATTGAATCCAGCTCAAGGAGGACCTCTCTGACTGAAGGCTTGAAAAATAACCTCCATCAACTTTTTCTTTGTAATAACTTTTCGACGTATTTTTTTCCAACCATTTCTCTATAGTGATGACTTTTTGATATATATATATATATATATATATATATATATATATATATATATATATATATATATATATATATATATATATATATATATATATATATATATATATAGATAGATAGATAGATAGATCGATCGAAAAATAGGTAGATAGATAGATACATATATACATTCATTTAATTATTGCTGCCCGTTCTCTATAATAATGACTTTATTTATATATAGTTTGCAACTGCCATACTATTTTATAGAGCCCAAGGAAAGCTTCATAGCGGTAGAGTTATGATAAAGCAACCAGTAACAGTGTCCCTAGATCCTCAGACCACGAACACTGCCAGTCAAAAATTTCGTACTCATATGTACAAATTTGCTCGGCTCCTCTTACCTAAACGAAACTAGTGGATAATGCGGATATTTACTGTAATGTACACCATGGCGTATGAAACTTTGTAGAATATTTTTCTTTTCCAGATATATTTTGCGTTAGTATTCTCTCATGTTACTTGCACATATTTCTAGCATTGGCATGGTTTGCAGAGGAAATGGCTGAGGAAGAGAGGCCGCTAAGTTTCCTGCCACAGAGAATGCGGTCCATAATCCAAACCAGACAGAAATTAACAGAAAAATGACGACAAGCATTTTTAAACCCCTTCAGCCAGAGGACGTCATTTGATCGTGTTACCGTGTTTTTGTATTTTCTTTCTTTTTAGTTGATAGACTTTTTCCAATGGGGGTTAGTTATAAATTATTTATTTTTTCAAACTAGGGGGTTAAATTTTAGCCTTAACCCCTTCATTGAGAGGGAGCTTTGTTAAGTCGAATGAAGTCGTCTTATCGATTGAATAAAATAAAACGTCATCGTAGTGAAGGGGTTAACTACTGCACCCTTTGTCTGGCCGGGGGATTTCCCTTAGTTGCACAGAATCGTTTTGCCCGGAAAAGTCCCTGAGGTTGACAAGTCCTCTCCCAAGATTAACACCCTTGGCCCCGTGTACTAACTTCCAGCCTTGTAATGTTGGCACGTAAGCTGGAGTGTAATACTAGAAGGTTATTGGAATTACTGGAATACTGGAAGGTTTTTGGAATGGTGATTGTATTGACCCGTTCGTGCTCATATTGCTCTCTCTCTCTCTCTCTCTCTCTCTCTCTCTCACACACACACACACACACACACACACACACACACACACACACACACACACACACACACACACACACACACACACACACACACACAGTCTCTTTGTATGCTTCAGGTAGGGAAGTGACGACCAACATACCCTAAGTGTGCTAAGTAGACGCAGTGGAATAGTTGGCGAAATATTGCCCCTACGAAGAGCCTGTAACTCCTTTCATTAATGCCCTGAAAGAAATTAAAAAGCTTCCTCAGGTCTCCCCTCTGTACATGAATATAAATTTGGGTGGTAATGATCTTTTTTTTTTTTTAATTTTTTGACGTACTCGTAGCCAGGGATTTTGTTTTTCTTTTCGTTTGACAGTTTCTAGTTATTTTTGTTTTGAACCTATTTAGCGAACTGGGAGGTAGATGTGGTATTTATAAAACCCATTCAGTATCAGAGGCCTTTTTAAAAACAATAAAGTCGTCTGGTTACTATGATGAATAAAAGCACGTCACCCGGATGCAGGTTGTTAAAGGGAAGTCTGTGCATGATTTTCCTCAGGGTGTGGTTTGGAGTTTAATTAATTTGTTCGAACATTAATTTTAAGAACGATTCACCGGGAAAACGTAGTTCCGTGTTCTGTTTTTTTGAGTTTTTGATGAGTGATTTCCTTTGTCCATGAAAGCTAGGTCACGTGATACAAGGATGCGTCATATGATCAAAATAGTTCTTATACCTTAACTTGGCCCAGATTTTCGTCCTTTTGAAGCTTATTTCACTACTTAGTGGAAGGAAAAGACTACTGTGTCTCTAGATTCTTCCCATTGCACTTGTTCGTGACAGGCATCGTATTTTGATGTTAATCACTTGTTATAACGGCATTCAGTTGGGAGGGATGGCAATTTTAGGCCAGGTTAGAGTGAAAATGGTATAATTCCTTCTGTCCAATGTCGTATTTCTTCTTGCTGACACCAGACGTCTTTATTTATTTTAGGAAAGACTGGGATTCGGTAGTTATATAAAAACCATGCGTTAACTCCTTCTATAAAAGTGGTCTTTCAGAAGTTGAAATAAAATGACCTGTTGGTGGCTAAACGAGAGAGAGAGAGAGAGAGAGAGTCCAAGGGTAAAGGTTGAACTAGATATAGTTTAAAAGGTATATAATATTCGTGCCATTTTGTAATGATAGTTTTAACCCTTTCACTACTGTGCCATTTTGTCTTATTTTAATTTTGGTGTGTACAGACGATTTTACACTTTTTTTTTTTTTTTATGGAAAGGGTATAGATAGCTGTCATTAACCCCTTGACTGCGAATCTCTTTAAGCTGACTAAAATCACTTGGAAGTAACAGGAATAAACTAGGTAAATATTATATTGAAAAGATTAATAATTTTGAGAATATGAGAAAGGGATAGAATTGAGAATGAGCATTTTTGTAAAGTTCCCATAGGCCTCTCAGCTCCAAGTCATCAGGTACCAAAAAATTGTACAGTTAAGGAAACCTTATGTTACACTCTACACTCACCAGCTGCTCCATACACATACAGCAGCTGATAGAGGCAGGTGGTAATTATGGAGCTTCAGGTAACGGGGGTTTAGGTGATGGTGAGAGGAACGGGAGGAGTTGTGGTGAAATGGCTATGGTGGTGGTAGTGATGATGGTGGTGGTGGTGATAGTTTTGGCAGTGGCGGGGGTTGTGGTGGTGAGGAAAAAGATATGTACAGTCGCGTTCATAAGTAAGGATTCAC
This sequence comes from Coenobita brevimanus, assembly GCF_032717465.1. Taxonomy (NCBI): domain Eukaryota; kingdom Metazoa; phylum Arthropoda; class Malacostraca; order Decapoda; family Coenobitidae; genus Coenobita; species Coenobita brevimanus. The sequence continues at coordinate 32,203,781 of NC_137039.1, read as the reverse complement.
ATATGTGTTGCCTGCCTTAGATCTCACTGCTGTAGGAATATGGAAGTTTTGCACTGCCTGATGTACCGGAATTCAGGGGACCAGGTAGTAAGTTAAGTAGTTCTACACTACAATTCACAACACGACTGTCAGTGTATGTGTATCCTTGTATCCTAACTTTTGAACGCGACTGTACCGTACGTACCAGTATCGTAGCGGTCGGCTTGCACACGCGTGACATGGGGAGGAGGGGGGGGGGAGCTCTGCCTGCCATAAACGTTGGACTTGTATTTTACGGGACCTGAAGGGCAGCTGATCCATAGGACCAAGAAACACCACTTTGTTCTCGGGAGAAGTGACTCTGCCCCACCCAAAGATTCACACATGGGTAGAGTTATAGGAGGCAAGGCTTTTGGAGTGTAGGGTGAAGTGGCAATTTTGATGATCATGATGATTTCTAGAGGTATTGGAAGAACGATGGTGATGTTGAAGTTAGATAAGGACGCTAGGATGTGGTAGAATGTTAATTTAAGCAGGATTGATGAAATTTTTTGAGAAAGCACTTTATGACAACAAACCTGTATTGGTGTTGTACTGTACAGAGTTTCACATTGATCAAATACAGGATATGATGAAAAGGTGTATGTGGTGGTGGAGATGGTGTTAAGATCAGGTAGTGGACGAGAGGAGAGTGATGGAATGGTTAAGGTTGTGGTGCTGGTGATGATAGTGTTAGATTTAGATAAGAATGGGGGAAGAATGGGGAAAAGAGTAGGGTTGTGGTGAGGGTGTTAAGGAAGTTGGATAGGATGATGAAACGGTTAGGGCTTAGTGATGATGGTAATAAACGTAGGTAGGGATGGGAGGAGAGTGATGAAGTGGTTAGGGTTGTGGCGGTGGCAAAAAGGGGCCTTATGTTCTTGGGCTTTGGGGAGGCTGTCCATCACCTCTTCCTGAACAGTTATTTTCCATATTAAACACTAACCTCTTCACTGTGATGACGTCGTTATCATTTCAGTCACACTCTCACCAAACCATTTTATTAAGCCTTCCAAGTAGCTTAAGTGCTCAGGAGATCAGTAAAGGCAAATTAACCACTCCTGTTCAGTGTTTCCTATGTGCTGAGTAAAAGGCGTTTGGAGATGGGAAGAGTGAAATAAGAACTTCCTTGAGATGGTAGAGTTAATTTTGTCTTCACTGTCATCTGTTTATTCTCAATCGAGAGTTTGTATAATTGATATGTATCGAGATTCTTCTGTTTTGGAATTTCTCTCTCTCTCTCTCTCTCTCTCTCTCTCTCTCTCTCTCTCTCTCTCACACACACACACACACACACACACACACACACACACACACACAGTTTCATGCTTAACCCTCTGTAACGCACACATACGCACGCACACGCAATTTCACGCTTTATCCCCTGTAATTACCTTTGTGTTTGGCCATTTAAAATTCCCAAGGCATATTTATATAATGGACAACACCTGCTCTGGTTAGCGCATACCTCTGTTAGTGAGACAGAAGGAAGACAGAGACGTATTACAGTGGTTAATGAGAGAGAGAGAGAGAGAGAGAGAGAGAGAGAGAGAGCATTTGTGTATACACGTGCATCAGAATGGGGGTATTTTAATTACTTTATGTCCGTGTTTCAGTTTTGTACATGTGTATGTGTGAGAGGGAGAAAATTTCAGTCGTTCTTTTGTGTGTGTGTGTGTGTGTGTGTGTGTGTGTGTGTGTGTGTGTGTGTGTGTGTGAAAACATATATCCGGGTAGCGTTCCGGTGGCTTGTCTCTAGCGTGATCAAAGCGGATGTGAGCCGAGTGAGACGAGGAGCTCACATAATTTGCTCATGTCAGTTGTCTATAACCCGTCTCATGTCTCATATTTTCTTTATATGATTTTTTTTTTTTGTAGCCAGTGTTATCGTTTACAATCGGTCTTGTGTTCCTGCTGTATTTTCTTCTTTTATTTTTATTTGTAACCAGTCTTAATACTTTCTTGTAATCCCCCCCGCTTCATCTTTTGTTTGTAATCTGCCCTCATTTTGTAGCCCAATTTTCCCATCATGTTCTGTATTATTCCCTTGTGGTTTTTGTCTTCCTACCACCAGACGAGTTCCTGTAGCTGGAGAGAGTACCTTGGTAGTGATGGGGTAGTGACTTGTTCATCTCATGTCCTCAAGCATAATGCCAACTTTGGAGCAATTCCCTCTAATTTTTTGTTCTGTATGATGTTAACAAAGACAAATAAGCGGATGGAAACACGTACGGTAACCCCCCAAGTTCTTTCAGTCGGATATAAATAGTTATCGTGTGAAATCGAATTTAAAAGAAACTCGAAGCGTCTCCATAAATCCAAAGGAAAGTGTAATGATTTTGTCCTTGGGAAATTCGAAACATCTCCCCTGGCGGAACAAAATCGTCCAGAAATAGCAAGAATGAATTAAGAGATGTTATCGTAGTGTAGGAATGAAGAGAAAACACAGCGAACAGTCCTTGCCAACATTTCCTCCACACACCCTCCTCCCTGCCACCTTCACCACCTTGCCCTTGCCACCACCATCACCATCATCACGACCATTACCACCGCCAGCACGACCCACACCCATTCATCTCACCCATTGCCGTGGTACATGTAGATCATCTCTCTCTCTCTCTCTCTCTCTCTCTCTCTCACACACACACACACACACACACACACACACACACACACACACACACACACACACACACACACACACACATTTATTCCCATCATATCTCCATACAACCTACACTTTCCCCACCACACCCACATCCGTATTGCCCACACCCACCCACCCACCCATCGCACCTCCATTCCTCCACCACCCACTTCTATTCTTCGTGACCTCTCCAATTACCATGCACGACTGAATTCCGGTTGAGATGCTGTCACGTTCTCTGCTCTCATTTTCAAGACATATTTGGTAGTGATGTCGCATACTATATCTGTCTGTGCCTAATATATACATATATATATATATATATATATATATATATATATATATATATATATATATATCCCTTGTTAAAACTGTTTGGAGTGATTAAAACCGCATGGAGGTAGGAAGAATGCAAGTTAAGATTACACAAGTCTTGTAAAAGTTGGTATATTATTGCAGTCCAGTGATATATTTATTTATTTATTTATTTATTTGTTTATTTATTTATTTATTGTAATTTCCCTCAGTTGTATATAATCGTCAGGCGTTAACAAAATACATGAATGTGATATTACTGGGAGGGCTAATTGATATGTGTTTAGCCCTTTTATTCGAAGTTCCATGATTAGATAAAAGTTGCCCCCACAGTGAAATCTTGTAAGAGTGACGGTACAGTAAATGTGTTGAGCATTGTGTGTGATGTCATTGTGAGGTAGCTAGTTTGCCTTTCCCTCTTTAATATTATAGTGTCTTATTATTGGTACATTCCAGTCCATTTCATTCAACTTTGGGGACACTGATTGAATTAATGGAGGCTGTACTTAATTTCACTATGATAATTGTCCCCTACGATTTATGCAGTAGTCAGGTGCTAAGAATAAAAGAAAAATACAAGACGTCATCGGGGTGAAAGGGCTAATCTCCACCACATAATCCCACATCTCAAAAGACCATGAACCACGGAAGCTAAGAAAGGGAGAAAAAAATAATAATCCCAGGCCAGAAGGACGCATTGAAGGGCGAAAAGATGAGGGCCAGAATGATAATGTTTCCCCCTACCATTGCCATGATGGTGTATGGCCCCGATTATGGTAGTCTCAGCCACGGAAAATGAAAGGGCTGGGTGTAGTTCCGGGTGGTTTATGATGATTGTGACGATGGTGTGTTGTGAATAGGGATGGATCGTCAGGGAAGATAGTTATTGGAGTTGAAAGGGAGACGGGAGGAGAAAAGATCATTGGGGTAAGGGAAGGACTGTGTGTGTGTGTGCGTGTGTGTGTGTGTGTGTGTGTGTGTGTGTGTGTGTGTGAGAGAGAGAGAGAGAGAGAGAGTTGTAGGCCTACTGGACGATTTTGTTTATATGAGAAATCCTGAACTGTAAAAGGTTTAATAGTGTAAAGATAATGAATGGCTGAATACAAGGTGGTTAGATAATATATATGGAGATGAGAGGAATAGGAATGTGTGGGGATGCCTTTGAGGAGCTGCCAGATATAATGGGATGGAATGTGTAGGGAGAAAATGCTCGAGGAATGATAGGGATGCAAGAACGAAAGGAGGATAAAGGTGAATGTTGAGTGGGGAGGACTGCGTGTGTGTGTGTGTGTGTGTGAAAGACAGAGAGGAGGGGATGAATATATTAGCAGAAAGAGAAGGAAGATGAGTATGAGGTTAGTTTTGGTTGAAAGGTGTTGCTGTGAAGGTGAGAGGAAGGAGGGGGAAGAGAAGGACGTGAGAATATTTTGTTGCTGGAGGCCTGAAATGAGAGGCAGAAGAGGGATACGTAAAAAGTATATTCGCACAAACGAAGAAGTAGGAGAAGATGAAGAATGTATAGGGAAGGAGAGAAATTCATGGCAGTGTTCATCATCGGGGGTGGAAGAGGGAGAGGAAAACGAATAATGTGTGAGGAAGAAGAGAGTTCTCAAGGATTTTAAATGTTTGAAGCTTTTGAAAATGAGAGGAATAAGAAGAACGTGTGCGGTGAAAGAAGAGGTATTTGAAAGTTACTAGAAGTTGGGAATGATAATGAGAAGTACACGAGGATGAAGTGAGACGAGAGTGTTAAATATTGTTTGAGTAGAAATAGGAGGAAGAGGAGGAGAAGAAGAAGAAATCAGGCTTTTGTGGAAGAGGTGCTGAGGAAGAAGAGCGAGACATGAGAGTATACTATTGTGGAGACGTATGAAGAGGAGCCAGGAATGGGAGGAAAGGGGGGGAGGGAAACGAAAGGGAGATGAAGATGAGAGATAACTAAGAAAGACGTGATAATATTAGATGCTGAGGACGTGAGAGGAAAATAAGGGGAGGAGAGAGATTTAAGAGGACGAGGAAGATGGGAAGAGAGAGATTTAATATTAATAGAACGAGGAAGATGTGAAGAGAGATATATAAGCGGAGGAGGAAGGTGAGAGATATATGCGAGAATGAGAATACTAGACGCTCGATGCCTGAGGGGAAGCGGAAGAAGATGAATAATGAGGAAGGATATTGGAGATTTGACAAATGCGTAGCGGGGAGACTTGAGTCGTAAGGTGAAGATGTGGGAGAGAGAGGAAAGAGCAATTTGAAGAAGGGAGAAGAAGAATCGTAATGTGTGAAGAACATGTAGAGTTCGGAGAGTAATGGATGCAAGCAAGGTGAAAAGGTGAAAATGATAAATAAAAAGCAATGTATAAGGAAGAATAATAAGAAAAAGAGACATCATAATATGGAATGCCTCAAGTGTGTAATTGTAAGGACGAAGTTAAAAGACAGATGCATGAGAATATTGAATACTGAAAGCCTAAAGTGTAAGGAAGAAGGATGGTAATGTTTGCAGGAAAATGGGGAAGAGAAATAAGTGTAACTGGTGTCCGACATGTGTGAACTGCATGAATCTGAAAAATTACGCGCAAGATCAAGAAGAAAAATAATGTGTTAGGTTATTGTGGTTGTAAATTGCGAGCGGGAGGAGACGTGAGCAGTGTGGGAGTTGAATGAAGTAATATGATGTTGCGGTTGCCAGGAAGAAGAAAAAAATTGCAGAATAATAGCTGTTGGAGGCGAGAGTAAAAGAAAAATATGACAATGAGAAGAAAAAGAAGAGTATGCTTAGTATTAGATGTTGGGAATCGTAAGAAGAAGGAAAGAAGAAAATGTAGAAGAGTACGGGAAAAAGGGAGGAAGAAAAGAGGGATACGATCTGATAATATTGAAAGCTTTCAAAAAAAGATAAATAAAAAAAGGTGTATAAAAAGGTGACAAGAAGGAAATAACCCCCTTCCTCCCAAAAAAAGGTGAGATACTTGATTATACAGGATGTTGAAATGTGGGATTGAGAAAAGAACATAAAAGGCCGAAGAAGAACAGACGCGTAAGCACAAAAGGAAGAGATGGATGAAGGACAAGAGGGATGCATGATGATATAGATTGTAGAACTCTGAGAATGAGAGATGAAAAAACTTTATTGTGTGAGGAGAGAGAGGGGGGAAGGGGGACGTGGGAATAGAGGAAGCGCAAGAAGAGGAGGAAGAAGAACAGCAAGACATGAATATATTGGCGTTGTGAGAAGTGCGTGATGGGGAGGATGTGGGCGTGAGAAGAAGGATGACTCAGGAGTGACACGGAACACCGGGTGCTCACTGGGCCTCCACACAATTTATCCCAACACCACTGGACTGCGACGCATACCAACTTCGTCTGCCCTGGTTAGGTGTGGGTGGTTGAGTTGGGCTGGGTTCTTGGTCATGGTTAATCTAGGCCCCCACACCACATAATTTATCCCAACTCTGCTGGACTGAGACGCATAGCTCCTTCCTCTATCCTGGTTAGGTGTGGTTGGATTGGTTAGCTTAGGTTCATGGTCAGAGTATCTCATTCACTGCAGGACGAAACCTTTTATCTGGAAGGCTAATACCTGTAGTCTGTCAAACGCACTGTCCAGGCATCTTGAAATCGTGGTTCTTTGGCAGGGACGATTTTTGCAGGTTTTCAGTCATTTGTTACTTCTTTCGACATACGAGAGAGCGTGAGAGAATCATCAAATTAAGTTGAGCCGGCAAATAGCAGGAGAGAAGCCAAGGTGCCGTCTTCTCGAGTGGCTGCAAATGCAGTCCAACACCATTTCCTTTTGTATTTTTTCCTTCTTTTTTCGTGGTCTTCACTCACCACCCATCGACCGGCCCCAGCACTCAGGGGAACACAGCCATTGAAGGACGGACAGGGAGTTTTGTGAAGTGGTGGAGGGCAGCTTAGGAGGGGATTGTGTGTGTGTGTGTGTGTGTGTGTGTGTGTGTGTGTGTGTGTGTGTGTGTGTGTGTGTGAGTGAATCGTTAATCTTCTGTATATTGTTTCTGTGAAGTAAGTTGAGATTTAAATGATACAAGGAGAACACGAAGGTGCAATTTTGTTGAAGAATTTGAGAGATAATTTTGATGTATACAGCCTGAACCCAGGAAAATACAGCTTAGGACCCCCTACTATCTTAGATGGCTGTTACGTGGCTGTGGGAGGATTGATGTGGTAGTGGTATGGTAGTGGCAGTGGTTGTAGTGATCTGGTAGTGGTGTGATATAGGCAGTGGTGGTTGTGTGGTTGTACTGATGTGGCCGTGGTGTGATATAGGCAGTGGTATGTATGGTTGTATCGATGTGGTCGTGGTGTGGTATTAGTGTGGTGGTAGTGGTGGTTGTGGTGGTGGTTGGACTGGAACTGGGTGATCCTGATGCGGCACTCCCACCTCGCCATAAATGTCTTGCTAGTGGCCTGCAACCTTAACCCTCCCCCTGCCTCGTGGTCGCTCCCCACCCTCCCCCTACCCTGTGTTCCCTTCCCCCTTCCCCCTCTCCTCACCCATTTCGCCCTTCTCTCTTCCCTCCCCCTTCTCCCCTTTCCCCTTCCCTCTCATCCCTCTCCCTTCCCATCCCCTCCATCTCCAGTCATCTCGTTCCCTCCTTGTTCTCCCCCCCCCCTCCTCCATTTTCTGTTACCTTCCTCACCCTTTCCTTCTCCTCTGCCCCTCTCCCATCCTTCCCTCATCCCCTCCCACTTCCCCCCATCTCCATCGATAGTCACCTTCTTCTCTTTTCTCACTGTGTACCCACCCTTCATTTTTCTCACTCGCTTCCCTCTCTTCAGCCTTCCTCTAACCATCATGCTCCCTCTCCCTTCTCGCTTTTACCCTCTTCTCTAACCCCTTTTCTCCTGCGTCCACCTCTCACTCACTTTCTTCCTTCCACCTTTGTTTTACTCGTATTCTTCTGCTCAGTGTTCCTGCTTTTCTCTAGTTCTTCTTCACCATTTCCCTCTTCTGGTAGCCTGTCTTCCTCTTTCCTCACGTATCTTCCTTTTATTTACTTTCATCTCCCCTGTCTTACATCCTTCCTTCCTGCCTCTCTGTCCACCGTTATCTCTCTGTCTTCCTCCCTCTTCCTTCTTTCCTTTTTGTATTTCCAATCCTCCTCTTATTCCCCCTCTTCCTCTTCCTTCCCAGTATCCTAGCACTACATTTTCTACATCTCATCTTCCTCCATACTGCTTCATTCTTCATACCGGTTCCTCGTCTTCGTTCCTCCTCCTCCCACTTCCCCCTATTTTTTTCCCCTCTTCTTCCCCCCCTCTCCCTCCCTCTCCACTGCTCATCCCTCACCTCACTCTTGTCCTCCTGCTTCCTGTCTCCTGCACTTATTCAACTTTCCTTCACACTGTCTTGTCTTATTTACTTCTTACGTTCCCTCTTCCCCTCCCTCTTCCCCTCCCTTTCCCCTTAATCTCCACCATTACCCCTCCCCTCACTCGACTTTTCCTCCATTATATTATTTCCATCCCCTCTCTTTCCTTCTGTCCATATCCTCCCCTTCCTTCTTGTCTTCTTGTGCTATCCTTCAGCCGTTGTTTCCCGCTACCATCAACTCCATAATCTCTCCTCCTCTTTCTTTCTTCCCTTATTCTTTCCTTTTTTCCCCATTCCCTGATATCCCTCTTACCTCCCTTCCTTCCTTCCATTTTCTTCCTTCCGTTGTCTTTTCATCTTTTCCCATTTCATCCTCCCCCCCTTTTTTTTTTTCCCCATTCTGTCTCTTTATGTTGCATTCCTTCCTGTTTTTCTTCCCCCTCCCTTTCAGTTCTCTTCAGGCTTCTCCCGTCATTCCGTCTCCCTTTCCTCATCATCTCCCTTTTCTCCTTCCCCCCACCCCCACACTCTCTCCTTCTGTCCAACCCCTCCTCTTTTCCCTTTTTTATCTCCTCTTCTTTTTTCTTGTTCCCATCTTCGTTCCTTTTTTCTCTCTTCTCTCATCCTCCCCCATTTCTCCTTCTCCCACCAGCCACTCCTTAATTCCCCCTCCCCTCCCTCTACGCCCCTTCCCCCCCCCCCTCGTAGCCCCTCCCCTTGTCCCTCACATCGCCCCACTTCCTCATACCACAAAGTTCGCCATTCGATCTTCTGGTTTCATTGCACTTAGCCATCCTTTTCTTTCTCTCTTTCTCTCTCTCTCTCTCTCTCTCTCTCTGGAGTACTGTGCAAACCATGTAAATAGTACTCAAGGTGGTAAGAGAGAGAGAGAGAGAGAGAGAGATGGTGGTGGGGGGGATAGATAGAAGGATGAGGAGCGGAAAAAGTCAGGGTTATGGATGTATATCACGTCTATTGGAACAGCGGTATGACATTTAGCTCTTCCAGGCTTCAATGACTCACCCTAAGCTGGAAAAAATCGTCTGGAATAGAGTACTAGAGCTGTCCCGACCATAAAGGGGGTGATTGTTACAGTATTTGATTTTCTCAGAACTCTATGATTGTCAGTTGATCACACTCTCTGGCGTGTGCTGGAAGGAGTACTGTAGTTATCCCGATCATGAATGGGTTAATGTTGACTTATTCATTTTCTTGGGGACTCTGTTACTCTCTCGTCTAAATAAAATAATCACCTGTGTTTATAATTCAGTGCTCAAGCGTCCGTATTATTAAAGATCAGAAAGTGAAGGGCAGTGGACGTAGAAATGAAAGTTGTTGAGAGAGAGAGAGAGAGAGAGACGAGGGAAATGAAAAAGAAATCCAAAAGGTGAAGGTAAAAAGATAAAGCCTTTTCACAATTCAGCATGCAATAGTGAAATCTGACGTACACTTCCTGTTGAATTAGCCCTATCCCAAGGCAGTGACAGCAGTGATGGATGTTGCAGTTCGGTGTTGCAAGGGAATTGGGCGTTGAGAGTTGCCCTTGACAGATTGAATACTGCTAATGGACTGCGGAGGTGCGTGTTGACTGAATTGATCTTTCGCAAATGTACTCTTTAACATGACATTTTGAAGCTTGGATTTTATTTTGCAGTGAGTTGTTGTATAAGGATGAGTTGTTGTTGTTGAGGATGTATATGATTTTGGAGGTGATTTTTGTCCTTTCACATCGTATTTCCCGTAGGTAAGTGGCGGAATAAGTAATGTGGCTCTACAACCCTTCCGTCGCACTCCATCGTAATTAGCAGCATACAGCTCAGCGTTCTAGATGGAGGGACGACTGTTTTAGGCGAAAGTGGACAGAGTTTAGTAGACTGAAATGCTGAGGACTTGCTGAGTGCATTTAGTAAGGGACTTCCGTGGTATGGCATTGTGCTGCAGTCAGGGTGATTTTAAGAAGTTGTAATGTCGCCTTTTAAAATATGTTGGCAATGGGTCAGTATATTAACATTGAACTAGTCTGTGTTTTTCAGATGCATTTTGAGCACGATTTGTACAGTAGTGAAATATAAATGTCCACTTGAGACGTTGATTATAGTGTTGGTTCTGTCCTCAATATCGCGTGCCATTTCTTGCGAGGCAAATAAGCACTACCTGGTCCTTCTCTGATCTTACAGCTGTACCCTGTTCCGAGATGTTTCTTTTGCGGTGCACGTCTTAGTAGTTACATGAACCACACAGGCCATACGTGATCTGTGTTTTGCGCTCACGTCTTCCAAGTATTCTGGAGTTCGTGTTGCGTGTTTGTTTCCCAATCCGACAATGTGTATTACTGTTTTCAGTTTATCAGTCGCTTGCTCCTCTCTCTCCCAGCCTGCTTGAATCAGTCTTTTCCATCATCACATTTCTTTTTGCCATCTCTCCTTTCCTCTTTCTCATACCCTTACTCTCTCCACTTCTCATTCTGACTACCTCCAGGCTCTTGTAATATGAGTACACAGACAATCATATGGCTGCATCCAGACGTTTGATTACCTGCAGAACACTTTCATTCTTTCTGTCTAAGGTTATCAATAGCAAGGGCACGTGTTTGTGTGACCTGGCCTTGTGTTGCCGTGGGATATTACTGGATCCTTGAGATGCTGACTGCCTTAGCCCCTTATGGCTCATATGATGGCCAAGTGTAGCAATACTGGAGGGTCCATTTGATTAAGAACCTAGAAGACTCATTCCGACTTTATAACTAAGGTTTATCGAATATCATGCACCCACGACTTAGTATTCAAGGTGTGGGAGTGCCGTGGCCCAGTCCCCTCAGGTGAAAATTAACTTACTATAGTATTGTATGTGCCTCAAGCTTCATGACATACCATTTCCATTAACTCCGATAATCTCTTTCGTGTATTTGGTTGGTGTTGCAGCTGGGTAGTTGTGTTGCAGTATACCTATTTCCGGGAGACTTGTATTGCGGTGCACGTATTCCCAGTAGTATATGTGTTGCCTAATGGGTTCCAGAGCCGAGGACACGTTTTAGTTCTTTATACCTACTTTCATAATACTATTAATCTACTCCTGACTATTTTATTTGGTGCATTGAATTCATTGGCTACCTCCAGACAATTATTATTAATTTGATCTGATGTAAATCATTATTGTAAAAAATCCAGATAAAAGAAGTCAGAGTTCCATTCATTACCCTGCACCTGACAAAGTCAGAGGAGGGTGTTGGGTGTTGTTACCACTGGGATCAACAGTTGTCCGTCCATAGAGTTGGGCGGCTGGCCGGCCGTTGAAATTTCGTTTCCGGGCGAGAACTCAGAAAGTATTCACTATAGAGTCATGAAATTTCACGTAGTTATGTGTCATATAGTGAACTGGTGCCTTTTGATAGGTAGAATGTTTTCTTAAGTATTTTTTTTTAATAATGAAAAAGTATTAAAAAAACATTTCAGTGCGACAGCGCAAGAAATCTGGAGGGCCCAGCTTATGTGTCCTCAAGGCGCTTTCCTTAAGCCCACCTTTAAAAGAGAGAATGGGGGTGGGGGTAGGGCCGTTATGCGCTTGATTAGGTGTGCAGGGAGTTGCGGGGTATGTGCTTGGTCAGGTGGAGGGTTGCAGCAGCATAGCGTGGTCTATGTTTCTTCCATACGTTATTCCAGGTAGAACCAGGATGTGGTATTTATATAATATTGTTTTTATTGTAACTGTTATTGGGAGTGTAGGATATAGTTCCTGTTATTATTAATGGAAATAGTAGTAGCAGTAGTAGTATAGTAGTAGCAGCATAAGAGGGTGAAGGGAGATATGCATGTGGGAACCGATGTTCAGAGAACCAACCACTACTTGGATGTATATATTCATTTATTTGGCATAAATATAATTTGCATGCACCCATCGTCTTCTCGCTCCACCCTCGTCTGCAGCATTGTATATCATTACACTGATATGTAGGTCGGTGGAGGTGGTAAGCAACATTGCGTAGGGCGTATAGAGAATGTATTTGGCGTAGTTTGTAGTGTGGATTATCTATAATGCGTGTAGGGTATGTAGAAGGATAATTTAATTTGCGTTGGTTGTGTGGTACGTATTTAAAACATTTTGTGTAGCAACCCAAAATTTTCAATGTATTCAAGGCTGTTATATATATATATATATATATATATATATATATATATAATTGTGATGCAACAGTAATTCATACTCATAACTGTACTGCAGCAATACTGCATACTCATCAACTACACCTCGTTTAATGATCATGCATTTATTTTATTCTTTGCTATGTTCAAGTAAATATTTTATTGTTAATTGGTAAAATAATTTACAATTGTAATGACTGTATAACTCTTGTCAACAGTATAGGGGCTGGTTGTCATATGTTTTTTTGTATTCCCCAGCAGTCACGTCTTATCTGATGTAGATTTTTTCATTATCTTTATTGTCTGGATATCTTGGTCTATCAGTACGTGTGTATGTATCTAACCTTGCCTCTGTACACCTGGTTCAGCTCGATACGTGCAAAGGTCAGTGTTAATGTGTTTGCTGCAGGATGCGTCAGTGTGTGTATGTGTGTGTGTGGTGACCTTGGCCTGATGCGGCGGTGGTCAGTGGATGTAAATGGAGTATCTTGCCACACCACAGCCTCACCACCGTCACACTCTCACCACACTGTCTTAACTTTACATTGTCGCATCTCACATCACTGTCTCATCTCACTTCACATTGTCTCATTACATCACCCTGTCTCACTTTTCATTGTCGTATGTCACATCACCTTTCTCACTCCACATTGTCTCATCTCTCATCCAACCCGGTACCGTCATATCCTGCACGTATGAGGCTTCTTAGCATCTCTTCCATAGTGATTTAATTTACTTATTCCCTCCTTCTTTTCACATGGATGTTATCGGTAGCTTCTTAGTGTGCGACAGTCAAAATTATGCTAGTCAGGAAGAAGTGTTACGGGGCTTTTTTTTTTTTTTTTTTTTTTTTTTTTTTTTTTTCCCGAGAACCCATCCCACCTTATCTTTACACAATCCCACATTTTCCCTACTGGGTTTGAATTCATTTTTATGTGGGTTCTTTTTTTTTTCCCTCTTCAAGGGTTCTCATCGTCGTGGTCAGTTGCGGCAGATGGAGTCAAATGGAGGAATTAAACCTACATAGTGATACTGTTTTTATGGTGAAGATCTGCAGTTTTGTGTTAAATGAAGGCACGTAGGACGCCCTTACTTCACCGATACACACACACACACACACAGAAAGGGGGGGGATTTTCAGTCATTATTGATAACATTACTCGCTTTATCTGGGTAAATTATGTGCCCACCGCTCCCTCACTGAGAAGAGAGAGGGGGAAGGGGGGAGTTCCACGAGATGCTCCCTCTCGGTCATCCTTCCCTTACCTTTCCTCGTCACTAACTAAATCGGACACATACATCTCGGAGTTCGTGATTGGAAACAGGTTTAGTCATCAGGTCAGTTGATGTTTATTGGGTTTCACTTGTCAGGATATGTTTTTTCTTTTTCCTTTTCTTGTCTTGGTAACCTCTATAGTTACCCAGTTACTTATTTTTTATTATTTCCATCTTGATAGTTTTTAATCGTCAATGTATACCCATATATTGTATGATTTTTTGTATTTGTATTTATCCGTGTACCTAGTTTTCATGTATATGTTTATTTGCATCTGTCTATTGATTGAGTTCATTACATTTGTCAGTGTGTACAGAGGAACAAACCTTTTGTTTTTGCCGCTGCCTACGACCCTCGGGCTTTGCAACACAATGTGCTCGAGCATCACGAAATTAATCCATCTTGAGGCCAGTTCATTTGCGTATCTTTGGCCGGAGCGTTTTTACCTTCGATTAAGTGTAAAAGAAAAAAATCTATATTACTAGAACGACAGTCAGCAGTGGGCCTGTTTCTTGCTATCTTGTATGTGTCGAAAGAAAAATGAAAAATATTACGAGCATGACAATCAATAGTAGGCTTGTTTCTCGCCATCTTGTATCAGTATCGCAATAAACCTCCTTGTCTGATATCAAGGTAAGCTCAAATGTTACCTAAATGTCATACCGGGCACACCTTTAAATCTCCATCCTAATGAAGCAAGTCCGCATGCTTAAGTGTACCTGACATATCTGCAGCACCGCCACATTAGTGCTGACATCAAGATAACTCACTCCTCACGTAGATGCAACATTGATCCGTACCTGTAAACACACACACAATTATTATTATTATTATTATTCCCTTCACGACTGCAAGTTTCTTCACGTTTGCTTCACTTTCATTAGTTTAAGAGATGTGTTTTGTGTGGGGGAGTTAGGTACAGTTTTAATTAACCCCATCAGCACTAGAGGTTTGTCCTAAGTTGAATAAAATCGTCTAAAGGTGGGAAGAATATACAAAACTTATGTCATCATAGTAAAGGAAGTTAAGTGTATTTGCCATATCTGCTTCACCACCACATTAATGCTTAGTTTGATAAACTCACGACTCACAAAGGTATCAGTATCTGTACCTGTAAATCCACACCTCATTATTAAGGGTGCTTATAATGGACAGATTGCACGGCTATTAAAGTATCACATTGCATCTCCTTCTTAATTAAAGTTAATCAAAGTGTTGCAGAATTTAGTTAAAAGGGATTACAATTATAAACGTCTTTCATGATAAATTATTTTTCTCTGGTTACTTCTGAGTGACCTTATTGACTTTGATAATGACCTTGTAGTGAAAAAGTTATTTACCTGAATTTATTACTTATGCCTGGCCCTCCTTGCTTTTAAATGAGGACACGTGATTAAATAAGAACATCCCACTCAGTTGCATCAGATCAGGTTCAAATGTCGCTTTAAATGTCACGCTCTCTCGCCTTAATATTCACTCAAGTATAAGCAAGTCCCACAATTAAGGTGTTCTACAGATATACTGCATCAAGAGGAGTTACTTCACCTGTGATTTCCTTGATATATTCCCTTCTTGCATACTTAGATCGGTTGGTTTCCTAGTGTTGAGTGTATTTGGGTGAGGATTTTTTTTTTTTTCGTTTTCCTCCAAGCAGTTCTCTTTAACTTAGGAAAGCCATTAAAAGGGTTAGTGAAGACTTATCAGCTCGAAAAGGTCTCTCCTGAGAAACAGCAATCAAAAATAAAAAAGATAGATTGATAGACAGAAGGAAGAAAATTGTGATTGTAAGAATAAAAATAAAGACGCCATGAGGATTGAAGGGTTTAAGGGTGAAATCAGAAGCATAGAACACGTTAGTGCCACACCTGTCCTACCTGTAAATAATTTAGCACCTTGCAAGCAGACCTTTAGGGCACTCATCATAGCCCCACGTTATTTACATGTACGTGAACTGAGTTAGGATTACATATCAAGTGAATATCACACCTTCCTCAATCTGTAAATTGCCATACATGTTTAATTATTTCCTTCAGCATGAGGACATTTTAATACTGCATTCTTGTCGCTGCCAGACAATGTAATTCAGCTTAGTAGAGCACCTAGGTAGTGAAGGAGTTAGTGAATTCTATGTTTATTCCTTCCAACTCCTGCTGAATAATATCGTCTGGTAATAGAATAAAATGATTAAGACGTAAGCACATTGAAAGGGTTGGAACACTTTCAAAAAACACTCACTATATCCTTAATTTTTTACGTAGGCCCAGATATCATGTAAATGCCACACCTGCCCTTACCCATAAATCAGATCAAGTGTTTAATTAAGTGCCCTCGTAAACATACCTTGCCTGACAGTCGGGTTCCTGGCCTCGTTGCATATCACCCCGAGGGACCAGTGTTCTTTACAGCTCTCACTGTTCACGTGTGTGTGTGTGTGTGTGTGTGTGTGTGTGTGTGTGTGTGTGTGTGTGTGTGTGTGTGTGTGTATCTTCGACTATTGTATATCTGTGATCTTTATGTATATCTACGTCTGTATGATTAAGTTGTGTGTGTGTGTGTGTGTGTGTGTGTGTGTGTTACGAGGTGGTGGGTATGGGCGTCGCCTGGCTTTTTTGGGGGGGCGGGGGTTGGAGGCAGCTGTGGTGTTTTATCCCGGGATATTTAATGGTGAGATACGTGGGGGGTGTGATTTTATGCTATTGTATGTTTTGTGTTTCTGTATGTTGGGAAGAGAATTTAATGTTGTGTGTGTGTGTGTGTGTGTGTGTGTGTGTGTGTGTGTGTGTGTGTGTTGACGGCATATTTTGTACTTCTCTGCTTAGGCCTTGTTTTGTGTGGGAAGGAAGATTTTATGCCCGTATGGGAAGATTATTATTATTATTATTATTATTATTATTATTATTGTTGTTGTTATTTTTATATTTACGTGTGATTCTATTGCTGTTCAAGATAGCTTGTTATAGTTCGTTCATCTTAGTTTGGTTTTCGTATTTCATTCTCTCTCTCTCTCTCTCTCTCTCTCAATAGCAGGCTAAGAATAAGGTGATGGTCATGGGTGGTGGTCGACATGCTTGCGGTATTTATTTGTTCGTGTGCGTGGCGTGTTTTTGACTCACTTGAAATGTTCCCTCCATCTTGAAAGGTTGTCAGCTCCACGGCTTCACTTCTAAGCTGAATAAAATCGTCTGGTGGGAACTAGAATAAAGTGCAGAAGACGCCATCGTACCGTGAAAAGAGCTTAGCATTTGTATTTTTACCCTTGAAACGTAGCTCCTGCATGCTGTTGACATTTACTGCAGTGTTTATTATCTTTGTGAAAATGGACTTAACGCTTTTTACGACCGGATTTGGACCTTTGTGGCTGTACTCCCACGATATGGAACTCATTACCTGTGCACATAACTCGTAAGCTGTGGTGATGACTTTTATTTCCTTTCGTTTTCATTTTTGGTGATGCTGCTGTTCATGGATTTTTATTTTTTTATTTTTTACTGAGAATTTTTTGAGTCGGGAATTTTATATAACTTTTGCGAACCCATTTGCTTCTGGAGTGTTCCCCTGAAGTACATTAAACAGTCTGGTACTAAGCAAGGATAAACTACAAAAAGTTGTCTTAGTACTGTAAAGGTTAAGAGAGCACCCAGGTAGTGAGGGGGTCAGTGAAGGCTATAACTAATCCCTCAGGTAAAAAAAAAAATAATAATAATAATAATAAAATCGCCTGTAGATAGCAATAACAAAATGAAAAAAATACGTCATAGTAGTGAAGAAGTTGATCTGTAAACGAAACAGGGCCTACTCTGATTAGGACTGGATGAGGACAGTTGTAGCTGTAATAAAAGTGTGGCCTCTCGAAATCAAAACCTGTTCACGTAGGTGGGGGAATGGGAGAGGGTATGTTGTTTGTGTGTGTGTGTGTGTGTGTGTGTTTAGGATCCATGCTTAGATTGCGTAAAGGCATTGTTCTTCCATCCCCTTCGCCACCACTCATCATCGCCTGACAAGTACCCATTCTGTACTTTTTCATCCCTTACGTTCCCTCCCCCATCCTTCCCCATCCCAACCTTCCCAACAATCCCATCCTACCCCTTTCCTCTTATCCTTTTACCTTACATTACCTTACCTTATGTTTATCCTTTCCTTTCCTTTCTTTCCCCTAGTAACATTTCTTTTTCTTTCCATTACTTCTCTTTACGCCAATTGCCTTTATTTTTATTTATTTATTTATTTTTTTTGCTAGTCTTCTTTCTCTTGTTTGGTTTCCCAGTCAGTCTCCCTCCCTTCTTACTCTCTTCATTCCCTTCTCCTTCTTACCATTTCCTTATCGTTGTTACGGTCCTCCCCTCCCCCCCTCTCTCTTACATCCACACACATTCAAGTCACCACTTCTTTATCTAAAGTGTATATCACAAGGTCACACACACACACACACACACACACACACACACACACACACACACACACACACACACACACACACACACACACACACACACACACACACACACACACACACACACACACACACACACACACACACACACACACCAAACAATTCCCCCTACCCCCTCTCCCCATCCATTGTGCCGGACTGAGATCTTTGGCTAACAAAAGGTGACGCTCTCTCGCTACCCTAGTATTTGAGGAACGTAAACCCTCCCCCTTTTCCCTCTCATTTTGTGTGTGTGTGTGTGTGTGTGTGTGTGTGTGTGTGTGTGTGTGTGCGTGCGCGCGCGTGCATTGTCTCTTGCATGTAAGTATCTTTCATTCTTCACTCAATCCTCTCCTTTTTCTTTCACCTCGTCGTTTCTTTTCTTGTTCTTCCCCATTTTTCTTATTCTGTGTCTCTTCTCTCCCTCTCCTCTCCTTTTTATTTGTTTCTCGTTAACCATTCCAGCCTCTCTCTTTTTTTTCCTTGTTTTCCTTCTGCTTTCCACTTTCACTTTTTCCCCACTCATTCCTTCTCATTTCTTTTTTCCTTTCCTTCACCTTATTATTATTTTTCCCCATTTTCCCTTCTTTCCCCCTCCTCATCGTAGTGTCTCCTTCACCGTCCCACTTCTTTTCCCTCTCCTTCTCGCCTTCCTGCCTTTCCTCTTTCGTTTTCCCTCTTTCCCCCTCTTCACCTCCACTCAGTTCCACCTTATTGTTGGAGTTTTGACATTCACCTCCCTCTTTTGTGTACAAGTGTTGACAAATTTCCCAAGAACTCTGGTGGGTGTTAGTTAGTAAGAAGCCCCCACTTTTTCCGGGTTGGGTAACGTTGGGTCTCAGTAGCGTAGGATGGAGGTGGGAATCCAGGAAATTTCAATGATACGGTAGTCCTTTTGCTGTAAGGTTGCCGTCGTAATTTTGTTCATTGTTACCAGCGGATGATTTTACGTAACTTCAGAGGGCTGGCTATAGTGGAGAGTTTGAATAAGAAGCCATTAACACCTTAGGAAAGAGTTGTAGTAGTTGTTTTGTTGTTGTGTTGTTTGTGGTGGTGTTGAGGGACCCTTGTCTGTAATAGAGAAGGCGTCCTTATATCGAAGAGGTCGCATGTGTTTGGCCATGTGGAGAGGATGGAGAATGACATACTAACGAGGAGGGAGTGAGTGAGGTGGAGGGGGGGAGGGGGAGACCGGGGATGAGATGGAGGAATGGAGTAGAGAGGTATATAAGAGAAGGGGTTGTAAGCTGGGGGGAGGGCAGCCAAATTGCAGGGGACGGGGCGTCATGGAGGCGATTTGTTTGTGGCCACCTATGTGAGGCATTCGACTATATTTAGGTAGATAGAGGTGTGTGTTTACCAGTTTGTATACTTGTGTTTCTGTTTATCATTGTATCTGTCTCTTGCCCGACAATGCATCCCCTGAAGAATGACTCGACGACGGGATATCCTGGCATTTTTGTCCCTCAGATAAGGAGATAAGAGTATATAATAGTGTTCCCTTTCTTTACGTCTTAAAAGATGGATTAATAAATGTTGGAATGAAAGACTATCGACTGCAGTGGCTGTGGAATTGTGTGTGTATGTTTCCCCATAAAAATGTATCTGTATTTACCATGAATTGTTTAAATAGAGAAATTATACCCATATACGAAAAAGTAATAAATATTCAAGACAGCAAAAATATACAACAGTTTTGGCCCGCCTTGAACCCTCTTTAGAAACATCGGTAATCCTTCAATCTCTGTATGTATTGCCAAAAATCGCTTCTTGTATCGTGTTGCGTAGTTAAGGAACCTCTAGGCATTTTTTTCCCTCCTCCACTACACGCCACCCTTTCTCATGTTTCCTCTTTTTGTCCACCTCGTCCTTGGTCGATTTTTTGTTCACAAACGTCGAAGTTATAATTAGATTACCTAAAACTTTGAATGAGTTAAAAAATTGTGTCCACTATAGCCATCGTCGTCATTATTATTATTATTATTATTACTATTATCATTATTATTATTATTATTATTATTTTCATCAAAGTGTTTATATCAGTGTCACATGACTTGATTTTTTTTTTTCAGTACTGTTCTTTATTGTCAGTGTAAAATAACTTTCTGCCTTCCAGTACTATTGTAATTTTTGCATATCATTGTATCCTTAGTAGTTATTTTAACCTTTAGTGTTCCAGCACCAATATAATTAAAATCCTCCTTATCATTTCATCATCCAGTATCTTCAGTATCAGTATAACTTAACCTTTATTTCTCTTTTCCCCAGGTAAGTGTGATTAAGGTGAGACGCGGAAACTCAGGTAAGCGATGGTGTAATTTGCCCTGCTCAGGTAAACGCTAATTATATGAGTGAATCAGTAAGGGAAACGATGGTAAAAGTAATTGGAAAAGGGTAAGATTGGAATTTTGAGATGCTGGCTGTCATCTACAATATGGGGTATATTGCAAATTATCGCAAAATTTTTTAGTTTTATCGGTACTGGAAATTAAGGAAACTGGTACTTTAGCGTCATAGGTAGCACTGAAACAATGGTAGAATTTTTTATTGTTGTCGACTTCATAAATAAGTCGCAGGTGTGTTTTAAAAAATAATTACTTTTTTTTCGTTTTATTAGTACTATAAGTTGTAGGAAACGGGAAAATTAGTTTATAGTTAGCACTGGAACCTTAATGGGCAGTTTTTATGTATGTATGTATGAATGTATTTTATTTTATTGTCGACTTAATAGAAAAAAGTAACAATTGTCGACTTATAACAAGGATTTATTATTTGTGGGATTTTTTATGTTTGATTGTTTTCCACTCTGGTATATTACTAGTAGAACGATTGAGTAAACAGAGAAAATGGCAATAAATCATGAAGCGAAATAGGAAGAAGAAGATTGGTAGGAAAGTTAATTTTTAGAGAAAGTGTGGTCTGTACTTGGTAATGGAATGCTGCGTTGAGGTGAATGCTGAATGAATAAACGAAATGATGGTATGAAAGTAACTGTTAAAGGATACCGGTGTTACCTG
The DNA here is from genome assembly GCF_032717465.1 of Coenobita brevimanus. NCBI lineage: Eukaryota > Metazoa > Arthropoda > Malacostraca > Decapoda > Coenobitidae > Coenobita > Coenobita brevimanus. Next base: position 32,182,602 of record NC_137039.1, on the reverse strand, counting down.
AAGAGGGAAGGGAATTTAAGTACATTAAAATCTGGTGTTTAATGTATTGTTGCACTTGGTAAATAGGAATTGAATGAACGAACGAAGTGATGAAAGGGAAATTGGAAAAAAAGGTTGTGATGGTGGTAGTGGTGTTAATTGTAATAAGTAAGAGTTGATGGCGGTGTGAAATTATGGGTAGTGATTGTATTGGATTAATGGTTGTACCGGTAATAGTAGTTGTAGGAGCTTTGTAGGTACATTAATCGTGGGGAAGTAAGAACAGGTGTCAAAAATATTAATCGTATTGGAACTATTATTGATGATGCTGGTTGTTGTAGAGGAGGTAATGTTGAAGTGTTTTTAGATTTAAAATAATGGTGAATGGATGATTGTGGTAGTGGTCATAATTGTAGTAAAAAGAGATGATAATAGGGGAAATGGCAGTGATGAGAGTGGTACTAACGGAAGTAATTATTTTAACAGTATCGGCTGATCGTTATAAAAAGTGCGTATCTACCTGTTGTTCGACGCTGCGTTTTATTAAGGGTGACCTCGACAGATGAAGCTTCTGGCACCTTAGTGACTTCTCCTCTTTCCCCCATGCACTACCTTCCCTCATATACACATTCTCACTTCATCTCTCCACTTGTTCCCGGTCTCCCCCTCCTCCTTCCAACCTTCTCGCTATTCTTCTTTATCCGTCTCCTCCCCACCACTCGATTATCCTTCCCATCATTCCAGCCACCTCGCTGTTGTATCCCTCTCCTCCTCCCATCCACCCCAGTATTGTCCTCGGTCTTCCTGTCCTTCGTCCATCCACTGCACTGTTGTTCTCAGTCATCCTCTCCTCCCTTCATTCACTCCAGTAATATTGTCCTTGGTCTTCCTCCCCCCCTCCCCACTACCACCACCACAGATAGATTGTGGCACTGATTGTGATGGAGGTGGAGGATGAGGTAGGGAGCTTGACCAGGAATATAACCTTGACCTGACACCCAGAAACGAGGCCAAGGCCGGGGGAAGGGTCGGCGTGAGGAAAGTTATTCAATAGACGGGATGGAAGGGAAAAGGAAATGATGAATAGGGAGAGACTGAGGATTGGAAGGAGGGATAGAACATTACCTGCCGGGGGTTTCTCTCAGCTGATTACAAGTGTGTGGCAGTAGCGGGATATAAAATTCAGATCGCATCCATTGCATGGGGTGGTTAAATAAAAGCGGTAAAATAAACATCATTACCACCCCAAACGGGATTGAGGCGTCTGGCAATAGATAGATAGATAGATAGAAAAAAAAATGCGTCCGAACATGAAAAAGCAAATATAATAATCAAATAATAGCCTCAGTAATCATAATTGAGTCCATTGTGCATTTAAGTGTAACGTGTGTGTAAGCAAAAAGTAAACAGATATGTAGGTGAATTAAAAGTTAAATTCTTGTGAGGGTAGACGTCATAAAAACTCCAAGAGCTTCCATTGTGTGTGAGTGCATTCTGTTTGACGTGAGATTGTGTCGCTTTCCATGTTAGTGTGGCAGATCCGGCTTCTCCTAAGGGAAAAGGAAACGGGGGCATACCTTTACTTTTTTTATCTTTAAAGGATATTTTAGTCAGGCAGGGAACATACCAGTTTTTCTGTGGGTTGTGGCACGGAAATACTTGAGGTGGTTGGTTAGTACTTGTACAGTAAGAAAAAATATTATACTCTGACTACAACTACTGCTGTTACAAATGATTTTAATATTGAAAATATTTGGTTACCCAGTTTTCCTCAAATTCTGAAGCACGGAACATTTTGAAATAGTGCTCTCCGTCGTATTTTACACACACACACACACACACACACACACACACACACACACACACACACACACAAGGATTATGTCTACCCATCTTTTCTCCGCTGTTTCTGTTTAAGGGTATACCAGGTGTGTGTGTGTGGGGGGGGGGGTCTGTGAAGCTGCAGGTTGAGTCACTAGCCATAAGAAGTTGGCAGGGGTGATGGTGTTGGTGGTGGTGGTGGATTATTCTTTCTTCTTGGTTCCCTCATCCTCTGCCGCCCCACCCTTTACTTCCGTCTTGGCACTTTTACGCCTTTACTGCGGTGACGTCCTCTTTCTTAAATCAGATTTTTTTTTTTTTTTTAATATGGTGCCTTCTGTCGATTTTCTTTTGATTTTTATGTACCGTTCATGGGAGTGGGTTTAACGAAAATTTTCCAACCTTTTTACATCTGCAAGTTTTTCTAAGTTAAATAACATCTCCTGAAGGTCCGAATAAATGTTTACATACGGAAGTCATCCTTGTGAAGGGTTTAATTTGTATGTGCCAGATGATTATAGTCCATTTATGGGACCCTTTGTAGTGAAAGGATTGATGGAAAGTATATTTAAGCCATAGATTTCGAAATATTTCCACCAAGGAAGATAAAGATATTTCAAGTCAACAGGAATAAAAGAAAGACGTTTTCGTAGCGAGGGGATTAAGAGAGAATTTTTCGTTGACAAGCCTTGTTTTTTATATATATTTTTTTTTTACGTGTCCGACTCTGGGCAAAGGCTTCAGGGCCTATATCTTGGGGGCAGTAGCCTATCCCAAGGCCCAGTAGTCCTCCTTCACCTCCACATGTCACCACTTCGGCGCTAACACCCACCGTCCATATTGAATACATGCTAGGGCTGTCTCATACAGGACTGGTGTATTGGTATTAGCGGGGGTATTTTTACGACATATCGGCGGGTCATCTGGTAGATCAGGAAAGTCTGCTTTTTTATGAAATTCAAATCCTTAAACTGTCCCCTGCCCCAGCCAGGATTCGAACCTGGGTCCATCAGGACTGCAAGCCGCCTCTCTACCGATTCAGCCACCGCCTCCAACATACCAACACGTATATGTATGAGCAACTGTCTGAAAATACGCAAGATCGATCGCAGATTGGATCAAGGAATAGTTTGTAGACTTGAATTTTGTTAAAGCATTTGCACAAGACCCACCGACATGCTAAAAAATTTAGAAAGAAAAAGAGAAAAAAAATGCAGTCACATCAGTCCAAAACGAAACAGCTCAGGGTTGGGTGTTAGTGTCCATGCGGTGACTTGTAAAGGTGTGTGACACTTAGGGCTGCTGTTGCTCAGAGAACGGATTGTCTTGTCTATGCCCAAATTAGGAAAGAAAAGGCACGCCATGAGAGGACAGGCAGAACACGCACCACGACAGTCCTCAATTCGAACTTAACGCCTTTTACGCCAACTCCCACTTCCGCGTAAAGACGCGCGCGCGCACACACACACACACACACACACACACACACACACACACACACACACACACACACACACACACACACACACACACACACACACACACACACACACACACACACACACACACACACACACAATCATCCCACCACCACCATTTTTACGCGTTTGCCAGCTCCTCCTAAACCTCGTCACCTGTATAAGGGTGGATGAAAGGCGTTACCCACAGTGCTTTATGGCTCACCTGTCCTCAACACCTGATATACTGCCGTGGAATTTGAGACCTTTCTTTGGCATAGGACACTCCGTTGCACTTCATTCTTAGCGATTTATTTTCCCCCAACACACCTTTGAGATCTGTATTCATGTTGGGGTAGGAGTCTTCTTTGCATCTTCTCCTTGGCGACTTATTTTGCTTATTACAATTTGGTGCTGGCTTTAATACCGATACATAGTAGTTCACGGCAGCCCTTCACTCCGTCCTACTCCTTCCTCTCATTTCATCCTTGTCGCTTGGCACCTCATTCTCGGTCTTCCCTTCCTCCTCCTCCCTCTTCGGTATTTATAAGGGGATACTGATGAAATACTGCAAAGGGCCCCCAAATGCCTGGCCTTTGTGTCCGTGTCGCTTGTGATGTATTTCGCCCCTTAGCCGGACACTCAAACGGCGTGCGTGTTTTTTGAGTGCGTGTAAAGAGCGTGAATAGCGTGATGAATGCGTTTGTCAGCGGGTCGACCTTCTGGCTGCGTGTGATTTATGCTGATCTTCCGCATTCGTAGGCCCAAGGGGGGAACTGACTAAACGTGGCCTATAATTCTTTGAGAGAGAGAGAGAGAGAGATTGTACCGAAGATGTTAATGCTGATAAATAGTGATGACGTGTACGTGATTATTTTGTTGGCTCTCCTCGGTTTTTATTAATTTTTTAACTTTATTTTTTTGGGGCTGGTCTACTTGTTGCTTTACTGTATGACTGCTTGTTTTACCGCTTGAGTGACTGACTGCTTACCGCCCAGGGTCGCCCGTTAGAAAGTGACGTTTGTGTGTGTGTGTGTGTGTGTGTGTGTGTGTGTGTGTGTGTGTGTGTGTCTGGAGATGTGAAAATTACTGTGGTTTGTTATTTACTGAATTGTTTTACTACCGTACTCCAAGAATTTGTTATCATCATTTCTTTTATCATTATCTTCATTGCCTTTTAACAGTACAGATTCTCCTCTTCATCCCTACATTCATCATCATCATCATCAGCCCTAAGACTTATGCAAAATCTTGCCTTCCAGCTTTCTAAGATTTTTTTTTTTTTTTAATCAACCAGTTCTGCTCATTCCCCTCAGAGCGTTAACCTTGTAGGACGGAGAGAGAGAGAGAGAGAGAGAGAGAGAGAGAGAGAGAGAGAGAGAGACAGTACTCAAGTACGTGTGAAAATACCTTTGGTGAAATTTATTGCACCAGACAGCTTGGAAGTGGGGGTTAGTGTTACTGCCTTTAATTTTGCTGTTCATTTTTCCTCTAAGTGTGTGTGTGTGTGTGTGTGTGTGTGTGTGTGTGTGTGAGAGAGAGAGAGAGAGAGACAGACAGACAGACAGACCCAAAGTGAGTGAAAATATGCCAAAGGCGGTCTTTACACATGCAAAAATGTCACCTCGGGAATGCCTTTTTTTTTTTTTTTTTTTTTTTTTTTTTTTTTAAATACCGTGCCTTTGAAATTCTGTTTTGGCTCATGAAAGCCTTCAATACGATGGTCTATTCTATTTTATTCTTGATGCTCATGGACGACTTTATTCAACATATTGTAGATTTTTTTTCGAAATTGGGGAGGGGTAACATGACTGCGATGTATTTTTTCATATACTAGATTCCTTTATATTTTTTGTATTAATCTTTGGAGAGAGTTTCTGAAATGGAGGGATTAGATAGAGCATTTATTTATTCTTTCCCTACAAATTTTATTCCCCTAAACGTAATAGAGTCATCAGGAGGGAGGAAGCTTAAGTATGTCACCGGATTGAAGGGGTACCCGGAGAGGAGGCCAGAGATACCAGGGAAAGATGCCAAGGAAAAGATGCTGATGCTGATAACGCCTGTTAATTATTGCAGCAGGTTCTGGGGGTGAGGGTAGGCAGGTGGGCCGTGGAGTAGGCTGGAGGGACAGGTAGGAGGGCAGGCAGAAGAAAAGGTAGGCAGGAGAGACAGACGCAGGGAGGGAGGAACGTAAAGTAGGAGGGAAAAGGGCACGTTGAAGAAGCAAGAGGGACCTAGCTAGCGAAGAACAGGTGGACAAAGTAAATAGAAACTACATAGAAAGAAAAAAGTGGGAGACGAATGAACAGAAGTTAGAGTGAAGGAATATGAGTAACACTGGTAGAGTAAGTAGTATTTCACAAGAATAAAACAGACAGCAAAAAGTAGAGGTAGATAGCAACAGGAACAAAAGATAGGCTTGGAAGGTGAAGCAAGAGAGAGAGAGAGAGAGAGAGAGAGAGAGAAAGAGAAGAAACATGCAGAAAGAACAAGAGGTAGGCATGCATTTGGGGGGGAGGGGGTAGGCAGGGTAAGGAACAAAGGGATGCCTTGCCTACGTTGTTCACTGCTGCCTGTTGGATTGGGGGTCAGGTCAGGTGTTTCACCCCTTGTCGTCTGTCCTTCAATCCTCCTTCCTTCCTTCCTTTCCTTTCCTCCTTCCTTCCTTCCTACCTTCCTTCCTTTCCTTCCTTCCTTCCTTCCTTTCCTTCCTTCCTTCTTTTAGTTGACTGCTATTGCCTCTCCCCTCACCTCCATTTCCTCTCGTATGCTGTTCCTCCTCTCCCCCCTCTCTTCTCTATGCTTCATCTCCCTTCTCGCCTCTCTTCCACATCCTTACCTGTTTCGTTCATTCCTTCCCGTCCATCTCTATCCATCCCATCCCATCTCCCACTTTTCTCCTTATATCATTTCGTGTCTCATATTTCCCTGTTCTTCCCTTTCTTCACGTAACTCCACTTTTTCATCGACTTTCCTGGATCATCTTAGGCCTCCCTCCAATCGATCATCTTCCTCCTCTCTCCCACTTACTCGTACTTTTCGACCTTGCATCCCTCCCCCGTCTACATATCAGTCTATCTTTAATGCCTATCTGTCTATCTATCTGTATCTGCCAATAATCTATCTATCGTCTTCCTCTATCTCATCTCCTATCCTCCTGGTCCTCGTTGTTCACTCCTGTGGGATTGAAGGTCGGGTCAGGTTGTTCACCCTTTATTCTTCAGTCCTGTCTTATCCTCCTTCCTTGTTGCCTCCCTCCCCCTCCCCTTGTCACATATTTTTATCCTCCCCACTTCTCTTTCCGCCCCCCCCCATTCTTCTTTCCTCCCCCCCCTCTTTTCCTCTGACCCCCTCCCTTTTTCCCCTCTTATCTCATGTCTCCCTCCATCCCCCCTCTCCTCTCTGTCTTTCATTTCCATTCTCCTCTCTCATAATTTTTCCTTTTATATTCATCTTCCTCCCCTGCTTCTGCTTCTCTTTCGTTCCCTCAACTTCCTCTGGTATTTTATTTCCACCCCTTCATCTCTCTCTCTCTCTCTCTCTATCTATCTATCTATCTATCTATCTATCTTTTTACTCTCAGCAGTGCCCAGTATCTTCCTCTGTAGTTGACTTCTGGCCACAAAAGGGTTAAAAGGTGTTGAGTGAGGTAATTTGCATACCTGTGTTTTAAGGAGTGTGTGCACTATTGTAACTTACCTGTATACCCGGGTTGTGGTACATTGTAGGGCGTCTTGTTTACACCTGTACAGTCTTGGTGGAGTTAGGTGTGTAGGTGTAAGTGGCTTATCCCTTTCACTACCCTGATGCCTCGTTTTAACCTTGCTTCCATGTTAATACCTGATTATATTATTTGTCATCTTCATGTACTTAAATCCTATACTCTTTTTATTCTAACTTGGCCCAGATTTTCACCACTCTGCAGCTTATTCCACGCAACTCACTAGCAGAAAAAATGCTTCAGGTGTACATCCTTTCCATAGCATTTCTTCGTGACTAACATCATATTCCAATGTTAATCTGTTGTTATAACTCAACATTCAAGGTAGTTAGGTGGCAGTTTAAGACCAAGTTAGAATAATAACAGTACTGAAAGATACTGATGATATGATAAAAACAAGTATCCTCGAGCTAGATAAAAAAAAGATTTGAGCGGTAATTAGACTTGAATTTAGTAAGATCATAAACATCTCTCAGTAAAAAGAGTGTATTAAATAGCCGTCATCTTACTAACGAGGGTTACGGTCACTGATTTATAAGTGTTCAAGACCTCATGTGTACAAACTAGTAATGTAGGTAGGAACTCATTCAGGAGAGGCCCGGGAATACGCGGTGTGGGGGTAGGTGTGGTGTGGGAAGGTGATGAGATGTAGTGTGGTGTGGATGTGGATATGTGTGTGTGTGTGTGTGTGTGTGTTTGAGAGAGGAAAGGTATGATGTGGGTGTGGATGTTCTTGGGTCGCAGTGGTTATAGTTATAGACGGTATGTGAATGTGGATATTAGGCATGTGTGTGAGGTGGTTAATTTGTACTGAATAGGGGAGTGGTTAGGGAAAATGTGAATGTTGAAAGGTGTATGTTGATGAAGAGGTTTATGTGTCCTGAATACGAATGTTGTTACGGGAAATACAAAATAAGGGAGCGTGTCATGTGGGTGTCATTCTGGTGTGCATTGAATTTGTGTTGTAGTGTGTGGGTGTAGGAGGGGGAGAGAGGTGTGGCGTAGGAAAGGATAAGGTTATGATTGTTTTGATATGTTAAGTTTGGCTATGGTTAGGGTCAAGAAATGGAAGACTTTATGCATGGGTCAGAGTAAATCCGGATATGTGGACATGACGATGGTTGTGATTTGTGACTGTGAGTAATGGATGCAGGTGTGAGTGTAGGGAGGTGTAGTTGTGGGTTTTGGTGTATGGATAAGGGTATAGGTGTGTTTGTAATTACGAGTATGGGTGTGGGTTTAACCTGCTTCTACATGGGTGTAAGTGTGACTGGAATTACTAATGTAGGTCCGTGGGTGTTAGGTGTGACTGGATGTAAGTGTGACTAATGGTATGAATATGGATGTACAGAAAGTCAGCGTTGCCGTAGGTGTGGACGTGTTTCTTCATAGGTTCAAGTGTGACTGGGATGTTAATGTGGGTCCTTAGTTGTAGGTGTGACAGGGTGAGTAAGTGTGAATGAATATGGAATTTAAGGGTGCGTTTAGGTGTGGACGTTTTTCTTCATGGGTGTACTTGTAAGTGTGACTGGGATGTTTGACTTAGTGTGTGTGGTGAATGTTGGTGAATGAGGGAGTAGTTTTGTGGCTGTTAGTAGAAGGTCAGTGTCTGTGAGTATGAGTGAAGGTATTGGAGGACGAGAGTAAGTATGGGTGTGGGAGTAGTTTTGTGACTGTGGTATGAGTGTGTGGGTGTGGGTGTGGCTTGCAGTTACTTTAGTAGTTCTGTGTCTTCATGGTTTAAGTGTGGGATGGGGGGGGGGGGTTGGAAGCAGCAAGAGCCAACCAAATCTCCATCTTCACCATCATCATCATTAACATCTTGCGGTCAAAATCGTTGCCCCCCCCCCCACACACACACACACTGGAAGATAAAGTTACTCATTATTCCACGAAATCGTACATACCATTTCTCACCTTCAGCCCTGCAATATGAGTCACTGCTTGCGCGTGCGTGCATCCTCACGATGTCTATATATGCTGTATAGAGTATATAAATATTTACATATTACCTTGCAATATGAGTCACGGTGCACGCGCGTGTACGCTTGCGATATCTTTAAATGCTGTCACGCGCATGAGTGCCCGTACACATACATCTTCACCAAACCTCGCCAAGGCGATACGTATTCATCAACCCGACAGTAGTACGTAAGAGAGATCACCTTGATTTCCCATTCGAAACCCAAAGGGAAGGTTGACAGCAGGGCCTTCGTGGTGGAGGGGAGAGATGAGAAAAGAAAGAGGGAGATGACCTGAAGGAGGGAAAGTGAGATGAAGGTTGAAGCAAGGGGTGGAGTAGGAGACTTAGTAGAGTACATACAGGAAATATACCGTAGATAATAGGAGACTTGTTATCCTGTGCCGAGGTCGTCTGCGGAGACAGACTTGGTACGTAAAATATGCAACCCTTCATGTGTGAGAAAAGAAAACAGGACGGCGTCCCCTCTCCCACTGGCAGGGCAGTCGCCAGGGGGGGGGGGGACTGGGGGGATTTTATTCGAAAGAATAATTTCGCGCGCGCGCGTGCGGTGACGAAAAACATACAGAGAGAGGTGTGTGATCAGACAAGTGTTAGTATCCAGCTTAGTCCTGGGCAATAGAGAGAAAAAGAGAGAGCTTAACAGACACAGGAAGTAAGACAGTTGTAAGGAGTGAAGGTGGTCAGGAGTGAGTGAAATGTATCCTTGTAGTTGTGCGGTCTGCTTGTTAATTGCACCTTGTTCCGGGGCAACAGACAAAGTGACAGATGGAGAGAGGGAGAAGCGGTGGTGGGAGAGAAAAACAAGGAAGGAAGGAGGGGGTAAGGGAAGTGGAATTCTATGGGAGAGAGGGAAGTGTATCCATGTCCTTGCATGTGTGTGATGGACGGTTAATACTTGCATCCAGTTCAGTCCGGGGCAACAGAGAGACAGTGACAGATAGGGAGAGAAGTAGGAAGAGGGAGGGAGGGAAAGTGGAAGTTGATGAGTGGGAGAGAGTGAAATGTATCCTTGCAGCTGTGTGGTGGACGTGTTAATCTGCAGTTTAGTCTGGGCAACAAGAGAGCAGCGTCCTCGGTGGTCTCTCTGCCCTAGTTTTCCTCTTCAGCTCTTCCTGCCTCATCTTTACACACACATTTTTTTCCTGCGATGACAAGGGCATCAGGTGTATGGGAGTGGTGCTTGCCGACTTTCTCCTTTTTTTTCCCTCCTCTTACGGATTATTATTAGTATAGCAACGCCGAAGGTATAGCTATTGTGATAATTGTAGTTATATATGGATGGATGGAAGTTAACAAAATATCTCTTGAATTCCTGATCGGATTTACATTAAACTTGGCACATGCAGTGTGTGTGGCAGTGGGAAGCACAGTGAGTCTATTTTGGTGTGGATCGCGTCACGTGTCAATGTCAACTTTGGGGCGCGGCGTAGCTGTGTTCTGACCCCCCGTATTGAATATTTGGCCAGAGTATCGAGAAAATGGAAAGTATTAGGATATGTTTGATTTGCTTGTTTGTCTGCCTGCATGCTTGCTTGTTACTGGTTTCAACATTGTGTGTGTGTGTGTGTGTGTGTGTGTGTGTGTGACTGTGTGTCAGTGTGTGTGTGATTTGTTCCTGACATTCTCATTACTTTTGCCCTTCTGTCTCCCCTTCTGTGTGTACCTAAAGACCTCACTATTCCCCGACCCCACCACCACCACCACCATCGCGTCCTCTTCATCTTACCTACAAGCGATGTAATCTCCTGTCTACCTTGCCTTCTCCATCTTGATTTTTTTTTTCTTCCTTCCCTCACGTCGTCGTATCTTCGTATAGTTTTTTTTTATTTCTTTTCCCAGAACTAACACGTGAGATTGCCAGTAACTTAAGTGTCAGCTGAAAACGTTTTGTCATACATGTGTCAGTAAACGTTTTGCCCATTTAGGTGCTGTGTGCTTCCCCAATCTTATTAACATTCTTGAACGTCAGCAGCAATAATCGTAGACATCGTGGCTGTGTGAGGTAAGTAAAAATTAATTATATCGTAGAATAAATTAAGGATGTTTAGGCATTTGAACAGGCAGATGCAGTATATCCACAAATCAATAGTATTTTTTTTTGTTCTGGTCCTTGAGTCATTTATCCAGCGTGTACGATATTACCAGGGTCAGTGCGCTTTGGATAATACTACATGAGTTGATGGATACAGAGATTAACAGTGTGTGTGTGTGTGTGTGTGTGTGTGTGTGTGTGTGTGTGTGTGTGTGTGTGTGTGTGTGATTTGCATCCAGCATTCGTAAGTGTGTATTATCTGCCTTCTTGGTCGTCTTGGCCTAACGACTTCGCTCGGTACGACCTTCCTTCCTCGGCATCACGTCCGTAACATTAGCGTCTCCTTACTCAGACCGCACGAGTACGTGGTGGTCATTCCGGCTACTGTGTGTGTGTGTGTGAGAGAGAGAGAGAGAGAGAGAACCGCTGTGTGTGTGTGTGTGTGTGTGTGTGTGTGTGTGTGTGTTTTTATTACATTGAACACTAAAAGAAAAATATACCACTGTTAATTTAGATTCAATTTGACAGCACATCCATAAGCTTTTTTGTGTTCCTTTGGTCCTGTAATCATTGCCTCTATTTATTATCAGCCCAGTTCTAGCTTTCATCCAAGGTACCTGTGACTATAATGCCTCCAGGCCACTCCTGTCAGTTCATCGCCACTCCAAGACCTCCTCCCTCATGTGTTCCATAAATTCATCCTTTCACCTAAGCAACTAATGAATGATCACAGAGTACATATGTATTTTAAGAAGGATATTAGCTTCTAATTAACCTGTCGTTTGATTTATGGCTTCTGAACCTTTCTTTCTCATTTGCCTTTCACCTGTGTGCTCGTGAATTTACGCAAGAAATAAATAAGGGAATAGGCTTGGCTCATCCGAACTCTTTGTCTGCCATGACGTTCTGTTACTGAATTAGCCTTGCTACAACCAGACGACCAGGCACTGAAGGGGGTAATGAAGACTGTCCAGTTCACCCAGTCTGAAAAATCCCTCTAGTTCAGTAAAATCGCCCTTAAAAGAATAAAATCTAAATATCCGTCATTTGGCTAAAGGGATTATTCCTTCCGCCTAAGTAACGGAGCTGATGAGGAAAAATAATAATAATAATACAGGTAAATGAACTAATAAACCAGCTCACCTTAATTATGAAAAATACAGGTAAATGAACTAATAAACTAGCTCACCTTAATTAACCTTACCTGTACGCTCAGACCTCGTATATTTAAAGCCCATCCTTGCCCTTAATTACAGCTCAAGAGTCGACCAGAGACGGTAGTAGAAGCCGCTGTAGAAATTTATAAGTAAATGTAGTAGAGGTTTATGTGGTCGTGGTCTGCGGGGGGTGTAGGCTAAATCTGCTAGGGTGACCACAGGGGGTAGTTTTAAGGAGTTGCGCGGTTCCGTCCCGTGATGGCGATGGATGGTGGTGGTGGGTGTGGTTGGGAGGCTGGGGGTAGTTACGGTGATGGAGATTGTGGTTAATGTGAGTCGTGGTAGTTTTGGGTAGGGATTTGTATGGTTGAATTTGGTCCCACATCTCTCTCTCTCTCTCTCTCTCTCTCTCTCTGTTTATTTCGAGATGGTTTGAACCTAATATTGATAACCTCTTCACTTAGGTACTGTTTTTGAGAGAGAGAGAAAGAGAGAGAATTACAAAGAAACTCAGACAGCAACAAATCACATGATCCCCACGAGTTATAGTTGTAGAGTAGGTTGTGGCAAAGAATATACTCCCTCTATTGTGAGACGAAGAAGAGAATTTCATAGCAAAAGAAATTACAAAACAAACGAGAGACATAACAACACACGCCGGTGGTGATTTGGTAGTGTAGGTACCGGTAGTAGTTACGGTAATGGTAGTAATTTTAGTTATGGTAATGACGGTAATTTAGAACTGGCCGTAGAATAGGCGATGGTGGTAGATATGGTGGGGGTAATGTGGGTAAGAACAGGTAAATTATGCTTATTAGGGTGACGTTCTTTGTTGGGTGGTGGTGAAGCAGATGGTGGTAGTTGTGGTAGGAATGACTAGTACTTATGATGGTGGTTGTTGTGATGATGGTGGTAGTTGTGGTAGGAATGAGTAGTACTTGTGGTAATGAGAGATTCAGTTGACTGGTTGTGGTGATGGTGGTTGTCGTAGGTATGGTGATTTTGGTAATTCTGAGCAGCCAGTATATGAAGCGATGGTGGTAGGTAGTGGTAATGTTGGTTATAGAAGATTAATATGGCGGTCTTGTGATGTTGGTGGGATATTGTGGTAGATAGTCGATGTTGGCGATGGTGGTAGGTCGACTCGTGGTAGTTATGATGATGTTTGTGATTGTGGTTAGAATGAGAAGGTGGAGAGAGGTGGAGGAGGTGGAGAGGGGGAAGAGAAGAATAAAAATGGGAGAAAGTAAGGATTGAAAGAATGAGAGAAGGATAGAAGAAAGGGAGAGGAGAAAGGAGGAGGGAAAGGAAGAAGATATGAGAGAAGAGTGGAGGATAGGGAGAGGAAATTGTAAAGGTGAGAGTAGGAGGAATAAATGAAAGAGAGGAAAGATAAAAACAGGTAGAAGGAGAGAGAGAGAGAGAGAGAGAGAGAGAGAGCAAACACCTTGTGGTCAGTCACACTTGAAGGGGACGTAACGGGGATTGTCTCACTAGGTTTATGTTCATCCTTCCTTCCTTCCTTCATTCTTTCCTTCCTTCGTTAAAGCATTCTCACACTCTTCCATCCTTCCTTCTTTCCATCCTTCCTTTCTTCCTTCCTTCCTTCCTTCCTTCCTTCCTTATTAAATGATTCTCGTAGCCTTCATGCACTCTTCATCCTTCGTCCAGTAATTTATCTGGTTTTCTTCATTATTATCCCTCCTTCCTTCCTTCATTCATACGAGTACATATTTTCTTTTAATCCTTTCTATACGTCCCCTCATATCCAGCCATCATAACTCTCTCTCTCTCTCTCTCTCTCTCTCACACACACACACACACACACACACACACACACACACACACACACACACACACACACACACACACACACACACACACACACACACACACACACACACACACACACACACACACACACACACACACACACTAAAGGTTTAAGGTGAAGTGGGTGATATATTAGCAAAAGTCAAGACCACAGCCTTTGCAGATGGTAGCCAGTGTCTCGTGTGTGTGTGTGTGTGTGTGTGTGTGTGTGTGTGTGTGTGTGTGTGTGTGTGTGTGTGTGTGTGTGTGTGTGTGTGTGTACGTTTGGCAAAGTATTCGTGTTTTAATGTTTATCGCTTGTGGTATGTATTTTTTTTTATATACATCTGATTGTGCATGTGTATCTGTGTGCTTTTCTGTAAGTATATTTACTGTTTATTACCTATGCATGTTCAAGTCCAGTTATGCAATTTTTGTACGAGTGTATTTTTGGCTAGGGAGATGTATTCGTTTGTCTGTATAAGAGTTAATGTGTGTGTGTGTGTGTGTGTGTGTGTGTGTGTGTGTGTGTGTGTGTGTGTGTGTGTGATCTCGTGTGCATGCGTGCGTAGATCCAGTTTTGAGCTGTGGAAATAACGGCATTGTGACAGTCCCGCCCTTCTCCTCATAGCTGCCCCACACCTCTACCCTCCTCATGTTTTTCCTCCCCACCTTCTTCCTCTCTCCCTTTCCCTCCCTACCTCGCCCTGCCTACCTTTCCCTTTTCATCTCCTACCTTCCTACCCTTTCTTTTTCCTCCACATGTCTGCCTCCTCTTCTCCTAGTCCTTTTTCTTATCCCTCTCAACCCCGTCTTTCTCATCTGTTCTCCTCACCTCTTCTTCCCTACCCCTCTCGTATCTGCTCTGCTTTCCTCCCTCCCTCCTTCATATTCTTCCTTCCTTCTTTCATACCTCTCCTTTCCTCACTCTCTCTTCCTTACCACCCATCATATCAACGTTCTTCCCTCCTTTTCCTCCTCCTCCTCCTCCTCCTCCTCCTTTTCCTCCTCCTCCTCCGCCACGTAGTTCATCTTTTTTCCCTTCATCTCTCCCTCGCCTCACCACTTTTTCCCCTCACAAGTTGATCCCCTTCCCCTCCTTGCTCTCCCTTCCTTCCCCTCTCCCTTCCCCCCCTCTCCCTCTCCCTTCCCTCACCCTCTTTTTGCCCTTTATTCTCTTCATTACCTCCTCCCCATCCCTCTCATCTTCCCTTCTCTCCTCACTGTGCTATTTTCCCTTTCTTTTTCCCTGTTCCTCGTCTTGCACTTGCTACCCTCTCCTCTGCAGTCTCTTTCCTCCCTTTGTCTCTGCTATCCATATGTTCTTCGTTTCCCTTTAACTCTTACCACTCCATCTCTTCCCCTTTTCCTTCCTATTCCTTTATCTCCCCTTTTTCCATCCTTCCTCTTCCCATCCCCCACCAACCTTTCCTTCTCAATTTTTTACGTCTCCCTTGATTTACTCTTCCACAATTTTGTTCTCTCCTTCCCCTCTTTGTGTCCTTCTTCCCCTCTTTCTCTCCTTCCCCTCTTTCTTTCCTGCTTCCCCTCTTTCTCTCCTATTTCCCCTCCCTTTTCATCTCATGCTTTTTCTCCCCCTCCTATTTTCAGCATCCTTCACTAGTCCTACTCACCCCTTGCCATCGACCTCTTCCTATCGGTTACTTCCCTCATCACACACACACACACACACACACACACACACACACACACACACACACACACACACACACACACACACACACACACACACACACACACACACACACACACACACACACACACACACACACACACACACACACACACACATCAAATCTCACGTACCCAGACACCCCACACATTCCCTCACACTGCCATAAACTGCTCATCAAGTCGTAAAATCTTTGTATATTTAAGTGCAGAAAGGGATGCCCTCAGTTATTCCCTTTTTATTGTGTGTGTGTGTGTGTGTGTGTGTGTGTGTGTGTGTGTGTGTGTGTGTGTGTGTGTGTGTGTGCGTGCGTGCCGCCCTTAATACGTTACACTTCTTTGACTTCATACTATTAATGCGAAATACCAAGCTCTTAGTACGAGTGTATTAAAGGTTAGTTGAGCAAGAATTCAATACGTTTTGACACAGTTTCTGGCGATGGATGATTTTTATAACTGTACGTCCGTCAGTCTCGTGTTGCCTTTAGAATGACATCATTATATATTTGTATCTTTCATCCTAGACCCAACCCACTTTGTTAACACTCGACTGGGGTTTGGTGGATTAGAATATTTGATTTGTCCCTGTAATTAAAGGATTCATGGTAGCTATTAACACCCTCAGGCCTCTGTTACTCACCGTCAGCTAACTGAAAACGTGTGTCGTTTAGTGGAATAGAAAACAGTGCTAAAGTTATGCCAACGGTGAGGGAGTTGACCTAGACTGACCCAGGTAGAGCGTCACCCCACAGCTCCTGGCACAGCAGCTTCCCCCAAACCGGCTTTCAACACTGCCTAAGGGGTCAACAAACTTTCCATCAGTACCTCTCCTGAAAGCTTACTAAAAACCCTTCAGTCTGAGTACGTCATTTTCTGCAGTCTTCAGTTTGGAATGGTTTTGATGCACACTTTATTACATTCGTCGCTATGATGGGTCTTTGTTAAATAGGTAGGGCCTTACCAGGAAAGCAATACAGACGTCAGTGCACTAACAGAGTGATGGTACAGGTGACGATTTTCTCTTCTGAGAGCCGAACTGTGTTACTGACTACTAGAAAATCTTCCTAGATCTAAGAATTAAGAAAACCTGATTACGGAATAAAGTGTACGTACTCTGCAAGGAGGCCAGGACGGTGGGGTGAGGTAGGGCATTGCTTAAGTGTATTGTCGGGTTGGTGGAGTAGTACGGGAGAGGCTTTTATTTTCAGGTGTGCAGTAGTTTTTGTATTGTGCACAGTGGAATAGGGTAATATTGCAGCCATTGGAGTCATGGTCAAGTGGGTTCAGATGGTGGCCTTTGTGAGAGGTTAAATGTGGGAGGGGGTGAACTAGGTCTCTTGCCAACTCGGCTTGACCCCACTTGGCGGAGTGAGAGTTGTCCCTCTTAGTATTTTTTTTTTTAACCAACTTGTTTCTGCATTGGAATATAATGGCTGAAGAAAAGAAATTAACCTTTGCACCACAAGTGTGTGTGTGGGAGATGTGTCTTATTCTGGTGCGAGTTGATTCGAACTAGTGTCCCATTTGCCATGTGTGGTGGAAGGTACTGTGGCGGCCACGATTCCTTACACTGAAGAGTTTGTGCCAGAATCTAGTATCATCAAGTCTGAGTACGCTTAAGAAGTACTACATATGGAGTATCATTTGCTGTGTAGGTAGGTGGGTAGGTAGGTAGGCAAGTAGAGAGAGAGAGAGGGACCAGACACGAAAGCAAAAGCAGTGAGGGAATTAAGTTTGCATACTTGATCACTTCAGACTACATGAGCTGCGTGTAAAAACTACCCATTCCTGCATTATATTAACTGTCCCGTCTGAACGGTTAAGTAGAGCACACAGCCTTACCAGAGAGAGAGAGAGAGAGAGAGAGCGCCTGCTTGTCTACTGATGACTTTTGACTAATTCAGACATCAGTAAATCATTATTATTCGCACCTGCACTAGATTAAGACATCTTGACTATGGTAACTTTTTTCCTTTGTTGCCACCAGAGAAACTTTATATATATATATATATATATAGAGAGAGAGAGAGAGAGAGAGAGAGAGAGAATATTATATATATATGTAATATATATATATTATAATAATATACCTCCAGAAAACTTCATTTAATTTTGAAAAGGACGTAAAGAGGCTAGGGAATTATCTGCCCCCCCCCCCCTTTTTTTTTTTTTTTTTAGAAGTTCACTTTCTTCATTGCTACCGTCACCTGTTTTATTACGCACTAGGAAGAATCGCTCGCAGTAAGGATTTTAGGACACTTTAAACACAATAAAGCTCTTAGGACACATTAAGCTGTCTCAGATATCTGTAAAAACTCCCCATTAATGCAGTTTAAGTCGGGTCCAGTCGAGTAAGTAGAGCACATACACACGCTGCTTCACCTTTGACCCTTTCTCAAAGGACCTTCAGTTTTTCACTTGAAGGACCCCGCCACTGCATCTGAGGGTTGGTGCCTGTAACAGTAAGGTTTTGTGTGTGTGTGTGTGTGTGTGTGTGTGTGTGTGTGTGTGTGTGTGTGTGTGTGTGTGTGTGTGTGTTGCCCTGTGGTATTTTAGAACCACTGTTTTTGCGTGGTACTGTGGTAGTGCGTTTGCTCAACACGGTTGCATAGTCATACTCCATGACCTGTCCCTACTTATGTTGTTAACTTTAACCACTATGTTGTTATTATTATTATTATTATTATTATTATTATTATTATTGTTCTTGTTGTTGTTGTTATCTTTGTACCAGATATTACTGTCAGATGATGTTATAGGTGATTGAGCTTGAACTGTATATGTTTTTAAAATTAGCAAATATATTGTGGTGATGGAAGATTAGGTTAGGAAAATTTGGCAATGCCGCTGCATGTGACTGCATGGAGAGGAAGATGATTATATGAAAATGATGGTGAGGACGATAATGATGCCTCCTTTGAATCATTAAATTTTATATTGTCCGTACTGTGTGTGTGTGTGTGTGTGTGTGTGTGTGTGTGTGTGTGTGTGTGTGTGTGTGTGTGTGTCAGCCACTCATCCTGTCTCCAGTGTGTCCTTGCTCTCGTAGCGCTTGAGTATTTGTTGGCGTCTTATTTATTCGTTCATGTGTTTGTTTGGGGGAGTTCTTGTGTCAGTGATTTATTAAGAAGGTTAGTTACTTGAATTATTTATTTTCTTGTCCTCATATCATTACATAATTTAATATTTGACTACTGTAGAAATTATTTTATGTTTCAGGTAGTGCTTACTTTTGCCATTTAAGATCGCAGCTTTTTCTGTAGTAATTTTTTTCACGTTTTGTCTAATTTCCTTTTGTAAGATTTTTTTTTTTCCCATGCCTTATCAGCTTTACCATATTTCTGCCCTCCTTCATTTTCGTAGCTTTCATTACTCCTGTAACTGGCTCAATTATTTTTAACTTCAATTTTTTTTTTTCATTGTTATCTTATGTAGGTTATGTTTTTGCCTTCCTTTTTTTCCTTTTTTTTTTTTTTCTTGCAAATGTTACACTGATTCGCACACTCATACAATGAAAAAGTGTGTGTGTGTGTGTGTGTGTGTGTGTGTGTGTGTGTGTGTGTGTCTCTCACATTCTCGATGAACCACATAATGACACGTACACAAAGCGCCCTCCACACTCACAGTCACTGTCACTCAAGGACCATCCGTCGCTCGCTCGCTCGCACGCACAAAATACCACTCTCACTTTTAAGGACTCTGCTCCATTTTTTTGTTTTTTCCAGCGTTGCTAATATACAGTATACCCCCCCTGTGGCCTTGGTATTGTGTGTGTGTGTGTGTGTGTGTGTGTGTGTGTGTGTGTGTGTGTGTGTTGAGCCTTCGTTCCACACACACACACACACACACACACACACACACACACACACACACACACACACACACACACACACACACACACACACACACACACACACCACAAATACGTCCACATCACTTCTCACGCATGGCTGCCTTACTCCACAAATTCCACATGCACTCCACAGGCACAGACATAAGCTCGTCCACTGACTCCACACATTCTAAGCTGTCACGTCTCTCCACACACTTCCACTGTCATTCACTTCCACATGTCTCACTTCACATCTTTCGTATTCCTTTCCAGATAAGCATAACATTCACCTTAATTCTCCTCCACACCGTCACCCACACTCGGAAACTTACCTCAAGATTTTATTTATGTATTTATTTACTTGTTATGTAGAGGGTTGTCTGAGCTAAACAAAGTGACATAGCGAGGTTTTTCTATAGCAGCTAAAAGGTTGGAACCAGCACATTCCTCCATACACCTTGAGGCTTCACCTTCCACATTCCTCCACCTTGGCCCTGTCTACCTTTTAACATCAGTCACCTCTGCATACCTCCTCTCCCAGCTCCACATGCCCCCTTCCCACCATGCATTCCATCCCTCCTACTCCTACCATTGTCCTGTTATTTCACATTCCACCTCTTTAAATTTATACACTAAATAATGCCGTATGTTATTAAGCTGTAAACTATTATTATTATTATTATTATTTATTATTATTCATTTCGACATGATTCTTTTTGACCACAACTTCCTGACTGTTAATTCTGACTACATCCACCGTTCACTATTCACCCCTCTTACTCCACGTCATATTTCACTTAACATTCCACCATCCCATTCCACCGCACACTCCACCCTATCATTTTCCGTCTCGCATTTCACCACCCCATTTCACCGTACGCCACAGTACCTCACCTTCCATCACCGCATTCCACCTCACATTTCACATTCTGTTTTCACGTCACACTCCTCTGTTCCATTCCACACTCCACTCCACGTCCTATTCTCCATCCAGTGCTCAGTATCCACCCAGATCCCACATCGCCTCAGTTTTTCACGATCTGTCAACATCTCACTCCCATTAATTCCACTCCGCCTTCCACTTCATAATCCCACTCCATACCTCATAGGCTACTCCACTACAATATAAACACCCTCTCACGCCACTCTTGCTCCAGCTCACCCTCCACCATCCTGCTCCACCTCACCCTCCACCACCCTGCTTCACCTTGCTCCTCACTCCTACGTCGCAACTTCCCTCACTTGACTCCTATGTCCTCTGCCCGTCCCACTCCTCTTGTATCCGTGTCTCTGCCTCTTGGGTTTATTTCTTAGATTTTTAGTCACTGTCCCCTAGTCTTTTTTAATCTTGTACAGTGTCATTTCTTCTCTCGTTCGCCCTCCTATCTTCGTTCTTTTCCCACACTACACGTATGTACCTGTACATTTTTTCTAGTTTTTCTTCTCGTTTTCTTGCAAGTGTCTGTCTTTTATTACTTCAGATTTACACTTTTCTTCTTAGTCTTCCATTTCATTTCCTGGCTTTAACCTGTTTCTCATCTTTTGTTTGTTCCTTGGTTATATATTTCCTCTCTTCGTTTTTCTTCCTTCATTTATTTATTTATTTTTTACTTCGTTTCCCTGGTCCTTTTCTCTCCTATTTTGACTACTTACTTTTAATCAGGCTAACCCTTTCACTACGAGGTGCCTCTTCTAAGCTGAATATTGTAACAGTAGTTAGAATGAAGACGCCCGGTAAAAGCCGTGATACAGGAATATTTTGACATTTCTAGTTTTGTGTGTGTGTGTGTGTGTGTGTGTGTGTGTGTGTGTGTGTGTGTTTGAAGAGTTAAGTGTAGTGTGAAAAGGTGATTAATTAACAGGTGCGTCAGGGTTCGGTGTCCCCCATGTAGGTCACGTGAGGTTAGGATTTTGAGGTTTCTGAGAATTAAAATCAGTTAGGGATGTCTACGGTCATTGATTTGGCGGCGGTAGGAATGAAATAAAAACATCGTACTGAAAGCGGTAATAGCAGAGAAATCCTTGTGGCCAGAGAGTTGAGTATAGTTTGAGCATAAAAAGTGTTAATAGAAGAGGAATGCTAGTGGCCAGAGAGCTGAGTAAAGTTTGAGCATAAAAAGTCTTGCTGAAAGTGTTAATAGAAGAGAATTCCTTATGGTCAGAGAGTTTAGAATGGTTTGAGCATATAAGGTGATTCATTAGCAGCTGCACCTTGGTTGGTGTCCCGCATGTAGGTCAGGTGAGATGAGTGTACTTGGAACTGGTAATATATTTTTAATCCTCTTCTCGTTCAGGGGTCTCCACGGGTGAACCTTGTCGCCTGGTGGTACCTTTAATGAAATAAAACTGTTGTGATGATAACAAATGGACGTATTTTAAGCTCCTGCACTACCAGAATTAAACACAATGGCGAAATTTTGCTTAGGAACATTATTCGTTTTAAATTTATATACAAGAGACTGTGTTGAAAGAAGTAGATAAAAAATGAAATGCTGGTACCCTCATATTATTTGAAAACAGTTTGCGATAACGTTATCAGTACATACATGAAGCAAGTTTACGTGTGAGATGTTTACATAGATATTATTGTCGATGGCTTGGAGTGGGGTTCGCAAGAGAGAGAGAGAGAGAGAGAGAGTAAATATTTGGTCAAGCTTTATTCTTGATGAGGGAGAGTTGTCATTGTGTGATGAAGTGATTTATGTGTGTATATATTGATGTTTCTAGGAATCTGAGGACGTTGTGTGTGTGTGTGTGTGTGTGTGTGTGTGTGTGTGTGTGTGTGTGTGTGTGTAAATTTTCAGTCAGTGCTTGGAGAGTTGTGTGTATACGTGTGTGCGCATCTAAGTGTAGGTCAGGGAAGGGCCGTGTGTGTGTGTGTGTGTGTGTGTGAAGCAACAGTTCTTCCTTCAGGTGCTGCCTCTGACCTTTGCGTCCTCTTGTGTGTGTGTGTGTGTGTGTGTGTGTGTGTGTGTGTGTGTGTGTGTGTGTGTGTGTGTGTGTGTGTGTGTGTACAGTAGTTTCCTTCTTTGTGCTTCTGTAGGTTTTTTGTCAACGTATTATCTGTGTTTGAGTGTTAGCTTTTACTGTACCATGTGTATGCATACTTCTGTGTGTGTGTGTGTGTGTGTGTGTGTGTGTGTTACTGAGATGTTGTACATGTTTGCCTGGGTGTATGTGTTTATATCCTGTATTTTTCCATGTATATGCTTACAAAGCGGTGTGTGTATGTGTGTGTGTGTGTGTGTGTGTGTGTGTGTGTGTGTGTGTGTGTGTGATAATTGTAAAATTTGAAGTTCAAGTTGCTTTGGTTGTGTTTGGAAAGGGTAAAAGTGTTTGCTTAAATGATTAGCTGTGTGTGTGTGTGTGTGTGTGTGTGTGTGTGTGTGTGTGTGTGTGTGTGTGTGTGTGTGTGTGTGTGTTTGCACTCGGTTGCCTGTGCATTCGTGCGTTCAAATGCTTCCCTTCGCTCCGTCCAAACAATATTGACTTTTCCTCTGAACAGCAAACACATAGGGGGCAACATATGCTAATTGTGTGTGTGTGTGTGTGTGTGTGTGTGTGTGTGTGTGTGTGTGTGACTTCAGTGCCTTCGCCATTTGATCTTGATTGTTTTTCACTAATTAGTCTTATAGCTGTGTTTATCTTTTCATCTGTCTGTCTGTCTATCTGCCTGTCTGTCTATACCCATCTGTATATCTTTTGGTCTCCATCTGTGTGCATATCCATTCATGCATCCATTTATTGATCACTTTCTTTTTCCCCGTTGTAATCTCCGTAACCTTCAACACACCCAGACTTACTTGTCCGAAACTAAGAGTCTTGTCGTCACGTCTCTATCCATTACCTTTTTCCCCCTTCTTACAGCACAGTACGCCCAGCTACGCAAATACTGGCCTAAAAGGACTGGGCGGTGACTGTAAAGGAAAATAAGATGATAAATAGTCCTATGAACCTGTTAGGGTGTAGATTAAAAAAAAAAAAAAAGTTCAGCAGAGTATACTGGTGATGACAACATTGATGGGGTAGTACCGGGAGGAGTATGCGTTGTAAGTAATGTATTATCTAATTGCGGTTTTTCTTACTGAGAGTAATAATGATTGTTATAATAAAATGATTCCACTTATCCAGTTCCACGGCAACAACAAGTAATAATAATAAACTGAGAACTTATTTTCGCAGTGTTAATATCAGCAGTACTGCAAATTCACCTGGTAAAATTAGTGGAAAATAATAACTTGTAATACCAATTAATATAAAGTAAGTACATCATTCTCCTGACAGCAGCAACGAAAATATCATCTTCATTTGTGGAACGCCTGAGTGCATAGTGGCCACTTTTGATCCCACGAGATATCACTAGAGCGAACAATGATCTCGACTTCGGAACCACAGGTATTTTGCTCTTAATATACGAGAGAGAGAGAGAGAGAGGGAATAGTGTGACCGAGTGTTTGCTTTGTTGTACTTATTGATATCAGTGTCAGATGCTCTTTGGGTGTGTTTGAACGGTGCGTGCAATGTGCTTGTAACGAACAGTGAGTGAGCAGTGGTGTGAGGTGGAGTATGGAGAAATGATGTGTGTGTGTGTGTGTGTGTGTGTGACAGAGAGAGAGAGAGAGAGAGAAAGAGAAACCTCGAGACTTACACTTCTTCATTACGAGTGGTTTTCCCTGCATTAATAAAATCCCCTGGAGTTGCAAGAATAAAATGCAAACAGACTTTACCACAAGCGCTGTTGCAGGACTGAAACTGAGTCAAACGAATCGAGACCACAGAATGATGGTATGAAGCGGTACATAATTTCTACGGTGAAGGGAAGCTGGGAAGGGAACATGGTGGGTAGAGGGGTGCAGGGCAGGGCGGGGTTGGGGTTCTAAAGACTTACGGTGCGTGGTGAATTGGTTCCCGTAATCGCTGTCTGTATTATAAACTGATCGCAGCGGGTCGA
The DNA here is from genome assembly GCF_032717465.1 of Coenobita brevimanus. Taxonomy (NCBI): domain Eukaryota; kingdom Metazoa; phylum Arthropoda; class Malacostraca; order Decapoda; family Coenobitidae; genus Coenobita; species Coenobita brevimanus. Next base: position 32,158,161 of record NC_137039.1, on the reverse strand, counting down.
GTGGAAATTGCAAGGATGATTATGGGATTTATAGCCAACTAAGTTCAGAATATTTACCCATATATACTGGATCGGAGCTGCGGTTCCGTGTCATGTTGGCGATGGGTGTGGGATGTGGAGGGCCTTTAGTTGTATGAGGCGTGGCAAATTGCTGCTTATATTACCAGTGAATCGTTGTGGTTAAGGGGAAGGTATACCGTTATTATGCCGTTAATAATAAACTAAATAGTGTGTCTTTAGCCACAGATGAGGTAAAATTGGATCTGAGGGATGTTTCCAGGTACATTTCATGATAAAGGCGGGGGTTCTGAGTTGTATGGAGCGTGGTGAATTGCTCCTTTTATTACAAACAGATCGCTGGTGGCAAAGGGAGGTAAGAGAGAAAATGTAGGGATGATTATAGTATTATTGGTTCACTAAATAGGCATCTTTTCCCCTTGATATTATGTTACTGAATCTGATCCATGTATCTTTAACCGGTGGGGAATGGAAACGTTGTATGGAGAGTGGTAAGATTGTTGCCTATATCGTAAACGTATCGCTGCACGTCAGGAAGAAATTGTAGGGATGATTATAGCATTTGTAGTCACCTAAAGCATATAGTTTTACCTACAGATGAATTGGATCCGAGTGTGTGTGTGTGTGTGTGTGTGTGTGTGTGTGTGTGTGTGTGTGTGTGTGAGGGAAGAAGGGTGGCAGGATCTTAAAAAAGTACCGATATTTATGTTGATGAATTGGTATTATACGTGGATCACTTCGGGTAGGGGAGAAACTTTAGGGCTAAGTATAATGTTTACACTCAACAAAAGTAAGGATATTTAGCCATAATTTTGGGAAAATTGGAATTGCGGGAGTGTTTCTCTTTATTCCGGGAGAAGAAGAAGGGGAGGGGGATCCTGAACATGAAGCGTAGTGAATTGCTACTTATTAGGCGATCGTTGCTGGTAAGGAACTAATTAGTACACTAATAGGTGTATCATTACCCATAAATACATTGATATTGGATCTAGAGGGCGATGGGTTTCTATTTTATGGTGTCTGGTGGGTGAGTAAATTTTCAGACTTTGGATATTTTGCGTGAATGAGGGATAATGAGGGATTTAATACACACGAGTACTATAGTTTTATATATGCTGCTGAAGAGATGTAGGATGGTTTTATGGTTGCATAGGTGTTGGGTCTTGATGTGTTGGTTGGTTAAGGGGAATATAGTGGGGTTGGATCTTAGTGATGTATTGTAGGTGGAAGATGCTGCACATTATGACAGGGTAAATTGTAACCTGTATAATAAATGGATCGCTATCGGGAAGGAAGAATTTGTGGGGACAATTAAGCGTAACCTACACGGGCATTAGGTAGGGAAGGGTTGTAGGTGTGGAATTTAGGTGAGTTTAGTGGTGTAAGTGGTTGCAGGAGAAGAATGTGGAGGTGGAGGGAGGCTGGTCGTGTACTGAAGAGACGAGGATTCATATTTAAGCTTACAAATCACAGTGGTAGAAGATATGGTTATAACTATTTGGGTATTTTGGTGTAATGGAAGAAAATGGAGATGTGTGGGGTGCAGGAGAGAGAGTAGGTGGAGTGTGTGTGTGTGTGTGTGTGTGTGTGTGTGTGTGTGTTGGGGGTGGGGAATACTACTTTTACAATTACTGGAAAGTTGGGAGGGTAAGTGGATGGTAGTTGAAGTATTTATTTATTTATTTATTTTTTATGCGAGGAGGAAGGAACAAAAAACCAGAAGCCCGGAAGATTGTTCCATCCAAGAAAAAACAAATGCAAGATAACAGTCACCTTCACTATCGCGGTTCCAGCCTCACCTTACGTTCTCGTGTGTTCCCTATTGCATCCTCCTGCACATGAAGACCCTCCTTTACAAACCATATCCATTAACCCCATCATTACAATTACTTTTTCTACCTCGGATGTTTTTGTTATCTTCTCGGCGATGTATTTTCATTTATATTTATTTTTAGTTATCTGTTTATTTATTGTAAACTCAGATGGAGATATATGGGTCAGGTGAGACTTTTCCACCTGAAGGGTTCGATAGGGGTTTAGCCATCTTGAACCCCCTTCACGGCTCATGTTTTCTCCAGAGCTGAATGAAATCGTCTGTTAGCGGCAAAAGTAAGATTGAAAGCACTTGATTGTATTGAGAAGGTTAACATCCTCCAGCCTGTGGTAATGGGTAATGCTTTAGTTGTAGGGCAGGAGAGGATTTAGGAGGGGGGAGAGTAATCGCAGAAAGTTAATTGAATTCCCGCAAAATGGTAGGTTGGCTGGTTGGTTAGGGGTGCAGTTTTGTGTGTGTGTGTGAGAGAGAGAGAGGGAGGGAGGGCAGGGGGGACGAGCAGGGTAGAAGTATTATAGCTGCTGTTTCTGTATTACGGAAAGTGATTTAAGCTGTGGGTAAGTGTAAGTTACCGAGAGTACTGGCAGGTGGTTCTTAAGTTGTGTTTAATAGACCTTCGGGGGGTAGTTAGTGTTGTGACTAATCAGATTACAATGCATTTTCAATTGCAAAAAGGAACTGCATGTGAATCTTAATTTTTTTTTTTTTTGAAGTGCTTTAATTTCTGCGTGCTTATTAAAATCGTTTGGGGGTTGCTGAAATGAGGACCTATGTGGTACAGACTACCCCCCCCCCCCGTCACCCACCCACCCTCAACTTCAGTGTGTCGCATTCGCCAGGGAAAAAATAGATAGGTAGTTATTACATCACTGCTTGTTAAAATTTTATGATATCCCAGTTAAGGCTTCCGATAGCACAAATGTCTGCAAAATTTACCAAATCTTTCAACGATGAGTCTTTAAAACTAAATAGAATTACCTGATCTAACTTAATGAATGGAGATTGTTTTTTTCTGTTGACGAGAGAGTTGGTTGTACTGAAGGAGGTAAATGCTAAAACAAACGCCTCCTGGATATTGTTTTAACAGCAGGAAGCGAGAACCCAGTAACCCAGAAACGGTGGTAGGCGGAGGGGGAGTGTTGGGGGTGGGGGCAAGTGAAGTGGAGAGGAGAGGTTATAGGGAAACGAGGAGGGATGGAGAGTACGGAGTGGAGGAGAGGTGAGTTAAATGGAGAGCAGTGGATGGGAGAGGGTATATGAAGACGAGGAGGAGGATTGAGGTAAATGGAGAGAAGAGGAAATTGATCGAGGTGGGGAAGTGGTGAGGAGGAGGAGGGAGGGAGGGGAAATAGAGTGGAGGAAGGGAGGAAAGGATGCAGACAAGGAGAGAGTGGAGGTGTATTGGTCAAGAAGGGGTGGAGAAGTTTGGTAGAGAAGGGGGTAGTTTGAGTGTGAATAGAGGAAGAGGAGGTAACTAGAGAAATGATGGAGGGAGAGAACGGAGGGGTGGGAGACGTGGAGAGGAGGATGCGTAGGAGTAGGAGATTGATTGAGGAAATTACTTTAACAGGAGGCATAACAAAGGTAATAAAGAGTGAAGGAGACGGGGGAGGGGAAATTTGGCGGAAGAGAAAGGGACAGTTGGAGAGGGGGGGGAGGGGGGAGATTGAGGAATAGGGGAAGTGGACAAGAGAAGGAATATGTGAAATGGAAAGTGAAAGTGTGTGACGAGGAGAGGACGTGAGGTGAAGGAAGGGAAGATAGAAGAGGGGAGGGATGGGAGAGAGAAGAGGTGGAGAGATTGGAGAAGTGGAGAAAAGGAAGAGGTAGAGGGGTAGGGGAAAAGGAAGGTGAAGAGGTAGAGGGGTAGGGGAAAAGGAAGATGAAGAGGTGTGGAGGGCGTAGGGTGTAGAAGGGAGGGGGTGTCGTGGAGGGAAAGAGGAAGCAGTTGTGCAATGTGAAGAGCCTGGTAACAACTTCCCCTTGTTATGACGTCTGGTGTCTCACAGGTGTAGAGGTCACTTGGCTTACTTGGAAGTATGTAAGTAGTAGTAGTACTTAGATTTTATGGTAATGCACGGTAACTGTAATGTATACTTTTCTTGGATAAACAGAATGATATAGTATGGAAAAATTTTGTGTGTAAGTTGGTGACATAAAGTCGTGATGATAATTACTATTTTTCCGAAAGTAACACGGAAAAAGATCGTTGTAATTAATAGCAGAATAATATTATTTACATACGTTATTATTATTGTCAGTAATATTTTCTGTTATTACTTTTTGTCATCATTATTACTAACAAAAGAAATCATGTAGCCTACCGTTAGTCATCTACCTAAATACTTGATGTAACACTTGAACTCACCATTCAGTGAGGTGTTAAATCATTCAGATAACAATGAGCATCGTATATTAAATTATGTATCGCCGGGATTAAATATTTATATCCTGTAAAAATGTTGTTGAGGTTCACAAGTTTTTGCATAGTGTGTGTGTGTGTGTGTGTGTGTGTGTGTGTGTGTGTGTGTGTGTGTGTGTGCTTTACAACCAGCACTAGAGAGAGGTGGGGGGGGGGGATTGGACATGTTGTTTATTTCACTCAGGATTTTAATAGCATCGACTATCTTTGTCAAAAATCCCGTATTCTCAACCATTTTTTTTTTTTCCTCTGATCTTTTGCACGAGTGGTTGAGAGTACAGTACACATCATAACATTGTGTGTGAGGTTGGCGGTGGTAGAATGGTAGTTGTGGTGGAAGTGATGGTGGTAGTGGTACGAGTATTAATGAAAAGGATGGTATTTATGATGGTGGTTGACGATGATGATGAGGAGGAGGATGTGAATTAAGGTTGATGATGAAGATGAGGATGATGATGATGATGATGATGAGGAGGAGGAGGAGGAAGAGGAAGAGGATGTGTATTGATGATAATGAGGAGGGTGTGTGTTGGTAATGAAAATGATGTGGAGGATATTAATTTTATAGTTGGTTTTAATGGTTGTGGTGATGAGTAGGAGGAGAGGGAGGACGATGTAAACGGGTAATGATGATGATGATAATAATTGCGATGTTAAATAGCGTGATTTTTGCGGGTGGTAGCGATAATAGAATAATATAGAATAACTGATGAATGGGGGGAATAAATGGTACCAGTGATAGCTCAACTAGGTGTATAAAGTAGCAGTGGAAAATTATGCATGATTTATATTTCCTTGTTTAAAAAAGTAATACAGTGATGGAATATACGGCTTTGCACATCATTCATTGTCCTTGTCGTCGTCGTCAGCCTGTGTCAGTGCCTATCTGTTTACATTCCTTCTGCGTGACCTCAATAGATAAATAAAGCCAGTTTCATCATTTGCAAGTAGTCGGCCTCCCAGTCTCCCCACTCCCTCATCTCCCGGACGCCACCACGGGCATTCCCTTGTGTGGACGTGCTGATTTGTTTGCTATGACCACTTTGTTGGATCGTAATTAGGGGGTAAATGATTAAATAAAGTCAGGTGCATCGTTAACAAGCAGTCGGCCTCCCTCTCGCCTCATTTATCCCCTTCCTTATCAGACGCCACCACAGGCCTTTTGTGTGTGTGTGTGTGTGTGTGTGTGTGTGTGTGTGTGTGTGTGTTTTGAAGATTCCCCTTGTGTGCAGTGACTTAATTTTTTCTTTATTTGACCATTCTTGTATTTAATTTCTTTTGATATCTTTCGTCCCCCTCCCCTTCTTAAGCGTTATATTTTGTTGGTTGAAGCTCTTTGGTTTTTTTATTTATGTCCTATTATTCAAGGCTTTATCACACTTTTTTTCTGGTTTTCTCTTCAGTCTGAGAGGCTCTTGCTAAGCTGATTTTTTTTTGGCACATAAAACATTCTCTCTCTCTCTCTCTCTCTCTCTCTCTCTCTCTCTCTCTCTCTCTCTCACACACACACACACACACACACACACACACACACACACACACACACACACACACACACACACAGAGGGAAGGCGTAAAAGAATCCAGGATGAACCGACCTCGCGCGTAAGAACCAAGAGAGACCCAGACCCGTGTGTAAGAAATGGTGGATGACGTCAGAGAGAGAGAGAGAGGAGGGGGGGGGGGTAAGTCCAGAGAGGGCTTTAGTGGATCACCTTGCCGGGGGGGTCCTTCCTCCTGAGCCACTTACACACCTAGGCTACCCGGCAATGACACACACACACACACACACACACAGCTAATAGGTTTGACTACCACATACGCAAGGTACCGTACATACTTATTACACACTCCATGTTAGCCTTGCATGGAAACAAGAACTGTATGGCCACAGGAAATGGACTTAACTGCTCATGCCGTGAGTCGGATGCACACACTTACACGCCTCATGCAACCTCGCGCGCGCGCACGCACACACACACACACACACACACACACACACACACACACACACACACACACACACACACACACACACACACACACACACACACACACACACACACACACACACCTTGGTCTCATTCACAAAACTTCACGTACGCACATAATCGCACAGGTTGAACAAATGGGCACCCACAGTCGTGCATATATTATCCCGCGTAGCAACACACGAAATACAACTCGTGACTACAACACACACACACACACACACACACACACAGTTGAAAAGAGATGTGAAAAAAAAAAGATGCAGTCAAATCGAGAGAGAATTAAACACAAAAAAAATAATAAAAATAAAATAAATGCACTGATAATGAGCGCAAAAAGATATATACGCGCAGCAATTATCTTTTGCCGGGAGAGAACGAATCATGGAAGAGAAGTGACCTGAATCGTAATGAGGGCAATGTGACACGTTTCATTTGTTAGGTTTTAATGGTTATATATGTTTTTGAGACTGTCCATGCACCTCCTTTGATAGTGTGTGTGTGTGTGTGTGAGGGAGAGAGAAAAAGTTGAATTTTAGTTAGAATTGTTTCAGTTTGACGTTGAACTAGTGTATAATGTATATCGAATATTCGGTATGGAGTTAGGTTTGTTGTGTTGAAATTTTTGCACATTTTTAGGAGTGGAAAAATTTTTTCACCTGGATGTAAAGAATTAAGGTGTGTATTCAGGTGTAAAGAACAGAAATTTTCACTCGGAATTTCTTTACTTTTTTTTTTTTTTCTTGGAATTTACCCTCAAGTTTAATGAGTAAATTCCGCATCCACATGCGTGTTTAGAGAGCTGGAATTTCTGCACGATTAAATCTTTCAATACGTTATTTTTTTTTTTTAATTCATACTTGCTGTTATCTTAGATTTTTCTTAAATGGGTGTATACATCATTCATTTAACCTTCCAGTACAAGAACTCGTACATAAACTCCGTCTCTGGTATCAATAATAATAAAGTAAAAATGGTCATATGAGTGAATGGGTTAAATTATTGGTAAAGGAAGAAGCCATCGTGTCTTGAGGAGGATATGCTTTCATCATTAAAATCTGTAGTTGCTCAGACGACACGCGGGGACCCTGTAGCGAAACATCCTTAGAGTAAAGCACGAGGGTGACGCTAATCTCTTAACGAAGCAGTCGGAAAAGAAAAAAAAAAAAAAAAAAAAGTCTTCAGGACGATGACGCCAGATTTTGTATTTGTTGTGCTACGGTCAGATTTTTGTCTTCTTCTTCTTTCCGCCTAAGCGAGAGTCCTTGAAGTAGAGGGATTGAAGCCAGTCTCCATTCGTCCCTTCTGTATGAGTACCTTGAGACAGTATCCAGCTTAGAAGAGGCCTTTTATTGTGAAAGATTCAAAATGGATGCTAGCTTTTAATTGATATTGGTGTACTTTATGCCAACCCAGAATTAATAGTAGTGCAGTTTGACTAGATTGTGCACCTTATAACAACCCAGAAGAAAAATAATGTATTGTCTGTCGGCTTGTTTCAGTCCATATGAGGTTCACTGCATGACCTAATCGTGCAGTCAAAAGCTTAATGTTACAATAGTATCATTACATTAAAACACACACACAAAAAATGCAATCTATAGTGTATCTTCGTACTTCATGGCAACTTTGAGGTAATGTTAAGTGTTTGAGGGAAGAGGAGTCACGACGGGAGAGGTTGTGATAAGGGAGTGGAAGGGTGACTTTGAAATATTGGAGGTACAAGAGTTAGTGGGTAATGTTTGGGTATTAGAGTTAGTGGGTAATGTGGGGGTATTTTGTAAATGGTGGGGGTGCTGATCCAAGGACATGAAAGAGGAGTGTTTGTAGTGGTGATTAGGGGGTAATGATGAAAAATATATATACCCACATCCTGAAGTTTTGTTATTTGAAGATGCATTTTTCTTCTTTGTGTACAGTTAAGGGCTCTGGAAAATACAAGAAGCTTCCCTTTACTTCTTTTACACTAAGTTGGCCCCGATTTTTGTCCTTTAGCAGTTTATTTTGGGTAGTACAGCGGGCAGAAAAAGACAGTGCTACAGTTCTGCGTCCTGTCCATAGCGCTTCTTTGTGACTAGCAATATATTTGTTCATCTGTTGTCGCAGCTCTGCACTGAAGGAGAGAGGGCAATTTTAGGCCAAGTTATAGTAAAATTGGTATCGTAGGTTGGAAGCCGTGAGGAGGAGGTGGTGCTGGGATGGTGACAGTATGAGGAATTGAGGGAAGGGTAATGGTGATGATGATAGTGGTGGTGGTGGTGATAAAGTATTGGTGGTGATAGGAGAGAAGATACAAGAGGGAAAGATAAGGAAAATACAGGGTGTAATAGACATAAATTTGGAGTAAGAATGGCTGAATAGAGTAGTACCCCCCCCCCTCAACCTATCCACCTCTCTTTCCACGTCTTTCTTAGCCTTCTCCCTTCCTCCTTCACTCCCTTCCTTCCTTCACTCCTTCCCTCCTATACTCCTCCCTTCCTTTCCTTGCTACTCCTTTTCTCCTCGTCCACTCTATATTTACCCATCCCATCCCTCCACTACCCCGTTTCTCTTCTCTATACGCTCCCATCCCCCCCCACCACACCCCTTCTCTCCTCTCCTCCATCCCTACCCCCTTCCCCTTTCTCTTCCATCTTCCTTTCGTCCTTCCTTCCCTTCTTCCATTCTTCCCCCCTTCCCCTTCTCTCTCCTCCTCCTTTCCTTGCACCTCTCCTTCTTTACTCACTCCATGCCTTTCCTTTTCACTCTTCGCTGCCCTTCTCCATTTCTTCCTCCTCCCTTTTCTCCAGTCCCGTCTCATCCCTCCTCAATTCCTTCCCATTCCCCTTCTTTCTCCTCTCTCCTTTCTTTCCATCCCTCATCCCACTTCTCTGCCCTCCTCCATTCCGTCCCCCCTTTCGTCCTTGCTCCGTCCTACCCCAAGCCTCAAGTCATCCAGTATCCTGTTTTATTTTCTTCTCATTTATTCCTCATTCTCTCCTCACCTAAAAATAGAACTTGCTAACAGAGGTGCTGGGCGAGAGTGATCATCATGAATAGCCCATGTTTCTTCCCTCGGGCTCCAAGTTTATATTATATTCGGCCTTTATTTCATTTAATTTTTTGGGTCTTGTATTTTTTTAGTTTGTTCTTTTTATGTGTAATTGTCGAAGGCTTGAAGAATTAATGAATGAGTGGATGTATGGCTGATATTACTAAAAAGTCTTGTGTGTTATATTTTAGGTGTCCAAAGCTGCAATAATGAATGAATGAAAGGCTGTATGACTGATTTTACTCGTGTCTTCTTAACCCCGTGAATCTGTTTTTTTTTTTTTTTTTTTTTTTTTTTTTTTTCCCCCCGCAACTGCCAGGTGTTTCTCTTCAGCTTAGGAAGGACCTCTAGTAGTGAAGGGGTAAACGAAGACTGTGTATAACCCATCTAGTTTTTAAAGTCGATCCTAAAGTGAGTATAATCTAGTGGAGATTGTGTGAAAATAAAAACAGGACGTATTTGAAGGGATTAAATGCTCAGTTCCTCAAGTTTTTATACTGGAAGAATTACACTCGATTAACAGCATTTTATTTATATGGGGCTATTCCTATTATTCTTTCCTTATATTCTGATTTTTTGGACATATTGCTTTTTCCTAATCTTGTAGTTTACCTCTCCAGTTTATAACAGTGGAAAGTAGGGTTGGGAATATCATGATGTGTAATATGTGGAAGGCTGAGTCCCTTTCGTTTCTGTTTTGTTCATACTCCTTTCTGTGGTCCTCCAAATTTCTCTCTCTCTCTCTCTCTCTCTCTCTCTCGTCTCCATCCACCTTCCTGGTCTTTTTCTTGTATATTTTTCCTGAGGTGGACGAGCACAACCGGGTCCTTATTTTCTCCTTAACCCCTTCACTATGATTTTATATTTTCTTGTCACCTCCAGACGATTTTACACAGCTTGGAAAATACCCTTTGGTGTGAATTATTAGCCTCTTCAGGGCGATGACGTTATTTTTAAGTATTTCTCCTTTTTCCAGTCGATCTCATTCCCACAGTGAGAGTGGATGGAGGTTGTATCTAACCCATGCAGTATTATTATTATTATTATTATTATTATTATTATTATTATTATTATTATTATATACTGCTACTACTACTACTACTACTACCATTTCTGCTAAGGCCACTACTACTACTATTGTACTGCTAAGTAATCGGATCGGGGTTAGTAAAGGCTGTATCACACTCCTCCAAATTAACATCACTCAGAGTACAGTCAGGTCGCGGGGGGTAACAAAAACGAAATTTAAAAAAGAAAGTGTATATATATATATATATATATATATATATATATATATATATATATATATATATATATATATAGAAGGCAAAGGGTCTACTCTCACTATGCATGTTTTTCGTTGCCGTTGATGACGTGTTAAGCTGAGGCGTGTTTTGTGGGTGGTGGTGAGGTCTTGTTTGGATACTTCTGTTTGCCTTGGGACAGGAGGTGGGGAGAGAGAAGGATGGGGGGTTGAGGGATGATACAGAACTTGGGGGGGTAGAGAGAGAGAGAGAGAGAGTGCATATATAATTCAAATCATGTTTTGTAAAATATAGCCAAATACAGTATACTAATCTTTCCCCTTTGTCTCCCCCGCAGGTAAGTCTGGCTTCCTGATTGGTTACTGATGAGGGGAGGTGGTGAGTACTGGCGTCTGATTGGCTAACACCTCTACCGTAATAATTCTCTCTCTCTCTCTCTCTCTCTCTCTCTCTCTCTCTCTCTCTCTCTCTCTCTCTCTCTCTCTCTCTCTCTCTCTCTCTCTTAATGCAGAATGTAATTAGCATATTATTTTGGTCTGGCAAATATGCTGAGGTTGGTAAGTGGTTTTATGTGTTGGTAAGTTGTTTATAAGTGGTGTTATATGTTGGTAAGTGGTTTTATATGTTGGTAAGTGGTGGTATATGTTGGTAAGTGGTATTATATGATGGTAAGTGGTATTATGAGGTAGTGTTTTAGCTTTTTTTTTTTTCACCAATTATTTTGTTCTATACCTTTTCACCAGTTATATTTTCTGTGCTGTTTTTTCACCAGTTATATTTTCTGTGCTGTTTTTTCCACCAGTTATATTTTCTGTGCCGTTTTTCACCAGCTATATTTTCTGTGTTTATTTTCACTAGTTATATTTTCTGTGTTTTTTCACCATTTATATTTTCTGTGCCTTTTTTCACCAGTTATATTTTCTGTGCTGTTTTCTCACCAGTTATATTTTCTGTGCTTTTTCCCACCAGTTATATTTTCTGTGCTTTTTTTCCACCAGTTATATTTTCTGTGCCGTTTTCCCACTAATTATATTTTCTTTGCTTTTTTTCACCAGTTATATTTTCTGTGCTGTTTTTCACCAGTTTTATTTTCTGTGCTGTTTTTTCACCAGTTATATTTTCTGTGCTGTTTTTTCACCAGTTATATTTCCTGTGGTTTTTTTTCCACCAGTTATATTTTCTGTGCCTTTTTCGAGTTACATTTTCTGTGCTGTTTTCCCACCAGTTATATTTCCAGTGCTGTTCTTTCACCAGTTATATTTTTAATGTATCCACACCAGTTATTTATTTATTTATTTTTTTCTTACAAAAGCTTGAAGAACTTACTGCTAGGCATTAAAGTTATTATATACAAAATTATTATATGTGTTTAAATCTTAGCTTTCTTTTTCTTATTTAGTTAAGTTTAATATTCTGCGAGTATTTTAAAGTCATATTTCATTGTTTGCTTCTGATATGCTTTATTTCGATACTCCTTTTTGTTTTTGCATTTTGTAAACTTAGTGTATAGTATTCCTTATTTATATATTTGCCATGATAAGTTTTTCTGGCAAAAGGTAAGGATCGTTTCTTTATTTTTTAAGATTTTCGTTTGTTAAGTTAAATAGTATATACGGTTTAAGTTATGCTGCTTGCTGTTCTAATACTCTCTCTCTCTCTCTCTCTTTTTTTTTTTTTTTTTTTCTGATATTGGTATTATTTTAGTTTCTTGTGATATTTATTGGTGAGATCTTTGTTTGCTATTGTACAGCTGTTTTTCTCATTGTCTTCAGGTGTTGTAATTGTTTTGTACCGTTATTAGTTCCGTTTCTTTGTTGTGTGTGCTGACCGACTGTTTTGTGCTCCCCTCTTTTTCCCACAACCTTGCTCTCTCTCTCTCTCTCTCTCTCTCTCTCTCTCTCTCTCTCTCTCTCTCTCTCTCTCTCTCTCTCTCTCTCTGACACACACACACCTTTTCATCTGTATATTTATCCGTGTCTGTCTGTCTTGAGTGAATCTCTATATTCATCAATCTGTCAAACGTATTTTCACTTTAATGTCACTTTTTTTTTTTTTTTTTTTTTCTGTTTGCATTTTTGTATCTCGGAGCGCCTATCATCACAATCGCTTAATTTTTAGCCACCGTGACGGGATAGCCTTGAGCCTGTATTTTCGTTGGGTTAGGAGGCTCCGTAATACCTCATCCTTAGCGATTTATTTTTGGATATGGGTAGTTAACATCCTTTTTTACGTTATTTATTCCAAGTATGGAGATGGTAGAAGAATTAGTAGAACACTGAATAGGACAGTAATTTGTAAAAAACAAAATAAATCGCTTATGAAAAGGTATTGGGGAACTTCCTAAACCGACGATAATACGGGTCTTGTTTCGTTTTGTCCTTGAACAGCACAGAGGCAAGATCGGGATTCGGGATGGAGGGGTATCTGGGAGGATGAGTAGAGGTCTTCCGTGGAGAGAGAGAGAGAGAGATGGGTGGGGGAGTAAAATAGAAACAAGGAGCGTTGAAGAGTAATATTGGGTGCGTTATGCTTGATGTGTTGTTACCAGATGCTATCAGTGAGAGAGAAGGTGGGTGGGATGCAGAGTAAGGATTGTTGGTGAGAATTCTAGTTGTCGCATAAGCTGTTTCTGTTTATTTTTTATTTGTATTTATTAATTTCATTTTTAACTGTTACGTGGCAATGAGATGGTTGTAATTACCTTGCTCCTGTCCTCAAGGTCGTCCCTGTTGTAAACTCCTCCAGGTGACTCGCTCGGCCTTGTTAATTGGAGGGACTTTTTGTGGCTTGTAAATAGGATGCTCTTTTTTTTTCTTCCCTGTAAATTTGAAACATTTTGTGACACCTTGCATATGGACCCACTTTTTGTTATCTCATGAAAATAGGATCCACTTTTTTTTTATTTTTGACACCTTGTAAATTAGAGGGACTTTTAATGTCACCTTGGGAAATAGAAGCCACTTGTTTCAACACCTTGTAAATTGGAGCCCATTTCTGATACCTTGTATGTTGAAGCCGCGTTATTTGATACCTTGTAAATTGGAGCCACTTCTTTGGCATGTTGTAAATTTGAGACTTTTTGGCATCTTATAAGGTGGATCCACTTTTTTGACACCATAAATTGAAGGCGTTTTCCTGACACTAAATCGGAGCCGCTTCTTTGACACGTTGTAAATTAGAGACCTTTTTTGTTGCAATATTCCACTGCTGTCATAATACTAAAAGCTAATCGATTCTTGGTAAACTGTTGGTTGAGAAGACATTTTTTTTTTTTTTTTTTTAACAGCTCTTGTGCATAAACTAGACATTCCATTCCTTAAGGCTTAGCGCTCCTACTTGCTCCATACTTCCACATATCACCGCCTGGGCGCTAATACCCACAGTCTGTACTGAAGATATGCCGCTTTTATTCAGGATTGGTGCGCTGATTTTAGCTAGGATGTTTTCATGATAGAGGGAAACCGGGAATCAATCTTGCATCCCTTCAGACGGTGACCCACTCCTCTGTCCACTCCATCACCGATTCAGGTTACAAGCAAGTTGGGTTATAATTGCGAAAACACCAAATCTGAGTGCTAGCTGTTAATAATTAGTGAGACGATTAACTATTAGGCCAGGATAGCCCCAGTATTTTTTTTCTAGCGAACCCCAGACGATTTTTTTCAGCTGAGTGTTGAGTATTGGAACCTGAGGCTATACTGGTACCGTTAACCCTCTCATAATTAGGGACACTAGTAATCTGTTTTGCTGAGCGGCCGTAGGATCCTGAAAGCGGAAATGAGTACGGTGAAAACTTTGAATGGGTTGTTAGAGATTCTACCTCCCTTGGTAAGTGCTAAGTGTGCCGTTAGAGAGGAAGAATAGTGGTCCTTGGCTGCTGGATGGTGGCTGTGTAGTTCGTATGGGGTAATGATGCCTGGCTTTGTTAGGCTTTAAGTGGGTAATGAAGGAGAAACACTGGCCTGTTAGTTATCCTTTTAGTTGGAGGATGTGGGGAGTTGGATGAATCAGTTTTGGTAAGCACCGCCCTTCAGACGCCTCTCTCTCCTCATTCCCTTTTGCACTTCTTTACTCTTACTCGATCCCTTCTACCTTTACCTCTATTCTCTTTTGGACTCCTGGTTAGCACTAAATAGGTAATCATTAAAGGTGAGAATGTTGGTCTCAGGCTGGTAGTTGGTGGTAGTGTTGTTGTTATGAGGCTTGCTTTGTTATTCCTAAGTGGGTAATAAAGGAGAAATACTTGCCTCTGTTAGGTAACTCTTTGAGTTGGGAGAAGAGGGATGAGGGAGGGGCTTTTAAATGAACGAAATCATTTGTTCTGTCCCTCTTCTCATAGTCTCATCTCCCTTCATTCGTTTACCATTCCCTTCCTACATCTCAGTGCCTTCAAATTAGTAGAAGGCCAGGACTAACTCGAGTAAAATCTTCTGATGATAGAATAAGATACGTAAGTGGGTAGATATCAGTCATATTAACGAATATTGATTGGCGTTGATCGTACCGTCCAATTGCGTTTCCTTTCCAGTCCTTTACACACATCGCCCATCCTCTCCCACCCCCGACATTCCACCCGCTTCGTCCAACCTCCCGTACTCCTTATTATATACTTTTTGTCCTCGTCCATCCCATCTGTTCCCTTCCCGTCACCTCCCTCACCTCACAGCTCGCTCTGTTAACCTTCCTTGACTGAATCTGTTTACCCATCCCATTCCATATCATCTCCTTTAATCTCACCATTCCCGTTGCCTTTTTGCCTTTTGACTCTTAGTACTCGCCTCCCTTCCCATCCCGCCTCCATCAATCCCATCCCATCGTTTCTTTAGTACCCCCTCTACAGTAGGGTACTTTTCAATCACTCCTCCCATTCCTTCCCATCACATCTCATGAGCCTTTCCCTTCCAGTACTTTTCTTCCCTCCCAACCCATCCTTTCTCTATCGACATTCTGATCCCATATCCTCTTCTTCATCACTCTTCCCGCTCTATTCATTTCCGTTACTTCGCTTCCCCTCTCTGAACTTCCCATGTTCCCTCCCCCATTGCCACCCACTAAGCATCTCCCCCACCACTCACCTTGCCCTGTTAACCCTCACTGATTGAATCTCTTTAGCCACACCTGCGTACCTCCTCTCCCCTCGTCTGCTCCCCCACCCCCTATATCTGCTCGCCCCCTCCCCCTCTTCATATCTCACATCTGCCGTCTACATCTCTCCTCCTCTTCCCTCTCGTTTTATATCTCAGTCTTATCCTCATCTCCCCTCTTTCATCTTCATCGTCTCGTCTCTTAACACTCCACTTCCACTGCCGTCTTTTCGTAGTACATTCTCTTCTCATCTGCCTTCTTCCTCTTGCCTCCTTCCCTCCTTACTCTTTCTTCATCTTTATTTTCCTCGTTCTTCTTCCTCCTTCCCTTTTGATCCCCACTGTAGTTCCCTCTCCGTCTCCATCTTCAGTACGGTACCTTCAGCTTCCCCCTCCCCGCCTCCTCATCCCCTACTTCACGGTGAATTTATAGTCCCAGTTCCAGCTGGTTTTGAACATGGTTTTTTCCGGTGGGTTTTTTATGTGATTCACTCAGATTTAACCTTCAGTTTTCCCGCAAATCACACGTTGTACTGATATCACCCCTCTCATCCCAATAATGTGGGGGAGTGTAGGAAATCGGTGATTCTGGATGTGAGGAGGCATCGAAAACGAGTGATTTGCTGTAGGAATATACTTGTCAGACCTGAAAGAACCTAATTTTATCATCCTAACCAACGTAACTTAAACTAAACTGAGCTAACCTAACCTAACTCAAGCCAACCTAACCCATTTGCGGTGGTAACATCCATAAAACCTTGTTATTATGATGAGACCAGAGTTCCCGAGATCCAGCTGGAGCTGAAACTATTATAATACCCATCTCCCTTTCATCCTTCCTCTTCCCTCTTCATTCTGTCTTTGCTAATACCCATCCCCTTTCCTCCTTCCTCTTCTTCCTACTACATTTTCCTCCCCATTCTTCCTTAATTACCCTCTTCCCCCCCTCCACTTCCCAACCTTCTGTCCAATTTCAGTTCTTTTCGTCACCCCTTCAGTCCACATTTACATTCTTCTTCCTTATCTTCCCCTGCTAAACCCAAAATATAAAGAGAGAAAAAAAATCCTTTCTCTTCCTTTCTGTTCCATTCCTCTCCTCTCCCCTCCTATCCTCTCCTCCCCTCCTCTTTCTTCTTTCCATCGCTTCCTCCCCTCATCATCATGCCACCCCAGCCATAGAAGCCCTAACTCGTGCTGTTTTTATGGGCAAGTAGAGCCCTTTATTGAACAGCTCCAGGTGTGAGGGAATGATGGTGGTGGTGGTGGTAGGGCAAGGTTAAGGGGTAAAGTGCTTAGGTAATAGAAGGTGATGGTGGAGGTAGGGTAGGGATGGTATGAGGTGTGAGGGTATGATGATGATGATTGATGATGGTGATGGTGACAGTGGCAGAGCAAAGTTAAAGGGTAGGTGGTAATGGAAGATGAAGATGGTGCAGGTAGAATAGAGATGGCAGGGTTAAAGTTTGGTGCTTATGTAATGGAAGATGATGTTGGAGATGGTGATAGCAAGAGGTGTGGGGGGGCATGGTAATGGCGATGATGTTGAAGGGCGAGGTTAAAATGGAAGATAGTGATGATGGAGATAGGTAAGATCAAGGTGAAGGTGTAGGATGCTTAGATAATGAAAGATGATAGGAGAGGTAAATGGTGAATTATGTAAGAATTTATTATTGTTGATGGTGATGATGTTAATGGTAGAGGTAGGACAGACAAACCGAATACAGAGGGTTTAGAATTGATGATAGCATGGAAAGGTTACAGGTTCGGGTGCTTAGGTTATGTAAATGGTGGTGGAGATAGGACGTGGGTGGTTTGAGGTGTGATGAGGATGGTGGTGGTGATGGTAGTATAGGATTAGTGTGAAATTGTAATGAAGAGTAACTTTGAAAGGAATAGGACAGAGACAGCAGTGAAGAAGAACAGGTGAAAGAAAAAGTACGGCACGAAGAGGAGGTCGGAAGCTAGAAACAATATTACCAAAGAAGAAAAGGGAAGAGGAAGAGGGAATAACGGTAAAGAAAATTCCTGGAGATATAACTTTAAGATCAACTCCGTATTGCAACAATGATTTTTTTTTTTAATCATAAGAAGGGAAAGATAGAGGGTTGTGGGAAAATACAGTACTGGAGGCAAATCAGTAGTGAACTCATGGTTAGCGTCCTGCCATAGAGGAAAGATAAGCGAACCATAAGAGAATGATGAGTCACAGGTAGAATAGCTATTACTTCCCTCTCATCAGTAAGCGTGTTATTGCAGGAAAGACAAAGATGGGAGAGTACTAATTCATCCCATGTCTCGTTCTTACTGTATAAATCTAGGTGCATTACGAGAGGCAGTAGCTTGCAGGTTTATTAGTGAATCTTGCCCTTGGAATGTAAACGTACGATTATGTAATAGAACTTAAGTAATAGAGCGTAGAGGCAGTTCAAGTTAATAATGGCGGACGGTGATGGGTAGGATATTGAGGGGGGCCCGTTGAGGTGAGTTATAGTGGAGCAGGATATTGGCCATTGGAGTGAATTTATCCCACCGTCATTCACCACTAAATAACCCTTGCGTGAGAGAGAGAGAGAGAGAGAGAGAGAGAGAGAGAGAGAGAGAGAGAGAGAGAGAGGATGTTTAAGAATAATTCGAAACAGTAATACTGAAGAAAAATAAAAGAAGGGGAAGAGTGATTGTAGGAAGAATGAAATATGTTGATTGAGTTGAGTTAGTTCAAGTTAATAATCCCGAAGTTTCATGGGTTGGGTAGGATATTGAGGGGCCTCATTTGAGTGAATTTAGTAGGGCTGGACTTTTAGAGGGCCCCTTTGGAGTGAGTTTAACCCTCCTCATTCACCTCAAATACTGTTCCTTGCCCGTCATTATGTCGATCGAAGAAGCAGAAGAGATGATGCCCATGAATAAAGGTAGATTATAGGAAGAGAGTAGAGTGAAGGAGAAAAGTTAAAAGCAATGATAGTGATGAAAAAGGAAGGAGAAAGAGGGTAGTGTTAAAGAAGAGCACTGGAAGGTTGGAAAAAAAGTAGAGCTGTGAGGGTAGGGTAGGTGATTGAGGGGCCCCATTGCAATGAATTTATCCCTCATTCATTCACCAGCAATTACCCTTCCATTCCCTGCCTGACGTTGATTGAGTAAGAACGTAAATCCCCCTTCAGATCACCGTAACTCGACCCTAATCCCACTTTCTTATACGCTTTATTAATTCACCATCCGAAATTGAGCCGTAATTCACCTTTTTGTTTTTGTTGTATCTCCTTACTTTTAATTTACCGTTGTCTGGCTTGTGTTTGAAAGGTATTATTACGATATTAGGTATGAGTAATTTTTTTCCTCGTTGCGTGGGATACAAGTAGCAAGATATATATGGTAGTGACGCATTGACTTTCCTCCTCCTCATCCTCATCCTCATCCTCATCCTCATCCTCATCCTCATCCTCATCATCAGATTAAGACGTATTGCCCCACCAGCTAGAAAATTATCCTAAAGTCCTGAATCACACCCAACATTGGAAACCCCAGAATATTGCCCTCTGCTTTACATTGCTTTCTCTCTCTCTCTCTCTCTCTCTCTCTCTCTCTCCCCCCATTAATTCCCTTCAGCACAATGCAATGATGCTATGGTTTTTATTTCCATCTACCGCCAGACGATTTTATTAAGTTTAGGGATAACCTGTAAGTTTTTTTTTTTATTCACACACACACACACACACACACACACACACACACACACACACACACACACACACACACACACACACACACACACACACACACACACACACACACACACACACACACACACACACACACACACACACACACACACACACACACACACACACACACCTCAATCAGGGGGTTGATTTCATGGCTGCCAACCTTCCTCCTGCCTACCTCCCTGCTTACTTCCCTCATGCCTCCTTACCTTCCTGCTTATCTTCTTACCTGCTTACCTTCCCTCAGGCTTATCTGCATTCCCTGCTACGTTTCTGCCCTCCTTGCCTGCTACCCTGCCTTCTGCTTCTACCTTACTACTTACCTACTTACCTTCATCACCTACTTTCCAACTTCCTTTAACTTTCTCGCCAATTTTTCCCTTTCTTTATATACCTTCTCACCTGCCTCATGTGCCATCCTGCCGTCATCCTTGCCCACTCTCCTCCCTTCCTACCTCACACTTACCTTTCTGCAGGTCGCCCTCCCTTCTTGCCTACCTGTTCTTGCCTACCTTCCTTTCCTACCAGCCTCCCAACGTTTGGTCCTTCTGCCTTCCTACCTTTCTTTATATACCTTCTTACCTGCATAATATAACATCCTGCCTTCCTGCCATCCTCCCTGCCTCTTGTATTTGCTTGCAGATTTATTTTGTCTTCTCAGCTTCCCACCTTCATAAATTCTTTCCATTTTTTTTCCTACCTTCCTTCCTTCCTTTCTACCTTCCTTCCTTCCTTCCCTTCTTCCTTTCTTCCTTCCTTCCGTCCTATCTGTCTGCCATCTCCCACTATGCCCGCGTCTCCATATTATTTTAAGCTGAGTTGTGACTTATTACCCAGACCTCGTGCAGTACTTCCCCTAAACCAAGCGAATTCCCCACTGCCAGAAATTCCCTACCCCCTACCCCCCACCCCAAATTACCCTCCCCCCTCCTTCCATCTCTCCTTCCAGCCCCTTCCACCTTTCCCTCCACTACCACCCCCTCTTTATCTGCTGTCAGTCCTCTCTTTCTCCTCCCCCTCCGTTCTTCCCCCCCCCCTTTCTCTCTCTCTCTCTCTCTCTCTCTCTCACCTGCTTCCCTTGTCGAATCTACCTCACCACTCCCTTGCCCATTCCCAGCCCCCCCCCCCCTAACTTTTCATCTCCCCTCAATCCCCTCCCTTCCGTCTTTCCCTCGTCACCTCCCCCATTCCTATCTGCTTACACTCTTTCCCCTCTTCCTTCCCACGTCCCCTCCACTCCTGCCTTTCCTTCTTTGTCCCCTTCATTTCATCTCCCCCTTGTCCCTTCCCCTCCAGATACCTCTCCTTCCACCATCTTTCCTTTCTTTATCCGCTGCCCTTCCTCATTTTCCCTGGTGCTATCCTCCTTGTCCCCTTCAGAATTCCCCTCTTTCTTCCTCGCTGCCTTTCCGATCATTTTCTCTCCATTTGGTCTTCCCTCCCTGCGGTCTTTGTCTTCCTCATCCCCCCAGATCCTCTTCCCCTCATCCCTGGTCTTTCCCCTTCATCCTCCTCTTCGTTCTTCCTCATCCTCTGAATATTTTTCTTTATTTTTTTTCCTTTCCCCACCTTGCCATCCTTTCTTCCCAGCCATGCTTCTCTCGCCCTCCTCCCGTCCTTGTCATCCTCCCCCTTATCTCCGTATCCCTTTTTCTTTCTCCTTGACCTCCCTCCTCACTCTTCTCAAGACCCCTGTACCCTTACCCCCCCACACACATATTCTCTCCTTCCTTTCCCCTCATCCTCTCTCTCCATCACCCTCCACCCCCAACGTCCACTTCTCCCCGGACCTCCATCAAGTGCTTTTAGGGTGACGTGTTTGTTTGGGTGTCACTCAAGCGTTACCTGTGTTTGTGGTGTGTGTGTGTGTGTGTGTGTGTGTGTGTGTGTGTGTGTGTGTGTGTGAGGGGGGGGGGAAAGGATAGGCAGGTAGGGCGTGAATCTACTCTTTTTATAACCTGGCCAGACTAGAGCTCTTTAGGCTGTGTCCTTGCCCGGGGTGCGTCAGTACGAGTAGCATGGTAGGGCTAGACAGGACGCTAGCGAGAGAGAGAGAGAGAGAGAGAGTGAGAGAGAATAGACAGGAGCTATGGATGAAAGAACAAGGATGGAAGTAGCTCTCTCATCATGGTGACGTGCTTTTTTTTTTTTTTTTTTTTTTTACGATGTTCGTCAGTTTCAGGGAGACTTTCGTGCTGGATTGGTATGATGCAGCTCTCGTTAATTCCGTTATGAATAAGTTTATCTATCTGTCTGTCTGCCTGTCTGTCTATCTGTCTGTTGTCGTACTAACCCTAGAAGAGTTGGCCATAAACTTATCATCTTCATGTCACCCAATCCTCCGACATCAGACTGCCCTTTCATCCAACGCACACCCTATATCGAATACCTGTCTACCCTATCCTTCTGTCTCGTTAGAGGCATATCATAATTTGAATAAAATCCTGTGGTTATGGCAAAGAAAGCGTAAAGAACGTTGTCATAACAGAGAGGGTAAAGATAAAGGACTGAGTTTGCTGGTTAGAAAAATATGATAATGGGAAACGACATTGTGGGAAAATAATAGAAATCTGACAGTGCAGGAGAGCAGGTGGACCTTGGTACTTCACACCACATCTTTATGTTGAGTGGCAAGCGTTTCGTTTCGATTTATATGAAAAAAAAAAAAAAAAAAAAAAAAAAAAGCAGTAACCAGAATCAACTATCAAAGCGTAGCTGTCATAAAGGGGAAGTAATTAAACATCGTCATTTTCTTCATAACTACCTGTAAGAACTGTGCCCTGGGCGCGCGCGCGCGCGCGCACACACACACGCGCGCACACGCGCACACACACACACACACACACACACACACACACACACACACACACACACACACACACACACACACACACACACACACACACACACACACACACACACACACACACACACACACATATATACTTGCCGAGAAAATATGGGTTCACACTTGCGGTAAAAGTCTGACACCACAGGCGATGGCTGTTCCAAAATGTCCGATAATTCCACTGCACTTTGGTATACCTGCTTTTATGAGAATGCGTTATACCTCTGGCTTGTGAAATTCCTTTGTTAGTATTGTTGTCCTATAAATATTCAGGCGATAATAATCTTCAGGGACATATGAGTTATATTGATCATTCAGGATATTATCGTCTTCCTCCTGGGCAGTACGTCTTACATATATACATACCCACATAACCTGTCTTTAATGATGATAACGACGGAGATGGTGATGAGGAAGTCTTAAAAGGTAGAAAAGGAGGGGAACTTGCAGATGAGGCTATATGTAGTGATGGGATCCTGACAGATGGTAGGCTGCCATCCCACCCGCTCACACGTAATTATTTACGCGCTTTTTAAGGGGGTAGTCTGGCCCGAAGGAGGAGATGGCAGCGTTTATGGCGTTGGGGAATGGGAGGTGATGAGAAGCTGGGAGAGATTAAGGAAGGGAAGGGGAGAGGAAGAGATTTTAGAGACTGTGGAGAGAGGGAGAAAGAACTCGGATGCAAGGTTGAACCGTAGGTTGACGTAGGGTGGGATTAGGTAAATACTCAAATACAGAGCTCTTGGGGAAGGTCGTGTGTGTGTGTGTGTGTGTGTGTGTGTGTGTATAGGCTTATATTTGTTTAAAAACCAGGCAGTTCTTCAAAGCTCACCCCCTCATCATCAGATAATGTCCTCCCACCCAGAACATCATGATAGTATTTATCTTCACTTTCTTCATCGTCGGCTGATAATTACTGAACATTTTCCTTATTTCATCGTTTGAGTGTGTATTAACTTCTGGTGAATACCCTCCCCCGTGTGTGTGTGTGTGTGTGTGTGTGTGTGTGTGTGTGTGTGTGTGTGATTATTAGTAAACTGTGTAATGTAACCCAAGGTACTTAATTGCCAGAAATGATTGCGAATAAAATGTGGACTCTGAGGACCGAAATCGAGTATACACACGCTATGCAGGATAACAGAAGAATAGAGGCGTCCGTGCAAAAGATAGTTTGATTAGTGGATGATGGGGTTTTAATGGTACCTAATGGTGGTGGTGCAAATATGGGTTCATGCTCGACGTAACAGCAGGTATTGAAAACAAGGAAAGGCCATTATGTATTGATTGGATGTACATGAGGTGGAAGGTGTGTCTGGTAATTTCGTTTGGTGTTTCACAATGATAGTGGTGTGGTATTAGGGACCTCTCTCTCTCTCTCTCTGTATATATATATATATATATATATATATATATATATATATATATACCTCATTCACTCGTATATGTACAGTATATGAATGTGCAGACAAAGATGGCTAGATTTTTTTTTTTTTTTTTTTTTTTTTTTTTTTTTTTTTTTAAGAACCAAAGATTGCAAGGCAGCAAAAAGTTTTGGTATATATAAAGCTTTTTCCGCCGCTCGGGCAGAGCTAAGTGTTCACCTTCAGAGGTCGATAACACCTGGCCAAGGTAGAAGTTTAAATAGCTATGATTGTCTTCAGTGTGTGTGTGTGTGTGTGTGTGTGTATGTGTGTGATGCACCGCTTTTATATAATAGTAAATTGCCTTGAAGTATGTGAGTGAGAGTGAACCGCCTTAGTATTTTGTGAGTGTGCAGTATATAAAGTGTGTTGCTGAAAGTGACAGAGGCTAAAGTGAGTGTGAAAGAGTGAGAATGAAAAATGAGCTCCCCCCTCCTCTGATTTAGTGCTTCCTGTAGTTGTTTTGTAAGAAATATTTGTCCTTTGTATTTTGGTGAAGTTTGAGACAGAGACAGTGCGTTTAAGTGATGAAGAAAGAGAGAGGGCAGTAAGTATGCCACCAGGTATGTGTATTAGAAAGGGTAGGTGTGTTGAGAGTTGTGGAGACCATGGTGATTGAGAGAGAGAGAGAGAGAGAGAGAGAGAGAGAGAGTTTATATCACCGAGAGTATTGGAGTAACCCCGGCAGGTGTGATAGTAACCTGGCATTGACCCTGTGGGAGAAACTGGCCTGGCTGGGGGAACTGACAGCCGCACTACTAAGACAGAAAAGTGGAGAAGGAGCGAGAGAAAGAGAAGGAGAGGTGGAGAGAAAGATGTTGAGAAGCAAGGTCGGTCAGGAAAGGAGGACGAGGAGTTAGAAAGAGGAGGGGAGGGAGAGATAATAATAAGCATAGAGGAGGAGGAATAGATGTTACAAAGAAGAAGAAAAATAGGTGAAAGTGAGGGAGAATGTGGAGGCTTAGGAAAAGTAGAGGAGGAGGAGAAGGCAGAGAGAAACGTAGACGTATCGAGGCAATGTGGGTACAAATTCTTTTACAAATATGTGGCTTCGGACAGAATCAATTAGTTCTTCGGAATTTCAGACATACCGATACAACATTGAGATCCAATTTAATGGAACCTCTGGAAATAGATACTTGTTTGGAGGACTGTAGCCTAACCTGACCTAACCTATCCTATCCTATCCTATCCTATCCTATCCTATCCTATCCTATCCAATCCTAATCTAACCCGTCCTATCCACACACACACACACACACACACGTTTTGGCCACAGTCAAGGCACGGTCGGCATCAGTAGTCGTGTCGCCTTTCCTGCTTTTCTCCCCATATTTGAATCTGGAGCGTCTGACATTGAGGACTTCATTCGGCCACAGATTAGCGTCATTCGTGTTAGTTGCTGCGGATTCACTGCACAGATTTTTAATGTTCAAGGAGAAAAAGACGTGACAGGCGGCAGAATTTTTGTTATTGACTTGAAGCATCCAAACATAAAAAAAAAAAAGTCCGAAATCACCAAAAACAGCATAAACAAGAGTGAATGGAACGGAAAACACCAGATCAGGCCACCTAAAAGAAAACGCGACTCACAAAAGAAAAAATAACCATAATCACAAGGGGAAGAAGGAAAAAAAGGGAAAAATGCAAATGCTAAATGTGGTCAACAAAGAAAGGAAAAGGAAAAAACACTAAATGCGAGTTTTACTAAGCTACCCCAAAACAGACGAAATCACCCAAACACAACCACAATTATAGATGCATAAAACCCTGGTGAATGGTACTTTCCCTGTGTTTTTGCCAGCGACCTCGACAGACCCGGGAGTCATAAAGAGTTTGTCAGGGTTGAGGGAACAGGCAGAAACGGACATTGTTTGTGGTAGGTTATTTGGGTAATGCGGGATGGGTCAAGGTTACGAGGTGGATATACTGGCAGTTGTACGTTTATATACACAGGAATTTATTGTGCTGTACTTACACACATACACATACACATACACACACACACACACACATATGTATAGTCAAAAGCTGCACAGTTACTTGCGTACACAACGTAGGTACATGCAGATACACATGTACACACGACTTACACACAGAGCACATTATCAGGACCAGAACATATGTGCACACAGGAATTGGAACACACACATACGGTATTTAGGGCATGATACACGTGTGTACGTCGACTGCAAAGATTATACACACTCTGACGCATCAAAACTCACAGATCGCGCACCGGCACACACACACACACACACACACACACACACACACACACACACACACACACACACACACACACACACACACACACACACACACACAGCCATAAAAGCACGAGAAGCAAAATGGATATTATTGTGATTGTGTGTGTGTGTGTGTGTGTGTGTGTGTGTGTGTGTGTGTGTGTGTGTGTGTGTGTGTGTGTGTGTGTGTGTTACCTCGACAGTGATTATACGGTCGTTAGCTTCATGACTGAGAAACGCCCAAGAATATTTTTTTCCCGTGATGTCACACTTAAAAATAGAAAAAAACGAGAGAGAGAGAGAGAGAGAGAGAGAGAGAGAGAAAGCAAAAGTAAAAAAATCAGTCATACGTTTAAGCTGTGAATTAATACAGCTTACGAATATATAGCTGGAAATAAGTGGTGATGACCGAGTGTTGCAGAACAGTTGATTATCACCGAAAACCCCGACACAAAGAAGATGTCAGTATTTTATGGTTAAGTCTTCTACGTTCTTGATATTGTGTTCCGTGGTTCATTTAAAACGGATATGCATTCCTGGTACAGTTTATTGGAAGAAAGGATATATCAAAACAGTGACAAAGAATAGAACCTATAATCATTACTACTACTACTGCTACTATTACTACTATTACTATTACTACTACTACTAAAAGCATCATTACATTTTGAAGCAGGAAAAATAGTATGCGATTTTTTTTTTTTTTTTTTTTTTTTTTTTTTTTTTGTAAAGAGAGAGAGAGATGAACGCTGATATCATGTATTAATGTCACTAAAACCGGTAAATCCCATAATATTCCCGGTGAGTGTATTGTGAGTAATGGCTGAAGGTTGTCAGAGTGAGGGAGGGGGGGGCTGACAGATGGAAATAGTTCCCGCCAATGCCATCTTCAGTTCCACAGACGAACTTTTTTTTTTAAAGAGACACGAGAATGCCTGAAGGATAGATATTTTTTTTAACATGTTTTCGGTTGGACAGTTTTGGGTGTGAGAGTAAGCTGAGAAATGTAGAGGGTTTGACCTGATGAGTGGGTGGATATATGGGCATGTTTGTAGGGTTCACTGTTGGGAGTTCTCTTACTTTTGTTCTGTGCTGTTCCTGGGTTTTTGGATACTGTCTAGAGGAAGTAGGGTTAGGAGGAGAAGGAGGATTGAGGATGATGATGGTGATGAGGAGGAGGAGGACGACGACGACGACGACGAAGTAGGGCTGTAGGATGATGGTGTTGGTTGTGGTGGTGGTGATGGTGATGATGGTGGTGGTGGTGATTTATTATTATAATGTGACATTTTTTATATGAGAGAGGCGGGTGTGAATTGGGAGCAGGGCAGTGAAAAGGCAGGGGACAGGGTGACGTGGGGGCGATTGGTTTGTAGCCACCCCGTATAAGGGATTAAGGCGTCTGGCAATAGATAGATTGATAGACATTTTTTACCTATTTCTGACGCTTTTTATCTACTCATGTATTTTCCCGTTATCTCTGTATTAAGCCTTGAGACTGTTCTTGGTCATCGTGATTACTTGCTGTTATGGAATCGTTTTACTGTTTTATGTGGAAGATTTTTTTGCCTTGAGATAATGGGTGTGTAAAAGCGTGCGTGTGTGTGTGTGTGTGTGGTTCACCATTTTTTTTTTCTTCTCTCCCTTTTTGTTTTTCTCTTTTAATGCGCCCTATTTCACCAGTTTCTTTTTTCTTTTTAATCTCTATTTCTCTTTCGTTTTCAACCTGTGTACTCGTACTTTCATCCCATTCTCGTCCTGTTAACCTTTCATGTTTTCCAGTCTTACCCCACCTCTCACTCAGCCTTCCTTTCCCTTCCCCTTCCTTCTCCTCCCCTTCGCCCTTCTCCCTCCCCCACCCTTCCCTTCCCTTCCCTTCCCCTTATGCCCATGTCGTTACTCTTCCTCAGAAAACTTAGTTGTGATAGAGTATGCATTATAAGCTGGTGAATTTCATCACACTGAACAAATAGAGAGTTGTGCTTCTCTCATCAGTTCCCTCCTCCTTTTTCGTGTCTTATTTCCTTCCTACACCTGAGTACATCCCACTTCCCTTTTTCCCTCCTGCTTCACCCTTCATCCTTCTTAACTCCATTATCACCCCCTCCTCCAAATCATGGTTATTGTCCCCTACTTTTCCACACCATTCCTCACCAACCCAACACATTCCCCTCCCAGCATCCCCAGCTCCTCTCGTCCTTCCCCTTACCTTACTTGCTCCTTCATTTCGACATCATTCCTCCCTTTGCACTTTCCTCCCCCTCTTTCTCCACTCTTCCCTCCTCCAGCTTCCACCCCTCCCTTCTCCTTGCCCCTCCTCCTTCCCTCCATTTCCACACCATCCATCCCTCTCTCTGCCTCCTCCCCTGCACCGCCCCATTAAACCGAAGGGTCAAGGTAATATGCAGTCAGCCATATCATCTTGCCCCCCTCCCTCCCCTGTGTGTGTGTGTGTGTGTGTGTGTGTGTGTGTGTGTGTGTGTGTGTGTGTGTGTGTGTGCGCGCGCGTTTGTTTGTTCTGATTTATTTTCTTTGGAATATATTGCGTGTTAGTTGAAAGATGAGCAGTGTACTCCTCTTTCACTCCCCCCCCCCCTCTTTTTTGTGGAAGTTCGCGTGTATGTTGTTGGTGTAATAATAATTTGTTCAGGTATAACTTCACGTGTTTTTGGTGGTCTGGTATCATGGGCTTCCCGCTGCAGCCACACGCAACATGGCGAAATTATATGCTTGCTCCCTCACACACTTCACCTCTCCCTCACCCCACATCACCCTTACCCTCACCCCTTACCCCCCACCATTCTCATCTGTCCTCACCCCCTCACCCTTACTCTCTCACCTCTCCTGCCACCCCAATTTTTCACCTCCTTCCCTCATCCCCTCACCCTCACCTCTGTCGCACCCCCCTGTACCTCCTCCCCCTCACTTCTGTCGCACCCCCTCCCCCTTACCTTAATCCTGCCACCATACATTCTCACCTTCCCTGACACACATTTCTCCCTCACCCTCACCTTTATCACACCCACTCACCCTCACCCTCTCACCCACCGTGCCACTCCACCTTCTCACCTCCTTCCTTACACACTCACCTCTCTCTCACCTAGTCACACCCTTACTGTTCTATCACCTTTCCCCCACACCCTGGCACCCTAACCTCCTTTCTTTCTCACACCCTCACCTCTCTCCCCCACTTCACACCACTAGCTTCTCTCCCTCACCTTTCTTTGCCTGGCCATACACCCTCACATTCATTCTCCTTTCCTAATTCTCAGCCCCAGTCACACCCACTATAACTCTCTCTTACATACCTCCCACAACACCTAGACACCTTCACTCTCACCTCTTACCCTCATCCATCCAGACAGGTTCACACACACACACACACACACACACACACACACACACACACACACACACACACACACGCACACACGTAGAAAGTTGGTCAATAGTGAAACGTCAACAGTTGGCCGCGTTCCATCAAAATTATCTGGCTACTCCTAAGAAATTGTTTGACCGTGAACTCTGACCTTGATATTGGCACACTCAATACGTAGGTCATTAGAAAATATTTATTGATATTATTTTTGAGTATAGCTTTGGGAAAAAAAAATGTGTTTAACCCTTTCATCCCTTGGACTTCTCAGTTTATTCTTACCATCTCCAGATCAGTTTATTCAGCGTAGGGGCTATTTTTTTTTTTTTTTTTTTCATCTGGAGGGACTATCTGTGGCCTTCCTTTTCTACTATGACGCTTTCCTTAGCCCCCAAATAGCCTACAATACTTTTATTTTTTATTTGACAAAGGTCCTTAACCCCTTTCGGCTCAGGTGTAATCAAATTGAGGGGTTGATTTGACTAGTAACCAAGGAAACTGTCTTACTTTATTAGGTTCATCGTATTTCATGCAGCCACGACTAGAAGTAGAATTCAAAGGACGTCATAGTAGTGAAGGGGCTGAGAATGGGAGGGGAGGGGTTGGGAACACTGAGGAATGCGTATTAGTCGAAAGAGTGGGTGCAACAATGTAAAAATTATTTATGAATCAGTTGGCTTGACCTTGTGGAATGCCCCCAATAGGAGACGCTCACTCTGAAATTGTGTGTGTGTGTGTGTGTGTGTGTGTGTGTGTGTGTGTGAGTGATGCTGTTCGTTGCACCCTGTGTTGCTTTTTTTGTAGTGATTATATGTTTTTGTCATAATCGCAGTTTTCCATCTTTGTCTTATTCTCTTTCTTTGTTTCTTTCATACTTCCCTTTAGTAATTCTTGTTTGCCATGCGGATGTGATCTTGGTGGATAAAGTGCACAGGCAACACTTATACAGGTTGACGTGCACACTCCTGGAGGGGAAAAAAAAAAGTGTTAATCTTGGAATGTTAAGTATACCCTGCCTCTCAGTGGAAGTAACCTGACATTACTGGAGAAAAATTCGAGTTTCACCTTCGACCTTGGCTTTGAAATTCTTAGCTTAATAATGGATGGGATTTTATTTACCTCACTAGGAAGACGTCTTTTATTTTATTCTTGCTATAAAACGTTTCTCTTCAGCGTTGGAAAAACCTCGTGGCATTGGAGGGGTTAGGGGTGTCTTTCTTTGGTGGTGGTGGGGGAGAAGATGCGGAGGATAAAGGATATGCTCGAATAATGTATGGTTTTGCTTTTTTTGAAAGAGAGAGAGAGAGTAATGATTCAGAGTGAGCAATACAAATGAAAACGAAGGAAGACGAAAGTGGTCAGCATCTCCCAGTGTGGCTGGTGCAAAACGGCTGGAATGCGCCCGGGGGGGGGGGGAGTATGGGGAGAGATTAATGGTGGAGGATTGCAGTATTGTAACCACACGTCATGGAGAGAAGAGAGAGAGAGAGAGAGAGATTCGGCATGTACGCTGTTTGTATGTAAAGATTTGTTATGTGTAGTATGTGGAATTTTTATTGTGTGTGTGTGTGTGTGTGTGTCTGTCTGTCTGTCTGTGTGTTTGTACAATAGGAGTAAGGGTAACCGGAACTACCTGAGGCGATGCCGTGGGTTGACAGGTAGTGTGGTCTGGGTGGGTGGGTGTGTGGGCGGAGCGGGCATTGTGCTCAGTGGGCGGTGGGGGTGGAGGGGGAGGGGTAACTGGGGCAGACGATCCCGGATATGCCCCGAAGCCCGCCCACGCCCTTAGCCCCCCCCCCCCATGGTCTTTACCTTCCCGCGCTCACTACCTGCATGCTCTTTCGTCCTCATGAACATACTCTCCGTCATATTTGTGTATATCATTATTATATGCCTGTCTACGTGTTCAATGTTTAGCTATATTTACCTGTCTGTGTATACTGAAGAGTGTCGCAAAAAGAAAGAGGATAGAGGAATTTGTTTGTCCCTTTATATTTGTTTACCTGTCTGTCTGTTTACCGATATAGGCGTACCTGTTTATTTATTTATCTCAAGAAGAACTCAGGACGCCTAAACAGAGGAGGGGAAAGCGGAATCTATGTAGGGTTACAGAGCGATTAAGGGACGACAAAACACTGAGGGAACATACACAGATTACGAAAATACAAAAGCGTAACAGTAGAATGAATACAGGACTTCGTTTTGTATCTGATTGCATTCATATTCAAGCTTGAAGGGATACAGAGATTAAATGAATACACAGGTGGCTATTCTTAGGTGTAGCTTAACCCTTTCAATATGATGACGTAATATTTTATTCTTGCTACTCTCAGTCAGTTTTATTCAACCTAGGGAAGAAAGGTTGCTGAACACACACACACACACACACACACACACGCACGGAGGAGTAACTTGGCGCACGAGAGAGATTATGCAAATATGAAGAATTATTGTGGATGCTTACAGATTTTAAAATTCAACCGATAGATCAATCAATAAGTAAATCAGACGAAAGTAATAAAGATTCAAGAGGGATTAAGAGGATGTAGAAGATGGGCTACGGAGAATGAATAAAGGACGTAGGTGTGTGTGTGTGTGTGTGTGTGTGTGTGTGTGTGTGTGTGTGTGTGTGTGTGCGGGCGGACGAGCGGGCGTGATAGCACCGACGTCAAGGGTTTTGAGCCTATTGTGTTGGGTTACAAATCACCTAGTACTGTAAGGCCTTGAACTTTGATATATGAGAGAGAGAGAGAGAGAGAGAGAGAGAGAGAGAGAGAGAGAGAGAGAGAGAGAGAGCAAAATGAATGGGTTTAAATTGTTTGTCTTACCTTAGATGTTGCTCTGTCAACTTTTACAGATTTTCAGAAGTGTTCGCCTATCTTTCAGAACTTCTCGCCACTCACATTTCCCGAACGTTCAGAACTCTTCCGATTGTTCAAAACCGAAAGAATTTAGGAACGAATTGAATTAGCCATTTTAATAGATTTTTCGCCCGGTTTTAAAGCTTTTCGTCTGTCTCGTAAATCTTAATGCATGTCTCAAAAGTCAAAACCCAGTATATTTGCGAGAGGAAGGAGGGAGAAGTGTGTTATTAGACCTACCAAGACTTTCATTAACAACCTCGCCTAACCCAGCAGAAACAAACCCATAATTAACCTAAAGTAACCTGATTCAACCTAACCTGACTATCCAAAACTAACCTCATGTTGCCTGACCTAGCCTAATCTAACCTAATATCAGTTAGCTGCCGTGCGTCTGTTTCAATATCCCTCTTTCCACTCACTTTCCACCACTGCTTAGATGGGGTTAGACAAAGGTTAGACGAAGCTAGATGAGGTATAAGTTAAGTTTGTCTAGGTTAAGATAAGGCTAGATGGAGTATAATTTCGTCTAGGTTAGGGTACTCATCTCGCCTTCGATTCCCACTCTTGCCTAAACCAGTGACGCAAAGACGCAAAGGGAGTTCTAGGACCACGACACCGATGCATAATTTCCGAGTCCGTACCCTTGCCTGACCACGTAGCCGGAGATGCGGTTCATTAATAAGGGGGGGTGGCAAAGTGAGGCCATTAGCGCAGTGGTGTGAGGGTCATTAGGCGGGTCCGGGAGGCAGGTAATGACGCAGGTGGTACAGGTGGTAATAGCGGCGTGTGGGGGTCATTAGATGGGTCCAGGAGCAGGTAATGACGCAGGTGGTACAGGTGGTAATAGCGGCGGTGTGGGGGTCATTAGGCTGGTCCGGGAGCAGGTAATGACGCAGGTGGTACAGGTGGTAATAGCGGTGGTGTGGATATCATTAGGCGGGTCCGGGAGCAGGTAATGATGCAGGTGGTACAGGTGGTAATAGCGGTGGTGTGGGGGTCATTAGGCGGGTCCGGGAGCAGGTAATGACGCAGGTGGTACAGGTGGTAAGCGCGGCGTGTGGGGGTCATTAGGCGGGTCCGGGAGCAGGTAATGACGCAGGTGGTACAGGTGGTAATTAGACGCAAGCGGATCCGGTGGGTAAAAGGTGTGCATGTCTGTGTATCCAGTCCCGTTAACCCGTTTAGGAGCGGCGGTTCAGAGCCTCTTCAACGTGACGTCTGTGGGTTTTTGTCTTTTGCATTATTTCATTTTTAAAGTCCTAGTCTTGATACATTCTTAAGATTGTAGCTAAAAAAATACCTGAGTGACGTAGCTCCTTCGGTTGATTAAATAGATATAAATAGGTAAACTAACACATCATCACTTAGAGCAATTCATAATTCACTTTGAAGTTGAAATAAGTTCATGGTATATCAGCCATATTTTCATTTCATTTGCTCATGATGCATTTTGTTGCAGAGAAGTCGTAATGAATGGTGTTTGTAACCCATCACCCTTGAGCCAGAAGTAGTTTTATCACTCGTTTGTTTCACCTAATGTAGCGCTTTGACCATACAGGTAATATGTGGCATATCCAAACACTTGACCTTACAAATAGTGGGTATTAGTGCCGGATGTGTGATGTCCTGTAATGGCTTATGACATTGGAGACTCCTTAGTCTGTCTTTCGGAGCTATTTATTTTGCAATTTTACTTTTCAACGTTCCATTAAATATTGTCGACACCGTTTAGATCAGTAACATACAAGAGAATGAAGGAAGAATACCCACACACTAAGCTCTGTTTTATATGGACGCAGGATGGTTACGTGGAGGTGATTTGTTAATGGTCTTCTCCTCCGGGATTAAGTTTTCCGGTTGTAGACAGACACAGACAGACATACACACAGATTAATAGATAGATGTTTGCATAAATAGGGAAGCGTCCTCGTACTGAAGTGAATAACAGTAGAAGTAATGGATTGAAGGATAGGTATGCCCTTTTTTAACATCTTCAAACAACAGTGGCTCTCCCGGTAGTCGCAAAAGGAAAAAGAATATCTTAGTGGAGTGGTTAGCAACAGAGGTGAAGGTGTGATGGGTCTGGGGGTTAAGTCAATAACAATAGAGGTGATGGTTTAAAACGTGACTCGGGAGCTGAGAGGGATATGCTAACCACTTACCTTCTCCCCTCCCCCCCCTTCTTCCCCCTGTCCTTTCCTTTCTCCCTTCCCTCCCTCATCCTTTCCTCTCCCCCTCCACCATCTTTCTTCTACCCTCTCCCTCTCTCCTCTACCCTCTCCCCCTCTCCTGCCCTCTCTCCTTCTCCCCCTCATTATACAAACCATTTGGCGCCCGACACACACCGGCTGCACCCCATATCCGCCTTGCCAAGTAAATAAATGAATAATCAAGTAAGAAGGTAAGATCTAGCATCATTACAACCAGTTAAGCCTAGCAATACTCGCAACAAAATCATTATTATCACTAACATTATCAGTAGTTTCATCACCTGATCCCCAAATCGCGGCATCACATAATGTGGAGCAAAGTATATATATATATATATATATATATATATATATATATATATATATATATATATATATATATATATATAATAAATTTGCCACTGTAAATTCATGCCAGCATAACTGCTTAACCAGACCTAACTCACTATGTACGTAAGATTCCCACAATTCCCACCCTCCCAGTGAGAGTCCAGACGACGTCCTCTTGGGTACGTTCTTGTTCCCAGACTTTGCCATGACCATCAGAGTCCACAGTTGTCATCATTATCTGTGTCATTCCACTGCAGAATGAAGGGCTCCTCGTTGTAACGTTCAGCCGTAATAGGTACTTAAGCTAAAAACAAGGGCTCTAAAAGTAGTAAGTTATGCGAACCATGTCATTAAATTCTGGACAGACATTTAGCTGTGTTATTTGCCCGGACGAAGCGTGTTGGCATTGTACTTAATGATTCAGAGGCTCATTGTAGAACTAAATTGAATTCCGTAAATGTCTGCAGCATAAGCTTCTGTTTCACTTCTCATCGTTCACTTTCGTGTGTGTGTGTGTGTGTGTGTGTGTGTGTGTGTGTGTGTGTGTGTGTGTGTGTGTGTGTGTCTCTCTCTCTCTCTCTCTCTCTCTCTCTCTCTCTCTCTCTCACACACACACACACACACACACACACACACACACACACACACCTAACATCCGGGAGAGGCAGATGGTTCAGGGCTACGACACAATCATGCTTTATCTTTCTCGAGGTCTGCTTTACCCTTTCCCTAAGAACACATACACTTGCTTTATTCAGACGATTTTACGCAACTTCGCGGGAACCTCTGGCTGTGAAGGGGTTTTTAAAGATATACCCAACCCCCCCAGTGTGAAACCTATGTCCTAAGGTGAAGAAAATCGTCTTGAGGTAGCAGAGAGTACGTCATGGCTTTCAATAGTTTCATCTCCCTTTAGAATCCTACCTCTATCATTGCATATGGCTTCGTACTGGCTCATTTAATTCCGTCTTCTCAGGTAGTTTGGTTCGTATTACCTGCAGAGGATTTCATTCCCCTGAGGAAGAAATCATCATTAGTGGTTTGGTTAACTCCTTCAGCTGCAGACAATCTTTCCTAACCTCAATAAAATCATTTATAGATAAGTCATACGATAAAGAGAAATTACGTCATGTGATTGAAGGTTTTGATCCACTGAGCGCGTAGATGTCTTCTGGATTTTAATCCTATGAATTCCCGGGTATTTTATGAAGCCAAATGTATAGCCAGTAAGCAAGGATTAGATGTAGCCTTAATATTACCCTACAATACAAAAATCTTTTCTAAATTAAAAAAAAAAATTCCTGGTCGCGCAAGAATAATAAGAAAGGACGTTACCTGGACTAAATGACTAATTCATATCCCTCCCTGGCCTCTTTATGGCTCACCCTGAGGTATATTTAACGCTTCAAAGAGAACATCTGTCGCTCACTCCATTGCACATCACCCACACCTCTTCCGCTTACCTCGACACACCTCTGGTTCAATTACACCCTGCCGATGATTACTTCCACCAACAAAAGTAGGTAGGGGGGGGGGGTTTGTATTCACATGTGTTTGTTTGTTTGCTCACAAAATATCTCAAAATGTTATAGATAGAGTTCAAAGAAATTTGAGGAATATGTGGGTCATAGGGCAAGAAGGAGTTGATTATATTGTGGTAGTAATCTGAGTTGTCTGGTATAGGCATTGACCCCTCGAAGCTTCAGTATATAGCTATAAATGCATCAGATCTACTCCCCTAATCAGATAAATAAATTAAAAAAGAAATGCGTTCAACCCTTCCTGTGATACACTTCCATAGTGATCACCACAAGAAGCACACTAGATAGGATGGAATAAACAGATTAATCAGGTTAGGGGAGACTTTCTGAATTTGAGGAGTTAGAAATATCCTCTCCACTACTGGGATCCTCTCCAAAGCTGCAAAATTTTGATGTCTGGTAGCAACGAGAATAAAATAGAAAATACGAGACCAGAGTGAAGGGACG
Source organism: Coenobita brevimanus (assembly GCF_032717465.1). Lineage (NCBI taxonomy): Eukaryota > Metazoa > Arthropoda > Malacostraca > Decapoda > Coenobitidae > Coenobita > Coenobita brevimanus. The sequence continues at coordinate 32,121,511 of NC_137039.1, read as the reverse complement.
GAGGTGAAGAGCTGGTAAAAGGGATAATGTATCGTGTGCCCAGATGTTCTCATTGGTGAGGAGAAACCGGTTCAGTAAAATTATACAGTGACGTGAACACAAAGTCTTGACGGTAGACGCCTTCTTCATCGTATGGTGCATCAGATTATTACCAGTCGATCTTTATAGCGCATTTTCTTTAACCTGATGGAGATTTTTTTTTTTTTCCCCAGCTGTACACAGATTGGCGTAGGGAACTGAGTTATCGATATCACAAGTAACCAAGGACTCATACTTTATAGATAAGGACTGTGGTATTTCACCCAACCACGACTCACTGTTCATATTGTGGGAGTTGTCTGGTTTCGTCAGGTATAAACAGATCAACAACAGTATTGATAATCCTGGGACGCATTATACTCGCCATTCCTTGCAATACATCTCAGATTGGTACATTTTTTGGATAACACGGAGTAACTACATCCTATATATTTTATTATGGACTGTAATTTTTTTAAAGTAAGCTACATTGGCATCACTCTGAATGTGCAGTTGCTCAGAATTTGTTTCGATCTCCTGAGTACCGATAATAGTTTTGTTGGGGGTACATTGTCATACTGTCAACGCTGTGCACTTGAGAACCTGTCACCACTTGGTTGGGTATGCTGCACCACCATCAGTACCCTATTGCCACCAACACAGGCCGGTGTGACAGCGACAACGCCCTTAGTGAACCATTATTGGGCTTACAGACATCCCTACCCACCCAGGGTCGCATTTACTATTGCACCATAGTGATTCCAGCATTTACATAACTGGTGCTTACACACAAATTAGAGCTTTTGTTGTATATATATGTATGTATAAGCTTCGTTGTCATAAACCGAAGTTGCTTAACAAGGTTTCATGATTTAAAGCAGCGTAATTTGTATAATATTTTTAGATGCGATTTTATTCAGAATAGAATGTCATTAATAACGCAAATACCGGTAATTTTTTTATAATAATCGTAATACTTCCATGTACAGTAAAGTCCGACTTCTGTCCAAAAAGGTTCACTTTGATAAGGGTCAGGTTAATTAGTAATGAACCATCAATCAGGATGTACAGATTAATAAAGCCTGACAACATGAACACCATTTAACAGATTGATAGCCAACTGTGGAAGTTACGATCGTGAAAAGTCCTTCGAAAATTATTTCTCACATCCTCTTATGGGGTCTCCTGTAAACTTGATTAAATCAGGTTGCGGTAGCAAGAAAGAGCGTCATATTGAAGGCGTTAATAGCCAAATGCAATCGAAACATGAAAGCCAGAATGTCCAGAAAAAGACTTCTGAGTTAGATACACAGTGCTGTGGTCATCTTCAGATACCCTGCAGTCCATATCACACCCTAGACTTCCACTAGCAGTAACACGGCCGGGTCTGTTAGTCCTTGCAGATGTTGTGTTGCTTAGGAAATGCCTCTCGTACTGTAGAAACATTGCCATCAACCCCTTTTAATTCTGTGTGCAGTTGAATTTTAGTTAATTTACGAAAGACATCGAATTGAAGGGGTTGACAACTGAACGCTGCCAAATTGTGGAACCCTTACATATAGGTGCACAAGTGGTTTAGTTCTGCATGTTAGGTAAGAAAATATCGACGAACATATTCTTCGAGGTACAAAATAAGATCACCAGATAGGCGAGTAACTGTACTTCGAAGGCTACAACTTAGTATGCAGCTAGATTAACATTTCCAGATCTCCATCGTAGCCCAGGTAAAATGAAAATAGAATTCAGCGTTTGCAGATTGTCTAAGGAAAACAGGTTATTTCGGCGTAGCATGGAGATGATGATTTTTGCTTGGCTTACATAATACTGCCCGACTTACATCATATCGTTCAGCACAGGGATGTTTTATTTTCTTGTGTTACCGGGGAAGTTTCCGTACGTTGAGTAGAAGCGTCAGGCTTTTGCAATAATGAAATATTTAAGTCATTTGCCGTCGTTATTTTGTTAGTAAAGGGTTTAGAAACATTCCCCATCTGCCTTTTATATAGCATTGACTTTTTTTTTTTTTTTTTTTTTTTTATTAATGCCACCCCCTTACGAACGCACTGTGACTGGGTTAAGAGAGACTTCACAGTGAAAGGGTAAATGTAACATAGCTACACCATAACTCACGGACCAAGTAGATGAATTGTATTATAGATATACTGTACGTAAAATTGGCTACAACATTCACAGGTGTGGTTATGGCAGTGTAGACTATCCCACACAAAGAGACTGGCCAGCGAAGGTTTTATTTAAGGTGCTTACAGTCAACAACAATATCCATCAAAAATCTCCGCCATCCATCACACACCGGCGGCTTCAGATTTCAAAACATGATACATATTACATCGACACACACTGTAAAAAATAACCCTGGCGATATTTTGAGCCGAGACAGGAGGAAAGTTTGCCATGGTTGAAGGTTTTAACTTTGTCACATGGAAGATCTCCCCTGCGCTGAATTATTATTATTGTTGTTGTTCCTGTTGTTGTTATGATGATCTTGCTACTGTCAGGCTATTTTCTACAGCTTCGGAGAGCGCCTTGTTAATTAAGGTATGCAGTAGAGTACCGGTATATCGGTCCCTCCAGTTCGAAATGTCCCTCCTAACCTGAGTATAACGGTCTGAAGACAGCAGGAATACACCAGCCTAATGCATTATCGTTGTAGTTGTTGTGCAATCCCAGAGTGTCTGCTCAAGCAGACCCATCAAGCCCAGGCAAGCAACCGTCCTTGCAGGGCCGTACCATGTAGGGAACCGTTGTTCCCATGTATCTTACAGAGCCTCCCTAGAGAGGGACGAGGATTAGTGTGGAGGGTTGGTTCCTGAGTGGACGCCACATTTGTGTCTGCACCCATTTAACAGGGGCACCATAGCAGGCGCCACATCACCCCGTTATTTGGCTGTGTTGTTGCTGCCTAACGTTGTAAATGGTTTCCTGAGTTACAGGAAACCATTTGGCCTGTCATTCAGTGTAGAGCCACCTGAAGTGGAAAGAAAGTAATAAATAGTGACGAAGGATGGGAGAAATAGGAAGAGAGGAGGACAGACAGAAAAAGAATGACAGACATGTAGGAAGAAGTAGGCAGCACTACATCAAGTGAGTGAATAATGGGCGTCCCACCTACCACCACGTTATCGTAGTGAATGTGTTAAAAGTCACCGGCAACACGACAACAACCCAAGAGGGCGAGTGTGATTGAAGGGTGCTGGAAGGCGGAATTTGACAGGCCTTCCAGGATCCCAGTTGATGGCTGGAATATGTAAAGCAGAGCGACAAAAAACAAGGTCAGAAGGGTGGTGGATATGAGCATAGGGAAGGACAGATAAGGTGGTTGTGGATGGATAGTGGTGGTGATGGTGGATGGAGAAGAATTGGTGGTGATGTTTGGATGATGGAGATACAGAAGTGGTATACAAAATTTAGCGACCTTTTTGCATACACCTGATATGGGATGGCTGCTCTCCTTTAATTATTTTTTTTTTATTTTTTATTTTTTTTTTTCTGATCTGTAGGGTCATAGAACACTGATTTTCGTTCCTGGAGAAGTGCCGCGCCCCCACCCAGTGTTTCACGCATGGTTGTAGATGTGGAAGGCTTGTAGAGTGCGTGTTGTAGTGTGTGTGTGTGTGTGTCTTTTAAACCTTCGTCCGTACACGAAGGTTTAAAACACACACACACACACACACACACACACACACACACACACACACACACACACACACACACACACACACACACACACACACACACACACACACCTTTCCTTCTCAGTCCTAACCTTATCCTGTCTCCCTCTCTCATTCATCCCCCTCCTGGAATTATCTTGGCTCATCCTGTCTTTAATCATGCCTTTCTCTTCCCTTCCCTTCCCTTCCCTTACACCTTCTTCCTTCCTAATGTGATGATTGATAGATATACTGAATAGGTTTAGGAATGGGAGGCCTGGTCACTGAATGATGTATGTGTGTGTACTCTTCCTCCTCTTCCATACACGCCCCCTTCATCCTTTTCGTCCTCCTATCCATCTGTCATTCACCATCGTACTCTGTTCTGCTGATGGATGGGTGTACAGAAAAGGCTTGGGATGGTAGGTTGATCAGTCCTGGATCTGTGTGTGTGTGTGTGTGTGTGTGTGTGTGTGTGTGTGTGTGTGTGTGTGTGTGTGTGTGTGTGTGTACTCCCATTCCCGTACTCTTCTTTTATACTTCTCAGCCACCTTACCTTTTCCTCTTGGTTTCTGCTTGCTATCAGTCCACCTTTTTTTTTTTTTTTTTTCCCTATCCGTATCATCTTCCCTACTCTCAGTTACCATTTATTTAGTGTCCAGTTTGGTGAAAAAATTATCTCGAATTGGGAAGAATACCAGTCCAGTAACCTTAATGATAACCACACAGAATAGCTCCTTTTGTTTCAGTAATTACTAACCATTTCGTGTATGTGATTCAACGTGAGCAAGGCATCAAAGATATTACACAGGCCTCCGTATATGGAATCCATTGGGCTATGTATTGGGTTTGAATACTATTACGTTTTATATAATCTTAGCTTTAATTGTTTTGTTATATAATGGAAGTATGTTTGGACCTGAAGGAGATAAGAGTTGTATTACGTACCTTTTTAAATAGGGAGGTTTAACGTTGGTATGGGAAAGTTTGAACTGTTAGCTTCTATTTTACACTGTGGCCATACTTTAATCAGATTTCTACCAGTGATTGTATTCAGCTGTTATTATTTATTTATTTATGTCTTTATCTTTATTTATTTTTACTCTAGTGCAGGGGTTTTGAATGCTGTATCTGATCCCTTCATATCCAAAAATCTATCCCGAGTTGAATCAGTCGTTAAGGGAATAGCAACAATTAAAACCAGTTGCAAGTTCTGGGAGTGAAGGAGGTTAAGAAAGTTGGGAAACAGTTAGAAAAACTGGAGTGTCTTTCATTGTGATGTGAGGGAATGATGATAGTATTCCCGCTTTTTATCGTTCGCTTAAATGTAACTTATCGCTCGGGGGATGTGCCGGGCTGGATTTACTATCGAGCGCTAAATACCTGGGTGGTCAGTAGATGGTCTAGATAGATAAGTAAATAGGTAAACGGGCCAAATAGATAAGCGTAGAGGTTAATGTACTGAAAGGTTAACACACGCAAAGCACACCTGGTGAGAGAGAGAGAGAGAGAGAGAGACGGGGGGGGGGAAGGTAAACCAAGGTGTGAGTAAGAAGGCAGTTACATAACGGCAGGGGCAAACCGACCGCACCTGTGCAATGGTAATTACTTCCTTCACAGGTGAGATGGTTCCGGTACGGAATAATCAAATAAAAGAAAATGCATTTATCTATTTGACTGCTAGGATTACCACTCAGTAAGTAAAATCGTCCAACTTCAGCCAGTACTATACATTATACATAAGGAATTTGAGAGAGAGAGAGAGAGAGTGTGTGTGTGTGTGTGTGTGTGTGTGTGTGTGTGTGTGAATATACATTATATATTTACTATCACGGTCAGTAATATATAGTGTAGGGTCTGTAGGCTATATAATTTCTTCAGTACGACGGCAATTGCGGTACAGTAAAGGCATAGTAGAGAGTCCACGTCATAAATGGATAAAAATAATCTCATTTTACCCAACATGAAAGATACCGTTTATTTATTTTTTTTTATTGTCAGGTAATGTGGTTAATTTTGTCATTATTAAGAGTGTAGGCCCTATTTATTTACGTAGTTATCTATCTATCTTTTTATCTGCCGCTTCACCCAGTCCCGTAGTATATCAGGGAAACGCCCATCAACTACCAACTCTATTTCCTTCCCCTTCCGCCACTCCACGCCACCTTCCCCCATGTACTCCTCAACTTTCTCCCCCAGGCTTCTGTAGTGTCATTATTGTGTTGTAATTAGGTGGGGTTATTATAAAGCACGTCATTAAGTTGTCAGGTAGCCTCATTAAGCAGTCAGGTAGCGGGCAGAGTGGTTCATTTCCTTCCGACTCGTTTCCGGTAGTGGAGGAGATGCTGGTGATGTAAGATAAGGGTCTAGTTACCTTCCCTGTACTTGCATTCGGTGAGCCAGAGACGTGGGGTGCAGTGGATTTGCCATAAGTCGTTCGTGATGGGCTTTCTTTTGTTTTTGAGAGAGAGAGAGGGAGAGACGCAGACAGACAGACAGGGAGGCGGGCGAATATTTAGGTACAGCACCCTCACCGCCACCTTCATTCATATCTCCTTGAAGAATATATCACTTTCTCTTTTATGTAGATTACCGTAAATTTAGGTTTATTTCCTGATGTAAATAAGATTGGGTCTTAAAATTTGATCGGGTGCGCTGTATATATTACATAAAAAAAACATAGATGCGGAAGAAGAGAGGTGTGCAGATTTTGAAGTGAGGTCAAATGTATCACGATTAAGTTATGTTTTTATCAGCCCGTTTTATATGATGTCTTTTATATCCACAAATTCTCAGCCCGTTTTATGCGATGTTGCCTTTTATATCCACACCAGTAACCATTCATACACTCTCTTGTAGTTAATTCATTGTGACAAGTGAATATGTTGGCTGGGGGAGAGTGACAGGTTAGAGCTTGAGTTGCTTATGTTCTCTAACGGTTTGGACTACATACAACCCATCTTCAGAGAGATGGGTTCCTTGTAGCCCGATATGTTGGAGAAGATAAAGAACTCATGCTCTAACCTGTGCTGTCTCCCACCCAACATTTCCACACACCGTCTTGTTGCTGCCTAGAACCAGTTACACTTTGGAGAGTTGGATTAGTAATGGAAGAAATTATACCCAACTGTTTGTGTGTATTGTGAAGATATTCAAATTCGGACCGACTTGGACCATTTTGGGGAGTGCAGGCAGTTTCAGATGCAGCCCAAAACTGTCGCCGGTTCACATGAAATAAATTTGTGTTGTAGGTTATCTTCCATTTGAACACTTCACGACACTTTAAATTCAAGACCCGTAGAGTTAATGATACCAGTCGACCCGTAGACTTACCTAGAAAATTTTAATAGCAGCAGCAACAATTACAATAGCAACAGTAACAGTAGCAACAGCAGCTTTAACAATAACAATAATTACAGGAACATGAAGCACAGTGGTCTCTCATTAATGTCGTGACCAAACGTAAGTAGAAATTATAATGTATTCTTTTGGGGATAAGGATGAAGGTAAGGAGAGTGAACATCGTCGTTCTTTTTAGGTGTCAGTCTTCTTCAGTTTATAATGGGAGTGTAGTCCTTATTGTTCTGACGTGGTGATTGACATTTGTAAAGGGAGAGAGAGAGAGAGATTACTTTTAGTGGTGGAGAGGAGAGTGAGAGGAATCGCTGTTGGTCACCTTGGGCAGGACAGGGGTATACAGGAAGAGTAAGTTGATACCCACGTCATATACGAGTATACCTCTGCCCTAGTACCATGTGTGTGTGTGTGTGTGTGTGTGTGTGTGTGTGTGTGTGTGTGTGTGTGTGTGTGTGTGTGCGTGTGCGCGTGGCGCGTGCGCGCGCGCTTTTCATCTCGTCTATCTTGCTATTGGCCGTATTCTCTGGCACAAGCGACTTTATATCACCTCTTCCTTAGTGATTTATTTTCCATGTTACATCATTCTCTCTCTCTCTCTCTCTCTCTCTCTCTCAGTAGTAGTACCTGGTAACATTAATTTGTTGCTAGGGAAGTACAGAGGGTGACCTTGGTAGCAGCTTTCATTTTCTGTTGCCTAGTAGTTTAAAGGCAGTAATGGTAGTCGATGGTAGTAGTAGTAGTAATAGTAGAGTAGGAGTAGTAGTAGTAGTAGTAGTAGTTGTTGTTGTTGTTGTTGTTATTGTTGATACTGACACACTTGGATATTGTTTTTGTAAATGTTCGTGTATAAATTTTTCTTCCCCTCCTTGTGTTAGTTGCGTTGTTTCAGTTTCTCTTTTTCGTTTTATTTATTTTTTATTTTTTCGCTCAGACCAGATTCATGTGACTTGATCCTTGTCCACCTTTATCAGCCTGCCCTTGAGAGAGAGAGAGAGAGAGAGAGAGAGATTAAATTATACATACATGCATACACGGAGTGGAAGGATGAAATTCAAAAGGTGATTTATCAAGAAGAGGTGGTAAACAGCACTAAATTTGACGTTGTGCGTAATTGGAATGTAGCTGCAGTCAGTAGTTCCCTTAATTAGCCAGCACACCCCTTAAAAAATAAAAAGGGGAAAAAAAAAGGTATTGTGATATTGTGTTCTGTTGTTATGCAAATGAGCAGGTTTCTCACGCAGCTGAATCTATTTCGTTGATACCAGGATCTGTATAATATCCTATGTTTTGTTGTGTTTTAATTTATACATCATTCATAACATTCACTGCTTTCATTGGATGACCCTTATCTCGCAACACATCTTCCATTTCAATATATCAGATTCTTAGGTGGCTTTTCCTTTGAGAGGGGGGGGGGTTACTTAGTTGGTATATGGCCATAATCAGTACTTCCCCTTCACGCTTGATAGTATATCAGTTCTGCCAAATGAACTTGTAATATTCAAGTAGGTTCGATATTCACTTCACTCCTTCGGATTCGCAGACGCGTAGAGGAAGTTTTGACTGCAGCTGTACCTAGTGACCTCTGCTGCTGTTACGAGTGTTGAATGGGTGCTGTGGGGGAGGTGTGTGTGTGTGTGTGTGTGTGTGTGTGTGTGTGTGTGTGTGTGTGTGTGTGTGTGTGTGTGTGTGTGTGTGTGTTGTGAATGCTATACCGGAGCTGATATATAGATCAGAAAATGCAAACTTGTACTGAATGAGGTGTCTGTACCTAATAACCTCTGCCTAGGTGTGGGGGTTGAGGAGGGTGTGGAAGGGGAGACTGGATTGAAGATGGTATTCAGATTTTTTTTTTTTTTCCCTTACCCAGTGACGGGGTACTTGGAGGGGGGGGGGGAGAAGGGAGAGCTAGTACTAAAGATGGTATCCAGAAATCTCTGTTGTAGTTTCTCTCTCTCTCTCTCTCTCTCTCTCTCTCTCTCTCTCTCTCTCTCTCTCTCTCTCTCTCTCTCTCTCTCATCCCATCTTCCCTGTAATTAGGCAAAATCCCACCAGTAGTTTTCGTGCAAAGTTGTTAACAGACAGACAGACAAACAAACAAACAGACAGACGAACCGAATAAAAACAATACCCGTCCCCGAGCCCCTTCGTGGCGGGGACGGGTAAATAGTCTTGCGCTCGGCAGGAAGAGTAAACGTCCTCGGTGTTGAATGGGATGGTAGTTGGTACTGTCCGTCCTTACCAAATACACACCAGGGCTTCCTCTTTCGTGGCTAATTGGATGGTATTTACCGGGCGTTATTTATGATATGCCGGTGTCTTTTGTGGACTGTGGGTTAAAGCTTGCAGCCAATTTATAATCCCCAGACTGTTCTGTGCCTCGCGTCGTTTCAGACAGTATACCACGACTGTATCCGCTTGACAACCACCTCCTTCACAGTGTTTTAGAAAAAACAATGCACCGTACCATATGGGATGTATAGTTGCTGTCATTAGTTCTTTACCTTCCAAATTGTACCAAACGCTTACGAGATTCTCCTTGGCTGATTAATAATATGAAGCGGATTGAAAGGGTTGTAATTTCTCACTCCGGAACCCCAAACTTGTGAGTGCACCTTAGCCTAGAAATTATTAATCTAATCCTTAGTTCCAATCAGTAATTCTTTTACGTGTTTAGGATTCCAGACTGAAATGAAGCTAGATTCCAACTCTCCCAACCCGCTAGAATATGACTAGATAGTTTGGCGAAACTTCAGTACGGTTTGATGCGGTTTTGTGATTATAGAAGAGAACTCGTCTGCAGTTGTACCTTGCGTCCTCTGCTGCTATCGTGAGAGGATTGCGTAAGCCCTGGAGGTGCGTGTGAGAATCCTGACAATACCCCCTCCCCCTTATCCATCCCCCCCTCTCATTTTCCTATCCCTGTCCCGATCCCCTATCCTCCTAATCCCCCACTCCACCACCTCGCACTGCCTCCTCACCCCATCCTCCCCAGTCACACATTCTGACCTCCCCATTTCCCCACCTCATTCTCCCCACTTATTCACCACGTCCTCCCCACTCTCATTCTCTCCCCATCCTCAACCTTTTCGCACAGTATTGAATCAGGCGTGATATTTTCCTCATCCCTGTCCGCATCTTCCTCCCCATCCTCCTCCACTCCCTCAATCCCATTACCTCCCCATTCCCTGCCTCTTCGCCATCCCTACTCCCACTCCCCACCTCACCAACCCATCTCCCCATATTCCCCATTTACACCCACCCAGTCCCCCTCCCCATCCCTGCTTCCATCCCCAATATTTCTACCCTAACCCATCCCTCCACTTCATTTGCAAGACAGAGGGACGCTTTTTTCTGCCTTCAATCTTTATCCTTTTTGTGAGAGTTGCAGTTACAAGGTCGAGGGGTTGCATCATGGGTGTGAGCGATACCCACGTGGAGAGAGAGAGAGAGAGAGAGAGTTATCAAGCTCATTAATAGATTTGGCCACTAGTACTGAGCGCGCTGTTCCAAATGTGGCCTTAAACTAGTGACATAGAATAGCGAATTACTGTCACTGAAATTCCTAGCAGTAAAACTTAGCATTACATTTGCCTCCTCGTAGACATAAAGGAAGAACTAAGGATTGGAAGTCGGCAAGACCTTTTCTTTACTATACACTTAAGAGTTTTGCAGATGGTTACCGTGTGTGTGTGTGTGTGTGTGTCCATTTTTTCCGTAATTTCCTTCGTATTTTCTCATGTTTCCTTATACCATACTTTCGTGATAGTTTCTCTTTACTCCTGAATTTCCTGTGTTTATTCTTCCCATATCCTCTCGTATTGTTTATCCTTGTTCGGGCGTGGTTGTGGAATATCAGAGGTTTGTCTGGCATTGCCTCTTCGGTGTTAATTTTACTGTCATGCTGCAGCTTGAGATGATGTTTTGTGTTGTATTAATGTTTCTTTGGTGTAAATGCGGGTGTTTCTCTCTCTCTCTCTCTCTCTCTCTCTCTCTCTCTCTCTCTTCTAGTTTCCTGTAGAATATCTTGGTTTGTTTGTGCTCCAATATTGAATTTCCTATGATTATTCTTTTCAGTTCTCAGTTTGTCAATATTATTTCCGGATTTCTGTGGCAGTTGTGTATCTTCTCTGGTGTATTGTCTTTTTTGTCGAGTCTGTTTTGAAATTGTACTTTTAGGTATGTATCTGTGTGTGTGTGTGTGTGTGTGTGTGTGTGTGTGTGTGTGTGTGTGTGTGTGTGTGTGTGTGTGGTTTACTAAAATACCCCCGCATTATGTGTAATATGACAATTAAGACTTTGCCCATTGCCATTATTTCAGCTTTGAAGCACTGGAACTATAATACATACCGGACCTTTGGATAGGGTTATGATATGTTTTTTTCTCTAATTCAAATGAACTAGGCACAGCAAGTAATATGTGTAGATGTTAATGACGTAGGAAATGCTTTTGTTATTAGAAATGGATGCAGACGCGTATAAACTACTGTATATAAAAAATTGTTGGTAGTTTTATGTGCGTTGTAAGATATATGTATGTGCAGTGAATTATGCTTTTAAAATACTGTAGACTTAATTGTAATGCATAAACTCACCACAGAAAGAGATTTAATGTATGAAAAATGGAAATATGTGCAATTTGTTTCAAGGCGTACGTGAAATCATCCAAAAGAGTACTGTAAATAATGATGATACGCCACGCGTTTCCAGATTACTTCCAGATGGCCTCGAAGTACGTAGATTCCTTAAGGCTGTAGGAAATGCCTGCCTTATCCACCTTCCCTGTTATTCGGGACTTTCCCCTCCTGGCTACCTCCTCCTCTGGTCGGGTTGTTGACTCTGGCCCTTCCCTCTGGCTTTGTGTGTTGCCCCGAGTCGCTCCCGGAGACTTCGAGTGTGGATGGATACTCAGTCCCACCACCTTGCATATTTAATTTATATGTATATAACACACACACACACACACACAAAATGATAAAAAATAACAGTAGCTTGCTGCTAATCATCATGATGATGGTCATAAAGATGATGATGATGACGATGGTTGCCTTGTCCTAATGACCTTAAGCTAACACTGTCCTGCCAGTTTGGATGACTAGACAGGCTTTTGGGCCAGTCCTGGGATTTTTTTTAACTTTCCCCCGTTTGACACCGTTTCTTAATTTTCTTTTTTACCTCAGCTAACGAAGTTGGAGGAGGTTATGTATTCACGTATGTTTGTCTGTCTGTCCAGACGATTTTTCCAAAAGTTCTCAACGAATTTCAGTTAAATTTGGTGGAAGGGTGGTCCATGGGCCAAGAAAGAATTGATTAAATTTGGGGGCGGACCCGGATCCTGCGTATAATATCGCCAAAAGTTCTCAATGAATTTCGGTAAAATTTTGTGGAAGAGTCAGCCATGGGTCAAGGAACAATTGATTACATTTGGGGGCGGATCCAGAGCCTATGTATTCCACACAATATCTCCACGGATCCGTATCCGGATAATTTTTCATGACATTGGCGGAGGTATACACCATCTGAGTGCTTTCTAGTTTTATGCGCATTTCTCTCTTCCTGTCATTTTCTTAGTTCTCTTTTGCTTCTCCCATTCACGAATATGGTTATTTTCCCGACTATGACCCCATTCATCCAGCACTGTTCTCTCTCTCTCTCTTTCTCTCTCCTTTAGTTTTTTCGACCTATTGCCTTTCTCTCTTTCCTTTGTATTTTTTTTCTTTGTCTCGTAAACATCTGTCCCTTCCTGTTTAATTCCTCTCTTTCCCTTCTTTTTCAGTCTCCTCATATGCAGTTATAGCTCTCTAATTATTGTTAGTTTTTTCTTTGTGTCCTATCTCAAATTACATTTCATTCCACCCAGTCTCTTATTCCCCAGTTCTTCTCCCAGCTTGCTCATCTTCCTCATTCCTACATTTCTTTATTGCATATACTTCTACCTGTCTTTCCTTACCCTCATCTCCCAGCTTTCTCCCCTTCCATATTCCATCTCCTCTTATGCCATTTACTTCTTCCTTGTCTTCCTTACCTTCTTCCTCTTTTCTTGGTCTGCCATTTTCTAAGGAATTCTGCCAACCCCCTTACTCCTCCACTCCCACACCCTTCACACCAACCCATTCTTCCTACCAACCCATTCTTCCTACCAATCCGCCTTACCTACCAACCCACCCTTATTGTTGGTCGTGTTCTCGTTGCCTTATGAGCTCTCGTAACTCCTCATCCTTAGCGATTTGTTTTGCCTTCACCTCAGTACCCTCTAATGTTACTGATTCAAACTGTGTCGATATTCGAAAGATAATAGTTACATACAGGAGAATATGAAGGTGCCATGAGCAGAATAAGTCGCAGAAGAAGAGGTGTTACGTAATCCTCCGAATGGACAAGAAGACGGGCCTTTCATCTTCACCGTGACTCCTGTAGTGTGGTGTTAACAAGGGAGCTGGAGCCTCATACTTCATACTCCACACCTATACGCTTACTTTTAGGATGCACCGCACACACACTTCGCGTGGTTGGGAGTCGTTCAGTACTATACTCTTTTCACCTTCGCATGGGTCGGATATTCGTCCTTTTGCAGTTTAAGCTGAGTTTTTCATCCTTTTGCTGTTTATTTCACATAGCCCAGAAGGCAATACTACTGCTCTAAAACCTTGGAATCGTTATGTGCTATACTCTTTTTGCCTTAACTTGGGCCTGATTTTCGTACTTTTGCAGTTTATTTCACGTAACTCAGCAGAAAAAAAAAAAAACATTCTTCATAGTAGCAACCAAATCTACTGAGTCACCATACCTGAAGATATATTGGGAAACTAAAGTGGCTGAAACAAAGCTGACGACTTCCTTCAGTGTTGTGGATGAAATGAATTAGAATGCTGTGTCGTGTGTAGGCTTTTGGTTGCCATGATTAAATGAAATAACACACACACACACACACACACACACACACACACACACACACACACACACACACACACACACACACACACACACACACGGCGTCGAAAGCTTACTCTATCATCACCTTCACTGTTGTAGCATCGTGCTAACAAGGAGCCAAGAGAATCATATTTCACACTACCCCCCCTCCCGCACACACACACACACACACACACACACACACACATTTATATTCACAGAGCAACAGAGTCTTAAATTTGCAGTGGACAGTATTATGTATTACAGTGACCTCAAGGATAATTTACTGAATATAGAGGTTGCTAGAGATCGAGCAGCGTTTAAGGCCTCCTCTAGTCGACCAGGGCCGACGCTTGCGAGCATGTTGGAGCTCTTATAAACGAAACAAATCACCCTCGGTTGCTTGGCAGTATGTTTTGCCTTTCACCAATATATTTGATTATTATTTGACCATGAGAGAGAGAGCTTTGACACCTACAAAGCACTGACTTAAATAATTTAGATCAGCGGTAAGAAGTTATGTGAATTATAGCCGGTTTTGTTTTCCATACTTCACTAGTTTAACATTCCATTGCTGAAGTATGTTACCTTTTGCATGTTGTGAAATGCTGTATAGAAATGTGAAATACCTGATAAATACTGTGTTGTGAAATACTATATATACTATGTTTTGGAAGAGGAAGAAGAGATAGACCAAGAACGAGATGGGAGAGACGAATTGAGGGAGTATAATGAGAGAAGATTGGCGGGAAGAGGAAGAAGAGATAGAACAAAAACGAGGTGAGGGAGTATAACGAGAGAAGGGAGGGAAGTGTATGAAAGCAGGATGGTGGGAAGGAAACAGACCAAGAATTAGGTGGGGAAGTGCAGGGAATCCACTTTATAAATCAGGGATGTTTTCAGAAATATTGCGACTTTCTGCATATAACTGATGCTGTAAATTTGGGGAAAATATTAAACGCATATAGGTAGCGATGGAACTGCAGTGGGCATTGTTTTTGTAATTTAGACTTAATAACCTAATGAAGTTAATGAACATAAGCGAGGGCCATGGGTCGTGGCATAAGAGGTCGTTACTGGGACATGCTTGGGTTGTTTAATCTTGGGTACACCTCACAAGATGCAGTGTCAGGCAAATCGCACAAAAAAAAAAAAAAAAAATACGTGTCATTTAACATCTTCAGTCCATAAAACTCTCCTTTGTTTAATTTAGTCATACAAGTCAATAATAATCTAGAGTTAAATAAATAATAGACATTCCAGTAGTGAGAGTGTTAGGATGCAACTCATCATTCTTGCCCGGGGGAAAGTTTTGGGAATAACACGAGGAAGGAGAAGTGCTTGAGGCCACTTGAGGGAAAGGTCCCTCTTCTGGCCTTCCCGGAGACAGGTTGAGACTGAATAGAAACTGTCCCTTTGTGTGTGTGTGTGTGTGACTTTGCCTCTCTCCCTGTCATCCCTGTACCGTACCTTGACCTTGACCGTACCAGCCACACCCACCGTCCGTCAGTTCTACCCCCCGTCTCCCCTTTGACAATGTGTGACTATGTTTGGACTGGAAGGCACAGTGCCGGCTGTATTGGATTATGCAGCCGGATCTCTCTCTCTCTCTCTCTCTCTCTCTCATATTATGATTCATACCTTCAGTGTTTCCTGCACCAGAATAAAATGTCAAAGTAAAATAAGATAAAAAATACTTTGGTTCTTAATATATAAATTATACTTGAATTATACTGTGTGGGGTTCAGCTTCCAACACCCCACATCTTCATTCCGTAATAGATAGATGGGTAGGTTGGAAAGTTGTGTTACCCTCCATCCAGGCATTGGTTTGCACACGTGTTTTTGCCTCGGCTCTTCTGCAACCAAGTGGTGTAGGTCGAGAGGTTAGTCCCAGCCAGATTCACGAAGGAGTGCTTGTATGGTATTGTTATAACTGTGAGTAATGATGGGTAATACTTTTATAGCTTCATTTATATTATTTATTTATCTCTGGTAAAAAAACAGAATGACGTTATTTGGGTACGAGGAGTCTGTTGAATATTTTCGGACTGAAAGAACTACAGTAAAAATATATAGAAGATTGCTGAATTGGTGTTTGATGGAGATTAAAAGAATGTGTTTAGCGTGAAAAGTAAATCATGAAGATAACAGGGGGGGAGGGAACTGCTGAATATGTAGAGGAGTTTGAATGATATATCCATAAGCGTGACTTGGTTGTGGAAGGCAATGATTAAATGACTAGATTTATTTTTCTAGGTTTAAGTATTGTAAATATACATGATTATTGGTGGTATTTGTTTATTGATTCACGGAGAAGCCTTTCATGTTCCGGGTGTGTGTGTTTTAATTATATGCATTTTGTATTTTCTTAATGCAGGATAATATGAATACAGAATCACTGAGTAAATAGAGGGGAGAGAGAGAGAGAGAGAAATGATGATGTTGAGATATTGAGTGAGAAGCGTGAGGAGGAAAGGGTAATTCCTTTCAGCCCTAGGACGTCGTATTCGTTTTGTCCATGCATCCACCAGACAGTTATATTCAGTGAAGGAAAACCCTCCTGTAGTGAAGCTGCTATAAAATAGTCGCCACTATTTCACTACGATGAGTCAGAAGCTGAAAGAAATCGTCTGGCGGATTAAATGAAAAAAAAGACCATCATACTGAAGACGTCAAAGAGAGAGAAGAGTAAAGGAGGTGAAAATGAAGACAAGAGTGAGTAGAGGGATAAGTGGATGAGGCATGAGTCGTGAATAATATGAATGAAATAGTCGTGAAAAATAAGAGGAAGTTAAAAATGTAGAAATAGGATCGCGCGAGCAGGGAGATATATGAATGATGAGTGAGTAGATGGATAAGGAGATGAGGCGTGATTCGTGAATAAAATGAATAAAATAATCGTGAAAAAAAATATAAGAAAGTGGGAACATAGAAACAGGATCGAACTAAGGGTAGGGGGATGTTGTGAACAGCGTGAAAACATAAAAGGAAATGCCTGAGACAAGAGAGTAAAATGATCATGATATAAATAGGACAGGGAGGAAATGGGGATTGCGCACACACACACACACACACACACACACACACACACACAGAGGAAGGGAAGGTCAGTATAGGGGGCAAAAGATCAAAATGTGCTCACAGGTTTTCCCTCCCCTCTCCATCTCCGGTTCCTGTCCTTGTCTCCATCACTCCTTCCTCCTCTGCATCCTTATCCCTAAATCCATTTTCACACACACATACACACATTTTGCATATGTCTGAGGTTTGAAAATGTTTGTCGTGTGATGTTGGTAATAATACTGGTAGTACGATAAATGAATTGTCGTAGTTTGCTGATTACCTTTAGGTGTAGTATCGATCGTAGCATTTTTTTTTTTATTATTATTATTGTTGTTATTCGTGATAGGTGCGGGCGCTCAACATCCACTCATTTGATGTAGTGCTAGTTTGGGTGTCTGCTCTTTCCTCTCTTCCATCCTCCCTCTTCTGTCTTTCTTTCCTTCATTCTTTCCTGTTCCTTCTGCCTATGGGTAAATCTACACTGAGTGACAAGCCAAATGGTTTCCTGTACACCAGGAAACCATTTACTATGCTGGGTGATAACCATATAACCAAATTGTGGCACTTGGTGGTTAGTGGGAAATTAAGGTTCTCCAATCAGATTGAGTCTGTGTAGGTTTATGTCCAAGGGATGATAGGGGTTAATTGCTCATGTAATACCACTCAGGGATGAGTGAGGCTGGTCACTTGTCTTAAATGTCAGAACCAACTTGCCTAGCCCCAGATTGCTACGCCCCTTATGGGGCAACATAGGATTGGATGATGGATGGATGGATGTTATTACTATTCATTCATTCATTCATGTAATCCAGTGTTGCCCCATGAGGAGCGTAGGACTCCAGGACTAGGCAAGTTGGTCCTGACATTAAAGATGAGAGTGACCAGCCTCACTCATCCCTGTGTGGCATCCCGTGAGCAATAAACCCCAACCACCCTTGGATATAAACTTCCACAGGCTCAGTCTGAGTAGAGCACCTTAATTACCCACTAAACCACCAGGCACCAAAATTTGGTTGTATGGCTACCACCCAGCATAGTAAATGGCTTCACCTGGTGTACAGGAAACCATTTGGTTTGTCACCGTAGTCACCCGTAGACAGAAGGAAGAGGAAAGAATGAAGGGAAGACAGAAGAGGAAGAAAGGAAAAGACAGGCACCTAAGAGCAGCACTACATTGAGTGGATGATGAGCACCCCCACCTGCCACTATTATTATTATTATTATTATTATTATTATTATTATTATTATTATTATGGAAATTACCATCCACTTCATGTGCATCTCTCATCTTTGCAGCTAACCTGGACCCTGCGGAACTAAAGAAACTACGATCGAAACAGCGCAAGGCAGCCAAGAAAGCAGAACAGAACAAGGCTGAGGAGAAGAGGAAAGAGGAGAAGAAAGCTGAACACCAGAAATCTAAATCAGGAAACACGGTATGAAATCTGACTGCTTATCTATTAACCCTAACGCTATGAATGCTTCTAATGATATAATCAGTTGACATGGCAGATAGTTTTCATTCACCCTCATCATCATCACCATCATAATTTATTACCACCTGTCACCACCAGGATGTACTGTGTGGTCTGATCTTGCTACCACCAGAAGGTTTTATTCAGCTTCAGAGCAAGATGGCCTCAATGCTATGAACATTTAGCACTTCCCTTCTGGTAACCAGTCGCAGTAATTCCTGATAGATTAATATATACTGAAACTTTTGAAATGAGAATAGTAATCTGTGAACATGGCTGTGAAACGTATATAAGATAGATGCAATTTTACTCCCAGTAAATGTGGAAATTTAAATTGCATAGGTTGGAGGAGGTACACACTGTTTTGAGTTGCATACATCTGGTGTTCAGAGACTTAGTCAGAGCTGATGATCAAAGCTCCACTGCATTCTTTGTTACATCTAGAGTATTTTTATATTCCATTAGAACAACTATTCCTTTGTTTTTTGTGATCATGTGTTTCTTGATGTATCACCATTCCTTTGCTAATTGCAGTTATTGTATCTTTTCCTTTGTATGTATTTGTATAATTATGTTGTTAGAACTCTTTGTTCCATCATTTGATCTATTAATGTACATTACATTAGATGTTATTGGGCTGTGGTGTGATGTTAAGAAATGATAAGGTACAGGGGAAACTTAAAAAAATTAATCTTTTTCTGGCAGGATGACTTAGATAACCAGCCAGCGGAGGACCTGGATCCGAGCAAACTGGAGCGCACAGAGGACCCGTTGGGAGAGGCCATCCATTTCCTCAAACCACTCCAGTCTCTTGCACCAAACAGAATTCACACCCACCTCATGGCCTTTGAAATTTATCTACGGAAAGGAAAGCCCTTGCTCATGTTACAGGTAATGACAAGAGTTCACACTGATATTGTACACATACAGTACAACATAGTTTTATCATGCTTGACAGATGGACATCATCCATTTGTGTGTACTGTACATGTGTTTGTGTCTGTGCAGGTGAAGAGTTGTTTATTCATTGTTGTGCATAGTTATGCATCTGCTTCTACAGGTTACTGTGTATTCACATGTTTTTCACATTACAGTACACTGCTTTATTTATCTTAATAGTAATTTACTAAAAACTAAAATTCACTTCACCCTTATTTACTTTGTGTGTGTGTGTGTGTGTGTGTGTGTGGTAGGTGGGGATGCTCACCATCCACACACTGAATGTAGTGCTGCTCTCAGGTGTCTGCCCTTTCCTCTCTTCCATCCTTCTTTCCTTCCATCCTCTTCTGTCTTTTATTCCTTCATTCTTTCCTTGTCCTTCTGCCTACGGGTGACTTTACACTCCCTCTTCTATCTTTCTTTCCTTTTCCTTCTGCCTGTGGGTGACTCTACACTGAGTGACAAGCCAAATGGTTTCCTGTACACCAGGAAACCATTTGCTATGCTGGGTGGTAACCATATAACCAAATTTTGGCACCTGGTGGTTTAGTGGGTAATTTTTGCACTCCAGTCGGATTGAGCCGATGAAGGTTTCTATCCAAGGGATGGTTGGGGTTGATTGCTCATGTAATGCCACTCAGGGATGAGTGAGGCTGGTCACTCTCATCTTAAATGTCAGGACCAACTGCTTTGCCCCGGGCTCCTACGCTCCTCATGGGGCAATGAAGGATTGGATGATGGATGGATGGATTTTTTTTTAAGGTGTGTTGTTAAATCCCCATCCATGTTACTGGTATTTCTTGCAACATCTGTGCTGTCTCCCACTCTTTAACCCGTGGACTGCGAGCCACAGCTCAGGGTGGGTAGCATTGCGTTGCGAGCCACAGCTCGGGCTGTGCTGGCTGTGCATCACCGTAAACAACGTGACCCCTACGCAAATTTATGCATGGTGCTACACAAAGAAGGAGAGAGAGATTTTTTTTCTTTTCACCAGATGATGCCCAGGATGTTTATCTTCAAGTTTATAATAAACAATAACAAAATAGATTCCCCCCCCCCCACTACTCCCGTACGTAAACTTACGCATGGCCCTACACAAAGATGGAGAGATTTTTTTCTTTTCACCAGATATTGCCCTGGATGTTTATCTTCAAGTTCATAATAATAATAATAAAAAAAATCCTTCATTTTTTTGCACACCATGGGGTGGGATAAATAAAGGTAATTGCGCAATCCACAGGTTAAACTGTGATGTCTACGGGGTAGATTGTATGTTCATTTTCATTTCATCATTTCTCATCATTGTGCTGAAGACAGTTTTCATTATAAACTGCAATCCATCACTTGTACCAGCTGTTACATGTACTGTAGAGTAAATACTTTTAAGTTAAAAGCATAATAGCCCACAATGAAATCCAGTCACAGCATCTTAATCCTTTTATTGCAGTAGATGCATTGAAATATTCGTTGTTTTTTATATGTAACCCCAGGCTCATCTGGACATAATCCCAGTGGACTGCAGAAAGAAGTTGCCCATCTTCAGTCTACCATCTTCCTTTTGAGAGAGAGAGAGAGAGGAAGTTAAGGGACATTTCTCTAGACTGTTCTGCTGTCCAGCTATATCATTGCTATGATGGGATGACATTCAGAGAGGGATGCATTTTACTTAATCTCAGAATACAGTATTTTGTTTTCATCCATTCATCATCCAATCCTACACTGCCCCATGAGGAGCGTAGGAGCCCAGGGCTAGGCAGTTGGTCTCAACATTTAAGAGAGTGACCAGCTCACTCATCCCTGAGTGGTATTACATGAGCAATCAACCCCAACCACCCCTTGGATATAAACCTTCACCGGCTCAATCCGATTGGAGCGCAATAATTACCCACTAAAACCACCAGGCGCCAAAATCTGGTTATACGGTTACCACCCAGCGTAGTACAGGAAACCATTTGGCTTGTCACTCAGTGTAGAGTCACCCACAGGCTGAAAGAAGAGGAAAGAATGAAGGAAAGAAAGACAGAAGAGGGAGTGTAAAGTCACCCGTAGGCAGAAGGACAAGGAAAAAAAAAAAAAAGACGAGAAAGGAAGGAATGAAGGATGGAGAGGAAGGGGCAGACACCCGAGAGCAGCACTACATCGAGTGAGTGGATGGTGAGCGCCCCCACCTACCACAAAGGATTTTGTTTTATGGAGAGAAATCATAACTGTCCAGAGTCTTCAAGAACTATCTTGAGTAACATTTTCTTTGATGCTGGTACACCTAGGATTTTTATAGAGACTGACACAAGAAAATTTTGTTCATTTGAGAGAATTCCTAGTAGTCATGGGTTTAATAGGCACAAAGGAAGGCTGTAATATTGCATCTTCCTTTTCCAGGCACTCAAGCGGGCACTTAAACTAGAAAGAAACCACCCAGAGCTGCATACATGCTTGATACGCTTCCTTCGATATAGACAAGAGAAGTTGAGTAGTGATAGTGGCCCCATAGTGGATGTAATCAACAGGGAGATCTCAAGGTTGCTGCCCACTACTGACCCAACCAAGCTCAATGAAGACTTCCTTAATAATAACCAAAACTCCCTCCCTCATAGACTACAAGGTAAGTGGGGGTAATTTACCTATTGTCAAGACTGACCCTTTCTTTTTCATTCTTTTTTTTCTCATTACAGTTCATTGTAAAAACAAGGGTCTTCTTCAGTGTCCTCCCCCCCCCCCTTTTTTTCTTTAATCAGCTTTAGTTTACATTACCATTTTACATTACTTTTTTGCCTGTTATCTTACCAATTCAACATCATAACTGCATCATGTCATATATGCTTCTAATATTGATATTTTAATGTAGCATTCCATTTACAGAGTTTACTTTTGGTTAGGTTAGCAGCCTATCATATTAACTGTTCTTATTCTTATCAAGTTATATTTTTACAGGATTGCATCAGACTCATAATATCGCTTCTGGTGTTATGACTTTAGTCTTTTGTGCATATACTGTAAATTTATGAATGATTTTGACCCCCCTCCCACACACACACACACACTTAGTTGTATGAGTCGTTGCTGTAACTGGAAAAAATACTTCCTTATACTGTACTGTATGTTAATCACCTCATACTGTGTGCAAAGTTCCTAGTTGTGTCCTCTTGGCCTTCTTTTTGCTGTTACTGTATGGTTTCTTTGTCGGGTGTCTTCCATTTACACACTTGTACAGTACAGTATTATCCTATGTCATTTTTTTCATCTTTCTTCCATTATCATCATCTGGACCTCCTTTCCCACCCTAGGGCAGGGTGAGGAGTAGCAATATTCAGACAGCACAAGTTTGCCCAGGCCTATGGGCCATGCTTCCATTTGCTCATCATTCAAGCCCCTAGAATCCTGGCTCTATCTGCTACACCAAAAACATTCACCAGATTCTGTAGCTTCACATAAACGTATCTGATAGAGTCAATCCGGACACTGTCAGTGAGCAAATCCAGTCTTTTCCAGCCAGTCCTCATAACTTGAATCTCTCAAGTTAGCACCCATCTTGTGGCTGCTCTTTTCACTTTTTCAGTTTCGTACATTGTGATTTTTGAAGTGAAGAGTTCTATTCAGCCACTGTAAATTGAAGTGTAAACCAAACGTTACCTTTAACAAGGTATTTAAACTTAAACTTGATCTCCATATTTTAGCATACTAGATTTTGCAAAGCTCTTTCTTGTGTGTGTGTGTGATTAGTACTGTGTTATAATTCATATAGTGATATATTGTTCGTATGAACAGCATGATGGATAATCTACCTGTCTATAGCCAGACACCATAATCCCATAAGGGGTGGCCATTTGTCTTTGAGTTAATGATTTCTTGGGGAGGGACACTAACCCTCCCCCAACCCACTTGCTGACACATAGAGAATGTGTTGGTTGGTTATGTGGTTACCACCCAGCGTCGTTTGTGGTTTCCTGGCATACAGGAAACCATAAGGCTTGTCACTCAATATAAAGTCACCTGAAAAGGAACGAAGAGTAATAAAAAGTGACAGGAAAGATGGGAGAAATAGAAAGAGAGGAGGGCAGACACAGAAAAAGAATGATAAAGGTGAATGGAAGAAGTAGGCAGCACAACATCAAGTGATTGGATGTAGTGCTGCCTACTTCTTTCTTCACCTTTATCATTCTTTTTCTGTGTCTGCCCTCCTCTCTTTCTATTTCTCCCATCTTTCCTGTAGCTTTTTATTACTCCTTTTCTTTTTGGGTGGCTCTGCATTAACAAACCCAGTGGTTTCCTGTAAGTCAAGAAACAAATGGCCTGTTATTTCAGTGTTCTTTTGCCAGGTATGGTATACATACTCAAACTTGTCATTCAGAATTCATCATAATAGCTTTTGCACAACACTTTGGTGCATATTTGTGGCTGCTATCAGCGTTTACTGGCAATAATACGCTTCCCCCATGCACCTTACTCAAACAGCACAGGCAGTCCTTAGGTGACCTCAACAAATTATCTTTGAGAGTACAGTAATCAGCTGAAATGGCTGGATTCCTGTAGTCCACCAAGTACATGTCTAGGTGAACCTGGGGCAACAACAAATAACTAATACTCTTAACTCTGTTTGTCCCATCAGCGGCGCGGTCAATGGTGCTCCTAGATCGTGTGCAGCAGGACCGTAGCATGAGTATTGCCACTTCACTTGACCCACTCCTCATCGACAGATCTCATGAGGTACCATATCTCCTCTTTGTTCTGTGGTCACTATTAGGATTCCTGAGCACTCGAGCATCAGTGAAAATTAGTAGTAGCAGCAGCAGCTGCAGTCACTTTTAGGCTTTCTGGGCACTTGCATGTCATTCTGGATTATTTTTAAAAATTTGGATCTTTTTAATTTGTAATCTTTAAAGGTGCAGGTTTCATCATTATTGTTCATTCATAGTTACAGTGCATTCCATATTTCAGGGTGGTTTAGTTCCAGGCTGAAAATGACACCTGCAAATCACAAAACTCGATACATGTTTTTAGTTCAGAAGTGACTGTCCAACAGGTATATGTAATTTGCAGCCATGAAGGGCATCAGGTATACTCGTACAAAAAAAATGTGCAGATGGTTTTGTTCGTGTATGTTGGTACTAGAATTCTGAAGCTTGAATGATCTATAAATACTTGTGTGGTCCACTTCACTGGGCATGCTGCTTGATATTTCTACCATTGTGCTTTCTCATTCATTTTTTTCTCAACCTTTCCTCAGCCCATCTGTTGGTGGGAATTAAGATAAGGTTGACAATTGTGATGACTATTGATGTAGAATGTAATTCAGTCACTATAATTAGGTCCCATATCTGTGTCTTCTGAGCCACCAGTAATCACAACAGTTAATAAGACTGCATTGCACACAGTCGCCTGTGCCAGCAACACAACATACACTCCTTGAGAGCTCTGTGGTAAAGCCTGTTCTCTAGGCCGTGGCCTTCCTCAGGGACTCAGGGCTGTTCGGCCAGACTGCCTAGGGAACAACTACTACAGTAATAATCTTGTTTGTCTCCCTAGAATGTGCAGCTTGTCCTGGAATGGCTGGAATCTCGGGAGTTTGGTGCGACACCTGAACAGCTAAATCACTACAAAAGCCAGTGCCACCTTGCCTTCCCACGGGCACGAGTATTCATGCCCCCCCAGCCCCCCTCCACAACCACAGATGCCACTTCAGCCTCTGATGCCACCTCAGATGCTACTACGAATGCCACCACAGCTTCAGATGCTACGACAAATGCTACTATGCCTAACCATAATCATGTGGATGCGCCCAGCAGCTGAGAATAGACCCTCTGTGCTAGACTTAGGGTTCCTCAGAGTGATGTTTACACAAGGACACCGTGATAACCTACTTTAGTTAATATGAGACAGTTAAAGAGGGACATTAGCAAAGATATCCAAGTAATTGAGAGTTGACATGCAAAGGGTAGAAGAGAGAGAGAGAGAGAGAGAGGGAAGCTCGTCGTGATAACCTAATAATAGAGAGAGAAAATGAAGGTCAGGAAGAGGGAAGTTTGTGTGGTCTTAAACTTCCTCATAGGCTCAATAACTTAACCCTCTCACAAGATACCGAATGGTTAAGGCATAAGACATAGTATGAGTTATAAAAGAACAATGAATAAATATCATGGTAATGTTCACTTGTTATAAAGTTACATTTTTATATATATTATCATTTTTCTTTTGAAATTAGTGTAAGAATATAGACTCATACTTGTTATCAGAATCACTCTTATCGATGCTTTGTTAGGAGGTGATTTGCTTTGTTATCAAGTAAATATTAAATGGTTACATTAGTTTAATTTGTACACTTGACTTTTTTTTTTTTTTTTTTTTTTTTTTTTTCCAGTACAGTTCCTGATGTAAATGATTTTAAGTTTATGTTTTTACCTGCTTGCCTGTGTCCCTGTTTGTGTCTTACCTACCCTAGAAGCCCTGTCTTATTAGAGGCTGAGCAGTTTTGCCATTTGGTGCCAAAGGCCCTTGTAATTAATCCACTGACTTAAAATATGTACTTTGAAGTTTATTTCAGTTTATGACAGATGATTTTTTATGCTTAATAGGAATCTTGAACACCAAAGATGTTAATAACTATCATAAAGTACTTGACATTTTAGCAAAGAATAACAAACTTTGCATTTTATTTTCAATTTATGTGATATACTCAGCTTATAGAAATTCCCCGCAGTCAAAGGGTTACGTAAGGCTTGCATAATATAAAATTACTGTTGGTGGCTGGAGGCTTTTAAGTTCTGTAATGCTGTATTGGGAGTAGGTTGGTCTCCTATCCGTAATGTTTTGAACTACAGTAGCCTAGCTTCAGATCCCTGCACCTCAAAGAATGGAATATGGGATTTGCTGTTACTGTTACTGTAAACTATATGCAACTCAAAAGGGTACCAGCACAACCCAAGCTCCTCCTGTAATCATTTAGAAATACCAGTGCAAGCCAAGCAGTGTGCCTAAGTCTGTAGTGCATTTGTTCAAACTTGACAGAGAGACCAAACCCCTTTCAGCTCAGGTGATGACCAAGTACAGTCAGGCTGGAGGGTTACTTTGACTAACAAGGAAAATTCATTTCTGTCATATAACTACAGTTCATCAAATTTCATTCAACCATGGCATAGTATGAGTTGTAGGAGTGTTGCAATTCTATCAGGTAAAACAGTCAGACTAGAGAACCAAATAGCAAAGCTGTCCAGCTTTCTACTGAACAGTCTCTCGTCCCACCCTCTAATAGGCCAGTTCATGTGAAGTTCAATGTGGTTGGGAAGACCATGTAAGTTTTAAGATTCCTTTAAACAGCTCTGTTGTACTGCCAAACATAGAAATACTTCCTAGATGGGAAGAAAGTTGAGAAAAATCTGTCTTTAATAACAAGGCATTATTATATTACATGGAAAGTGAGTTGGTGGTGTGTCCCAACCAGATTAACTTGTAAGTAAGGGGAAGTTAGTGTGAAAAGGTCTATTGCAGCCAACAGAAGCAGGTTCTGATTTGAAATTTTATCTGACACCTCTCTCAGTAGTCACAAAAAACTTACTTGACATTAAACATGCCATCCCAGATTTCATCCACTAAGTCATTATTCAGGATACAAGGAGTCGAGAGCTGTTTAATGAAGAACAGTCATTTTACACTGTTGTCAGTGTAATTAACAGCTGAGGGTAAATGCATTCTTTATCCTTCAGCTGTTATTAGTCCAGGCTGTGGTAATATAACCAGAGGAAAATCCTATGACATTAATTGTTAATGAAATATGCCTTTTATTTTTTCTTTCAGACAACTGTAGGAGTAACTCTGATCGTGTGGCTCTCCTTGTCATGCACTGTTTTTCTGACATAGGTACATTCCACATTTCTAGTTGGACATTGACTCCTCTTAGTGGAAGAACTGTTGATTGTGTGCCTTTGTATTCCTCCAGTTATGTTACAAGCTCGTCAAGTGCCGTGCCATTGATGGTTTCTCCTACAGTCATTTGTGCAGGAGGATTTTGTAAGGTTTTATCACTTCATTTCAGTGGAGTTGTGTATTTCCTAGATTTTAAAATTTAACATAAGCACTGAGTATTTATTGAATATTTTTAAATGTTTGTATTAATTATTTTCCATTGGTAAAACAACAAATATCAGCTGCGAAATCCCAACAAGTAATTGGCAGAATTTTTAAATATTTACATGCATTTCCATTTTATAGGTTTTTGTGAGTTTTTCTGGCTTGTACTCTCAGCCTCGTTCCTTCCACTGCTAAGCTTGTGCCCTTATGAAATGCAAGGAAAAGTTTGTTGGGTGCAGTACCTGTTTTACCGCTTACTGTCTAAATAATAGCCACAACCATAACCTGTCTTGCTCACATACATTACCTGTTCAGTCTTATCTAATGGGTCACATTGCATCCAGAATGTACATACAAAACAGAATGCTTTGCCATGCTATAAAATTATAGGCAGTATTGTTCTATAACTGCAAGGGTCT
Organism: Coenobita brevimanus; assembly: GCF_032717465.1. Lineage (NCBI taxonomy): Eukaryota > Metazoa > Arthropoda > Malacostraca > Decapoda > Coenobitidae > Coenobita > Coenobita brevimanus. Next base: position 32,093,594 of record NC_137039.1, on the reverse strand, counting down.
GCTTGGCATTAAGTCCATGATTGTCTGCATTAGCTGAATTTACAAAATTCCCCTGAGCTCTGTGAGTCTGTCCTTTATGTTTGTTGATTATTGGTATATTAATTCAGTATTCATCTCATTTCCTCATATAATTTTGCCAGCTTCATGAACTCCTTTCCTCTTGGCTTGCACTAATGTAGTTCCAAGATTTATGATTTCCATCCAAAGTTTAACACCAATGCCTTCATATCAGGTTTTCTGTGGCTCACCTTCACTAGTACGACATTAGAGAGGGTGTTGTGGATCCAAGAGTACTTCAGATCTTTAAGAAGTTGCTAGATCTGTATCAGGTCGCTGCCTATTCTCAGAAATGTGTAAACATTGATGAGAATTATAAATACAGATTTTATATTCAAATATACCTACTGTAATCATAAACCAGATATGTTACAGGTACAGTCCTGTCAAACAAATGTCTCGGTGTATCATTGGGGCACTCTCTACGTCAGCTTACATAAGTAGTTCCAAATAATATAGCAAGAACAACTAAACTGTTGACATGAACATGGAATAAGATGATACCATAATGCAAATATCTCACCCTGGGTTCAGAATCATAAGTGGCAGTTGGTGATCTTTTCTTTCTTCTCTCTCTCTCCATATGTTGGACCAAGTTTTCCATTTATTCTTACTTCAGTTATCAGTTCTCTATACAAACTTTATTCAGATTCTCCTGTCACTATTTGCAATTCAAATGAATTTAGGTGCAAAGAGTTACAGTACATGTTAGTAACTGGACAGTTGAGTCTTTTGCTACAGTAAGTTTTGAGTTGAATTTGCTGCCAAAAGTAAATAAGGGGCTCACCAGATCTGGAGAATTACCATAAGCTAGTGTGCAACATGAAGGTGGAGCAAAGGTTCAGTCCCCTGTTGTTAATATCATATCCAACCGTATTTCACTTAGTTAATGTAACGGCTTGTTTGTTGCATAATTACAGTTCAGCTAGTCACAATGGGAGGTTCTTTATAAGTGCTTTCTTTTCTATAATGGAATTTGTATATATGCTAATTTACTTTACAATACCATGCAATAAATGGTAAAATCTCTACCACTGTACTTATCGAACACCAGCCGAACACATTTTTGATAAGAGAAGAAAGCATAGGGGATGCTATATACTGTACAATACTGTGTACCTCCTTATCTCACTTGCTGAGGGAACCCTGAATGAAGTTGTTGGAACATTAATGATTCCATGCCGTTTGTACAGATTATGAAGCAACTCGAGTACAGTACGGTAGTTTTATTAAGATAGGATTTGCTGTGCATGTGCTCCTTGCCACTGTTTATGATTTTGCTTTATTTTTTATGAAGTTAATTTCTCAATTAGGTTGTTTACTAATGAAATAATGAAGTAAAGTATTGTATATTATATAACTGATATAATACTATGAGCCTCAGGTGATATTATATGAGAATCAAGGGCACTGTATGTACATGGATTGTTGAGTGTGAGTTGCCTGCCTGGGTACCACCCTATTTTGATACATTTTTCAGTGTCATTATATATAGGCAGAGGACCCTGAGAATGGGGACTTAAAATAAATTTAAACCTGTATCTTTTGCATTATACCTTTTGTCTAGCCTTATGTAACTGTATCTGACAGTAGTAAAACAGTACATATAAAATTAGGCTAAGTACTGCCATTGCTCTTAACTTTTTACTTACATCAGTAAACAATAAAATGAGGCCTCTGTTTCATAGACAAATTGCAGGCAGAGCTTTTATGGATTACATAAAAGTACAACCACCCATATGCTCTCTTGGTGGGGCAATAAAGGATTGAGTGACTGGCATATGAATGGGCGGACAGGTAAACAGTGTAGTTTTGGCATATGAATGGGCGGACAGGTAAACAGTATAGTTTGCAGCCTTCGGCCCTGCAGACTTAAATCATGGTACCCAGGTTTGAGACTGGACCCAGTGGCTTGAGATATATCAAGAACAATGTTTCCTTTCCATTCCATTTTCCATCATATACTCATCCTTTCTGTTGCAATTTAAAATGCAATCCTTCACTACAATTCATCATTCTGTACAATCTCGGGTGGTAGGTTGTGGCAACTATCATCCACTTGATGTTGCACTGCCTACTTCTTCACCTGTATCATTCTTTTCCTGTGTCTACCCTCCTCTCTTCCTATTTTTCCCATCCTTCTTGTCACTTTTTAACACGTCCTTCCACTTCAGATGGCTTTACACTGAGTGGCAAGCCTAATGGTTTCCTGTAACCCAGGAAGCCATTACAGTGCTGGGTGTTAACCATGTAACCAGATAATGGGGTCAAGTGGAGCCTACTATGGTGCCCTTGTTAACTGGGTGGAGAGACCCAAATGCAATATCCATCCAAGAATCAAACCTTCACATTCTTTCCCACACCTTGCTTTGGTAAAGCATTGTCTGCCAGAGGAGAACATCAGTTCAGTGCACAAAACAGCCCTGCAGAGGCAACTGTTTGCCTGTCGCTGATGGATCTGCTCAGTCAAGACAGACCTGGGTTACTCAGTAACAACATAAACCCGACGCTGTCGTGAATAAACTGCGGTCCCTTTTAATAACACTGTATTGTACAGCACCCTCTTCTGTGTGGGGCTTGAGGTGGGTTCAAGCCACACACAAAGGAGAGTGCTTTACCATATTATATTATTACAATCTATTATTAGTGAGTATATATATCTAATGCGGCATTTGTTAGGAGTGTAATGCTGTATGGTAGTGTGACCTGGGCAGTAAAGGAAGAGGGTATTTGTAGGCTCAGACATACAGAAATGACAATGATTAGGTGGATGTGCAGTGCGTCCCTGAGTGCGAGGCCTGGGGAGGGGTTAGGTTTACAATGGAGGAGTTGAGAGGTAGGATGGGACTGGTGTGTATTGGTGTTGTGATCAGGATAGGTAGGCTGAGATGGTTTGGGCAAGTGTAGAGGATGGGGGATGATATTTGGGTGCAGAAATTGAGAAGTGTTAATGTCACTGGTAGGGATGCGGGAGGTAGACCGAAAAAGAGCTGGGATGAGGTCACTGAGTGTGACCTCAGAGATAAAGGACTGAATAGGGAAGCTGCCAAAGACCGAGCAGCACGGAGAGCTGCCATTAGGTGACCAAGGCCAACACATGGAAGTATGTTGAAGCCTTTAAAAACAGAAATAAAAAACAAAACACCTGGTGGTCTAGTGGGTAAATCACTCAAACCAGACAGTGTCTGCCAGGTTAACAACTTCACTTCCAAGGAATGGTTGGGGTTTGTTGCTCACATAATGTCACTACCACTCAGGAGAAAATGATCAATCACTCACCTTAGTGTCTGCACCAAGTGCCCTAACCTTGGGCAATAAAGGACTGGTTAATGGATGGCTTTAGGTACAATGCTATGATGAAAGAGTGTTATGAGGATGGAAAAATGGTGAACACATCCCAACCTCTGTATAACATCACAATGAAAGCTGTGAAAATAAAGAAAAGGAATAAAGCACATACTGTTTCACAGCCTTGGCATCCATTTTGTTAAGGATGCTGCAATTTTAATGTGACAAACTGACTTGGATATTTTACACAATGCAAGGAAGCTAATGCCATGCACAACACAAAAGAATTCAGTCCACTGCTTCATGTAGAGGAAACTTTCCTCAGCCAAGTGAAATTTTTTAGTGGTAACCAGAGTGAAATACATTTTCAATCTTTACAGGCAGAGTACTTCCCTTGGCTGAATAAATCATTTGACAGTTGCCACAAATAAATGCCCCAGTGTCCCACCACCCTTTGCGAATTCAGGGTTTAGGGGAAGGAAGTGAAGGAAGGGGCAGATGGAAGGAATACAGTATTTTGAAGGGTGATGATGGGGAATGGTGAGTGCACAGTGGTAGCAAACACGGCTGGTTTTGGTGGTGTGCATATAAGGAATGTAGTTCTAGATGACACAGGCAGTAGTGAAGAATGCTGTCATTGAAGAATGGGAAGGTAGCTGGTGTTTTCAGTGTGTATGGAAAGATTAAGAACAAGTGAAGGCAATGGAATGAAGGACTTGTTGGAGGTACATACAAATGCTTGGATATGTGGAAATGCAGCATTATACTGGAAGAAGGCAGTGATTATGCCCCTGTACAATAATAAAGGTACTCAAAATTAGTGCAAAAACTATAATACAGAAGTAAGGAATCTATCAGTTGGATTAGTGAGTGATGGTGGCTTAAGGAGTGGTAGGGCACGTACAAATCTACAGTGAGACAGATAGTGGGGAGGGTTGTGGAATGGACTACAAGATGTTTATGACCATGGATCTGGAAAAAGTGTACACGGTAAGTAGAATGAGACTGTGGGAAGTTTTGTGTATAAATGGTGTGATTAAAAAGCTGTTCAGTGAGTTTTTGTAAAGGGAGTGAAGCATGTGTAAAAGGTAAGTGAGCATCTGAGTGGTGTATTATCAGTGCTGGAGTGAGACATTGTAGTAACATTTCTTCGTGGCTGTTCATTAAATATATGGACTGGGTTATGAAAGAAGTAAACTCAGGAGTTATGGAGAGTGGGATGAGGACGGTAATGAACGCAGAAGAAAGGAGTGTCTCAAATTTGATGTATGCAAATGATGCTGTGCCATCGCTGACAGTGAACAAAAGCTTTGCAGATTGGTGAGAATTTTGTTAAGTGTTTATGAACACTGCACTTTGGAAATGTAGATAAGGCAAAGTGATGGTTGTTGAGGGAGGGGATTCCCAATGTGATGTGATGATGAATTAGGAGAGATGCACTGGTGAGAAAGTTTAAACCCTAAAGATCGATGTCTGACGGTTGTAAGTTTCAAGTCTTGCAACGTAAAGTCCTAATACTGATGACTGTAGACAGGTCGAATATACTGTATATACTGTATACAGAGTATATACAGTATATATATATATTTTTTTTTTTAATGCTGATTCCTTTAACTTGTTTCATGCCTAGGCACATAACTCATGTGATTTTTGTAATTTCTGTAAGGTTATTTGGTGAAAATAATTTATTTTCCAAAATTTACCAAATATTGTTCTTATGCAAGGGGTGACTTTTGTTTCTTTGACGGTCAATAGTGCAGTAACCATTAGACATATGAGAGTGAAAGATGCAATTTCAGATGTGTAAATTCAAGCTCTTGAAATCTATGACCAAAATTTACCTTGGTGAAAGTTGAAAAATCGAACCCGAAATGCGAGTGGGGGGATAGTCAGGGTGGGAGATTTGAAATACCGTACCTGGGTACAGTGAGAGAGAAGACAGTTATGTGCGGGAGATGTGGAATGTAGATTAACAAAGGGAAGGAAAGTGAATGGTGCTGTGAAGCACTTGATACAAAACTGCGGTCTGAGTGTAGCTGCTCCCAGACGATAGCAAGAAGGAGTTTTGATGCCACATTAACATGCAGATATGAGACTGGTGTGGCATAAAAATGCAAGTCAAGAGTTAGTGTGGTGGAAACGAGTTACTGAGAAATGTGTGTGGAATGTAGACAGTGGAAAGGATAAGAAATAATGCAATGTGTGAAAGACGTGGAGTAAGGAAGTCTGTGGGTACAACGGATGAAGAAAGTTTATTTTTTAGTACTGTCATGTGGAAAGAGTAAGTGTGAATGGGGTGGTACAAAGACTACAGCTGAGTGAGTCTGAAGTTGAGAGGAAGCATGGAAGGCCAAAATGATATACCAAGCACAGTATTGGAAAAAAAAAAAAAAAAAAAAAAAAAACTGGAAGAGGCCTTTGTCCCGTGAAGAACTAACAAGTTGGTGATGTCAAAATCATGAAAAAATGAGAAGTTACCAACAACACTGTGTTTTGTTAAATTTTTATGATCTGGAATGGTACTTCACAAAATGTCTGCTATGAATACCTCATAATTAGTTTTATTAAACCATGAGAACAGTTCAAACATAAAGCAGTTCACCAATGCCAAGAAGACTATAACATCAACACAGCAGTTAAGACTAGAACAGGATGATTATCACCCACCAAAAGAGGGAAGACATTATGGAACCTAAACACAGTGCTGGTACTGTACACTCAACCCTCGGCTATCACGCCCAATTGGTCCCGCTATGGCTGCGCTATAGCCGAAACTGTGATAGCCGAATTGAAGAACTTATGGTAATAATTCTAATTGGTGCCATGACCTCAATATTTACCCCTAAGATACCTTTTTTGTACCACATATTTATATATAATAGTCAAAAAATGAGCATGTTTTATGATGTGATCACGATTCTTATAAATACCCCTCACAGTTGATTCATTGATGTTATGTTTCTTCCCCACACTTCGCTTGGTTTCACCATTCTCTGTAAGTTTCACATTTCCAGTTTATCTGCATAACTGAGGTTCTTCCTCTTCTTTATTTCCCTGCCAGGTGCCGCAGCATTATGTTGGGTGATGGTAGGGGGACGGGGAGGGAGTAGGTTGGCCATGGTCATATCATAAAAAAGGTTATTGTTCTCGCTATCACTGTTCACGGTCTGAGGGCGCGCACTTGAATGGTTTGGCGGGCAAGAGACTCGGTCGGGCGGCCAATCAGCGCTCGGCTGGCGCTGACGTCACATGACCAATCACGGAGTGAAGCTTTTATTGGCTGGGCAGAGCACTGGAGCCTGGCCTTTTTGAAATTTTCGAACATTTGGGGTGCGCGATAGCAGGCATTTAGTGCAAGATAAAGGTATTTGGGTAGTTTTTTATATAGGCGTGATAGCGAGGTACGCTATAGCGGAACCCGTGATAGCCGAGGGTTGAGTGTACTATATACCTCAATCTGTTTACATTTCAAGTTTGAAGACAAATTTATACTGTAAGTACCTGCCAGACCTCAGGAAGGAGATATGTCCTCTGCAATGATGAAGTCTGACTGTGATGTGAACCTGAAAAATAAACCTAATTAGCTGATGCATAACTTAGAGATACTGAAAAGTATATCATCATTATCACCATCATATCATCATCATCACCTTGATCACAATAAACCCATCATACCTGATAATAAGGTGAGTAGAATCTAGGATTAGGTACAGAAGACACAGAAGTAGGAAAATCATCAACAGAATGACCAGTGAAATGATACACATATCCTTTCACAGATTTTTCAAGTGTTCAAAGTTCTGGTTCCATCATACAGTAAATTCCCCCCCCCCCCAAATGCCTGTAGGATATTTTATAAACCATTCCATCAGCAGTAAAGTTAACCCTTTGAATCTGGGTAAAATATTTTATTATTGCTGCTACCAGATGGTTTTATTAAATTAGGAAAGGCTTCTCATACTGAAGGGCTTTATTAGGACTGAATATATCTACAGTTTGATGTATTTAACCTAAGCTGAAATAACACTGTTACAGAGGTGGCACAGAGTGAAAAAGATATCCCTATGTTCAGTGACTATAATTTATTTAACTGACTCAAAAAAGTGTACTATTAATTACACTAAGTGTATACATACTGTATGTCCCGTGGTGGGGTATCCTGAGAAGGAAGAGTGAACCTGGCGGCCAGAGCACTGCGTACAGCTCCCCCCAGCCTCACCTGCAGACTTAGATCTGATACAAGGCACTTCCCTGGAATGAAGTACAGTAAAACCTTGTTACTGACTGCCTTTTCTATGTTCTTTTTTGTCAATAAGTTCACAGTAAATTATGTCAAAATTCACTATTTGTGTCCCACTGCAACCTATAAAGCCTATACTGTATACTGTACCAGTTACCTCTAATTCAGTGCCATTTGTATAGAAAAAGCTTTAACATTTTTAAAAACATCCTAGATAAGTAACAAAAACTACCTGTACTTTTATAATTTATCTGGATGTAAGTACAGTACTGTACACTGGACAAAGCAACATTATAGGTATCAAAATGGAACAACTTTTGTGACTTACTGACCTGACTGAATTAGATACACAGTACTATAGTAGGATACTGCCATTTTCTGATAACGTTCTACATTTTCCTTGGCCTACATTACAGTATTTTTAGCAAACAAACAGATAAGATAGGTTAACCACAATAGCACAAACCATACAACCCCGCTTGAGGTTTAGTCATAATAAGGCTTGGTTACACAAGTCTGTGATATTCAGTGGTATTAAACTACAGAAAATAAAGGCTTAAAGAAAATAAGAGTGAAAATATTATACAACAGAAATGAAGCTCTTGTGGTTACGGTAATCCCTGGTTCACCCAGTCATGAATCTGACAGACTACATCTATCCATCCATGTCTGCCACGCAGGGGGCATGGTGGCTCAGAGGTAGAGCATCGGATTCATGGCCGGGGGGTCGTGAGTTCGAGCCTCGCCTGGGACTGCCGTGCTGGGAGTGGTAGCGTGCTCCTTTAACCTAGCGGGGCTATATGGCCATAGTTGCCTAGCTTGGGGATTAAATCCCTTCTGCCACACATTAACATATATACTATATATATATATAAAAAAAAAGTGCAACAACCATTATCATATGCATCTATACTCTGTCCTCCATTAGTTCTTTGTTTCCTTAGTTTCCACTCCTCTGTTTCTCACACATTTACTTACCACATTTAGCTACCTTCTAGCTTTCTAAACCTCCATTCACCATCAAAATTACTTAAACACACCCTTTTCACCACTCTCACCACTCAGTTCAAATCTGTTCTCTCCAATGTGACCAGACCATCTTAGAAAACATTCTTTTACCTTTTATCAACAGACTTCCTTTCTAATTTCAAGAATCAGTATTTTTCATATCATCTAACCTATGCAGCTCACATAAAATCCTTAACAATCCTATTTCCACTGCTTTCACTCTAGGCTTTCATGCTATACAATAAAAAAATCATATCATACCAGTGTCACATGCATATGTTAATGTGGATACTAACACACATTCATCTAGTCCTCTTACAGCCTCTGTACTCAGCTTCATTATCATAAACCTTCATAGCACCATTCACTTATATCACTTCCTTCTTGAACTATGGCACTCTACTCTGCACCTCCTTTTGCATTATACTGTATCCTCTCTTTCAGTCAATGTACCAAGTTAATTAAAATCTACCAATTCATCTTTTTTTGTACAGTAGCACATCACACTGTGAGTTATCTTCTCTTGCAACAAACAAAGAATGAGCTGCTTATCTGAGAAAAAGTCTCAGTAAACGTATACCATAACCCTAACTGACATACACAACTGAATTAAGTTAATTAAACACTTTGTCAGGGATAACTGGCTCAGGAAGAGAGATGAATTATAAAAGCATAGACCTATACAGTACTGTATTGTATTTTGCTCACAAGTTAAACCTTTGGGAATAGTGATATACTTTCACCAAACAAAATCATCTATAAATTTATTAAGACCTTACTTGTTCTTTCTAAGGTAATCAGTAAACTCAATTATTGCCACTTTCTGTTAAGAGAAAGACTATGCCAGATATTGCAAAATGTCAGTTATTGCACAGTACCCCCCATCAGCTCAATATTTGGTGCTGAGCTGGATATTGCATCATTATTCATCGCAGTCCTCTATTCTAGAAACATTCCTATGAAAAAAAGATGAAAATTAACCATAAATGCAATAAAATGATGATAAAATACAGTAATACAGTGCTGGTTGGCTACCGTTTGCAAGCCAGTTGATACACCTCGATGCTGGATATTGCATAGAACCGCTGGTTACATCCTGTTTTGGCACAGGATACTGCATAATTTCACTGAATAGTGCTTTAACAGAGCCAAGTCAATAGTATTGGATGTCGCGGTGGGCTGGATATTGTGATGACGGATAACTGAGAGTTTATTGTAGTACCATACAGCTCTAACTTCAAATATTAGATGTAAACATTCTTCTGATTTTTACCAACCCATTTCCCCCAAGCTCTTCAGATTCCTCACTAAAATTTTTTTTTTAGATGTGCTTCTTTGACACTGAAGCAGGGTTGATGGTACAGTACTTACAAAAAAGTTTTTGCCATGCTCTTTACCTGTTTCAGATTCATCTGATGCTGCATTGATAATACTGGACAGCAGGTGTAAGGTCTCTGTCCGTAGATGTGAGTTTGGTGAATACAACAATGCCTTGATGACACGCACTAACTGCTCACTGCGATAACACATCTGCAGAATGACCATACATTGACAACACTGTTGAGAACTTAGTACATGAAAGTTAGAGACAGTATCTAAATAAGAAACACAGATACTTCTGAAAATTTAATTTTTCAAAAAAAAAAATGATGGTGAAAAAATTATTTTGACTAAAAAGATTATCCATCCATCATCCAATCCTACGTTGCCCCATGAGGAGCGTAGGAGCCCAGGGCTAGGCAGATGGCCCTGACATTTAAGATGAGAGTGACCAGCCTCACTCATCCCTGAGTGGCATTACGTGAGCAATAAACCCCAACCACTCCTTGGATATAAACCTTCACCGGCTCAATCCGAATGGAGCGCAATAATTACCCACTAAACCACCAGGCGCCAAAATTTGGTTATATGGTTACCACCCAGCGTAGTAAATGATTTCCTGGTGTACAGGAAACCATCTGACTTGTCACTCAGTGTAAAGTCACCCACAGGCAGAAGGAAGAGGAAAGAATTAAGGAGAGAAAGACGGAAGGAGTGTAAAGTCACCCGTAGGCAGACGGACGAGGAAAAACTGAAGGAAAGAAAGACAGAAGAGGATAGATGGAAAGAAGGATGGAGGAGAGGAAAGGGCAGACACCTGAGAGCAGCACTACATCAAGTGAGTGGATGTTAATACAGTATTAGGCAATTTTCAGCTTAATTATTTTATCACTCATGCATCTTACAACCAGGATATACAATCTTCATCATCACTCATCATCATCATTCGGACCTCCTTTCCTACCCTAGGGCAGGGCAAGGAGTAGCAACGTCCAGACAGCCCAAGCTTGCCCACTCCAGTGGGCCACGCTTCTATTCACTTGTCATTCAAGCCCCCGGAATCCTGGCTCTATCTGATACGCCAAAAACTTTCACCACATTCTGTAGCTTCATATAAACGTATTTTAATTTGTTACAAACACTAACCAAAATCCTCACAACTGGTGCAATGCCTTTGGTCTTAAAGGAAGAAGTAATAAAACAGCTGTATCAGTGTTTCCACTTCAGCAAAGGAATTTATGCTGTCTTGATTTTTTTTTTTTTTTTTTTTTTTTTGGCACAGTAGTGAGGAGAATGATGACATTATCATCATCATCATTCTCATCATCCTGACCTCTTTTTCCCACCTAAGAATGGGTGAGATAATGTCCAGAATGCAATAAAAAACTTAAAGATGAACTAGCACATGTCTGCCCAGTTAAACAGGCTACACTAATTAACTCATCATTTAGTCTCCCAGAATCCTAATAAGATTTCCTGGGTCATAACAAGTAATAAAAAAAGCATGGTGCTGGAAGGATGAGGTGGAAAATATTCCTCTTTGCACTGACACAGGGATGTGATAACTCCACTGACCAGCACTGGTTCTGCAAAAAGCTTTGTTCCTCCCAGGTTGCAGTGAGAGAGAGGGAGAGAGAGAATTATTTACTTTGGACTTCCTTCTCATTTATTTAGCCTAACTGCCCCGGGCATGTCATTTATATTTTAATTCTGATACCTTCAGACTGTATTTAATCAATGATGATGATGATGATGATAATAAACCTCTGGCATAAGCTTCAGTAAAGAAAAAAATAAATAAAAAATAAATAAATGGCACAAGGATTAAAACAAAAAATACATCCTCAGGCTAAACAGGTTGGTGTTTCCAAGAAAGGTCTAGAACCCTCTGTCCTATATGAACAATGGAATTGGTTCTGATAAAGATTATGAATTTTGGACTCGGAAAGTAACCATGACTAGCTGTGATTTTTTAAACAATGCTCAGGTTACATATCCTTCCTAGCACTGTCCTTTTAAATGGAGACACACAGTTGATGAGAACTATTTAGTCGTTAACAGAACTTGGGGAAAAAAAAGGTACAGTAATTAAGTTTTATATGAACACAAAACTGTTATTAACCCTATGTACTTTATTCTGAATACAACAGCAGTCTAGAATTCTGTTCTGCTGGAGAATACAACATTTAGTGTTTACATCACTACAAAATAAAACTGAAAGCAAAGCTGCACAGCTCTTGAAATCCCCCACCAAGTCTGTCCACTAACCTGTACTGCAGCCCCAGGACTGGCGACAGCACAGTTCATCAGTGTTCTTACCAGTGGCGTCACAGCATTCACACTCACATTCTGTATGATAAATTGGCAAATTAAAGCATATAAGTACAGTACAGAAGTAGTACAGTAAGTAGCACAGTAGTACAGCCACAGCATCTGGACACTTGAAATTATACAATAAGACAGTATAGTAGTAGTAATAATAATAATAATAATAATAATAATCTATCTATCTATTGCCAGACGCCTCAATCCTGTTTGGGGTGGCCACAAACAAATAGCCTCCACGTCGCCCTGTCCCCCGCCATTTCACTCCCCTGCTTCCAACTCACCCCCCCCTCTCTCATATACCTCTCCACCCCATCCCTCCATCTCATCCTCGGCCTCCCCCTCCCTCTTTCCCCCTCCACCTCACTCACATACACTCTCTTCATCAGTCTTTCACCCTCCATCCTCTCCACATGGCCAAACCACCACAGTGTGTTCCTCATAACGCTTCCTATCACATCCACATCCACACCAAAACGCTCCTTTATATCCTCATTTGTCAGCCTGTCTCTCCATGTGACAATAATAATAATTTGTGGTAGGTGGGGATGCTCGCCACCCACTCACTCGATGTAGTGCAGCTCTTGGGTGACTGCCCTTACCCCTCTTCCTTCCTTTTTTCCTTACTTCCTCTTCTGTCTTTCTTTCCTTCATTATATCCTCTTCCTTCTGTCTACGGGTTACTCTACAATGAGTGACAAGCTGAATGGTTTCGTGTACACCAGGAAACCATTTACTATGCTGGGTGGTAACCATATAACCAAATTATGGTGCCTGGTCGTTTAGTGGGTAATTAAGGTGCCCCAACTGGATTGAGTCTGTGGAGGTTTATATCCAAGGGGCAGTTGGGGTTTACTGCTCACGGGATGCCACTCAGGGATGAGTAAGGCTGGTCACTCTCATCTTAAATGTCAGGACCAACTTGCCTTGCCCCGGGCTCCTACGCTCCTCATGGGGAATCACAGGATTAGATGATGAACGAATGTATGAATAATAATAATAATAATAATAATAATAATAATCACAATATTGATAGTCTATTCATTGATGTTGCATTTAATAGTTTACACTCCTCTGCTCTGATGATGTAAAATGAGAATGATACGTACATAACCATCCGTATTATGAATATATTACAGCTCATCTACAGACTTAACCAATTAAGTATGTAATTTTTTAACCTGTCTATTCCCCAGGATATAATTTAGGGTTCAGATTTCAAAATGGTTAGCTAGAAAATTTCTATGGCATGAATAAGTTCTAATCCAAAATGTATGAAAGCCAACTAACCAAGCATTACTAAACTCAAAAGTTATGAGTGTGAAGTGTGATGTCAAAGTAAGACTCATGCACAGCTGGAGGATGAAGGCCAGAAGGATTTCACTGCCACCACCACCACAATCATTACATTTAGCTCTGCTACTTGGCTCATCAAAATCCTCATTACCATTTTATTGTTGCCATACTATTATAAGTATCCACAATATGGGCATTTCTGAGGCAGTACTAACCACTAGCACCCAAGTCCCATGGATCACACACACACCCAATCCTCATGATGGGTGAGGTCACAGCTGAGTCGTGAGTGACATGGGACACTACATGGGCAACTTGTAGGCATCTGATTGTAGATAAAGTCTGCATGTTCAGGAAACTTAATTTAAGCACTGGCCCAAATGAAGACATTCATCTTTTGTGCTGTCTCCTGGTTATGGATAATCAATCACAAAAGGCTAAAGATACTACTCTCATTTAATACAAATTTATCTCACCTGCTCATTAATCAGTTTCTCCAGTGTAGTAAATGCGATCCCTATGATGCCCTGATCAAGCAGACGGGAGCAGAGGGTGGCATGTGTGGAGATAAGGAAGAGACACCACCCCACCTCTGCCACCCCACCCTCTTTCTCCACCCGCCCCAGGCACTGCACCAGTCTACTCACAGCTCCACCCTCAACTACTGCCCTGTAAAATAATGGTCATTCAATTAACACAGAGAAGTACTGTAATGAGCAAAATTTCACAAACAACCTTCTGCATCACTCTGTCCTGTTCTCCATGTTTCTATTTCCCTACACATCCAAGTATTCTGCCTTCTCTCACTGTTGGTGTTATACTGTTATTACATAATTTTTCATGTAACACCTTTCATTATCACAGCAGGCATGAATAATGACTAACTTTTGACTGTGGTAGTATTTCAGGGAGAATTTAATAAGACTAGAAAAAAAAATAGTTCATCTGGCATCAAAAGGTAAGACTGCAAGACAGCATTGCACATGCCAATCCATAGCTTAATCAAGTCCCCCTTCCATTTCCCAGGGAATGGCTATGGTAGATACATACATCTCTGGGCTACTTTGTCCTTTGATGCTTCTCTTTATCTTTTAGTTGCACCTCATCCTTTCAAGTCTGTTATTAATGAAGTATTTCAACATCTTCCTCTGAACACAGAACTTCTATTCCTCACTTTTAGATGCATTATCTATGCACAGTAAAACCTAAGCTAATATCCAAACCAATTCAGTTTTTCTGTTTATGCGGCCAATATTTGTATTTTTGTCATTTTCAATAACTGAATATGTAAAGTCATTTCATCAGAAGAAATTTTCAATCATAAAAAGGTAACTGTGAGTGGGATAACACCTCTCCCCTGTTGTACATGTACTTGAGTACTGTACTTTCCCTTAAGGGACAGTTCTTTGATACACTCAGATAAATTAAGGAAAGACCTTACTGATATAAGATATTAACTCCATTGCCCTCATACACTTCTCAAACTGCCTGGTGGTCAACTGAGTTAAGGTCTTCCAACCCGATGTGGTCCAAATGGGTCTACTTATGACGGGTGATCACTCCAACCACTGTCAACATCATATGGTCATCAAAACAGGCTGAGAAAAGCAGTAACCAAATATAATCTCACCGAAACGTACCTGAACACCTCAACACAGTGTATGTAAAAATGGGGAGACCTCAGCTTGTAATCTTAGAATGGTTGGTATGCCTGATTTTTGGGTGATGCATTGTGAAGTCATTACACTAGTGTTTCATGCACTGCCAGAAGGTGCAGTAACCATTACTGACAGATACTCACAAGAGCCATTTTCAGATTCTTTGGTCATATATTTCAAAATGCATGGTGCTTACAACATTCATATACTTTTGGCAAGACCGTACAGTAAAGCAGCACTATGACATGGGATATGAGGCTGGAGCATGTATCCAGCTCAGAGAAGATGGACGCCCCTGCCCTGCATAGTCCCGGGTCATCCTTGGGCAAAGTATGGCACCCGTTATCCCACCAAAAAGGTAGTAGATGGGTGATTACCATCATCCTTAAGAGGTACCACCATAGGAGTGACAAGGGGCCAAGGACCAGTAGCTGGCCTGCACAACACTCCCAGATGGGGAACTCATCCACACTGATCAATTAGTCGAAGTCCAGATAGAGACTACTACTCGCACATATCTCTAATACGAAGCTCATCCTCTTGAGAGCTATGCAACCACCCTTCTCTCCGCACCTCGCCAGGCGGAGAATACTGTGCTGACCATGGCAAGGTTGTCTGCAACAAGAAGGCATCTGTTTGTTTCTAGTTGATGGGTCTGCTCAGCCAAACAGATCGGGCTTGAACAAAACAACGACAACAACTATGATGTCTTTTTATCCTTTTTTCTTTTTTATCAGACAATTATTCATATCACAAGAGTCCTGTAGTAGCAAAAGGGTTAATGGAAATATAACTAACTCATATCTGGAAAGTCTTAGTTTTGCTCAACTTAATTACCTGGAGGCAGCAAGAGCAGATAGGTATGCATGTACCGTAAGATTGGGCTATTCAACTCGCCTGCAACAATTATGCTCAGTAAGGGGTAATGAGACTCAAGTGGTCCAGACAATGTAAATAGTAGGATATCTGACTTTTTCATATGGTACTATATTCTAAAATCACTAATTTATATTGTAAATGAATTTTACAGAGAGCTTGCTGAAGGTAAGTGAACTGTGATCAGTTTTCCATACCCGTTATTTTCAGATTTTTTGAGTTGTGATTTACAACCATAAAGACAAGATTAATTGTATTTTTCTCCATTGTCCCTTGGATTTATAATAACAAGCAAAATGTCATTAATGTTTAGCCTTCTACCGAAGTAAGTTAGTTGCTTTCGTTTATAAAATATTAT
Organism: Coenobita brevimanus; assembly: GCF_032717465.1. Taxonomy (NCBI): domain Eukaryota; kingdom Metazoa; phylum Arthropoda; class Malacostraca; order Decapoda; family Coenobitidae; genus Coenobita; species Coenobita brevimanus. The sequence goes on along the minus strand of NC_137039.1, from coordinate 32,077,168 downwards.
GATTGTAGACTAATGGGGCAGTTTGACTCGGCACTCTGGGGCAATCTGACTTGGCCCCCTGGGGCAATTAGACATGGCACTTTGGGGCAATTTATATACTGGAACTTCATTAGTGCTATCTGGACAGTCACAGACACTACATTGTGGATGTCAAGGATAATCTGCCAGGTACAGAGTGAGTACATGGCTTCCTGAAGACATAAAGTCTTGCTGTCCTCCAGGTTATGCCAAAATATTTTGAGGAAGTGGGCTGCTGTCTCTAAAGAGGCCATAGTGGCCTACATCAAAAAGGTAGAAGACAGCCTTTGGGGAGTACCTCCTGCAAATATCATTAACTATGACAAAACCAACATCACGGATGATCCAAAGGGAAAGCTCCAGATATTCCGGTGTGGTATAAAACAAGCAGAGGTATCAAATACGACGAAGTGTTCAATATCCATCATGTTCTCCATCATTGCCAGCAGAAAGCACCTTAGTTAAGATGTTGTTTACAAAGCTGAACGCTTGCAGCAGTCATGGATTGAAGGAGGACAATTGACATATATAACCAAACTTCTTCTGGCTGGTTCGATTAGAATTGAAGTAAGGGGAGCAGAGAGGTGGGTCTCCTGATGGCACACAACCAAAGAACAACACTGGGCAAGAAGGCATCGAAGGTCTGAGCAATTAGAATGAAAACTTTGAATGTTTCACTCAAGGAATGCCCACCGAGTCCAACTGCCCCACATCAGGTGTTGATAAATATTATTTTTATTTTTCGAGTAATTATGTGTTTTCTATGTTTTTCTATGTTAAAAACCATTTTCACATATGAAGTTGGATCGTTTCTGTATCATTACCCATATAGATAAGCTTTTTAAATGCCCTAAATGTTGCACTACAAACCTTCATACAACAAAAAGTAGCCAGAAGTGAGTAGAATAGCCTCTTCTTACAGTATGTATCATAAAATCCTTTATTGGCTCATCTGAAGCACTAAGACCCAGGTCAAGACTATTTACTCCAGACTTTTAAGGTGAGTGACCACGCACTGGCCCCTCTGATTAAGAGTACAGTACATAGTAGTGAAAATGATGTATGAGTAGTGAGTGACATGGTGTGGCCTTTTCATTTTTTTTCTCTCTCTTTTCTTTCATTTTTTTTTTTTTTTTTTACCTACCTCACCTAATCCAAGGGTGGGAAAATGAAGTATGGATGATAATGAAAAGGGATGTAGTCAGATCAAAGGGTTTAAAGGAAGTTATTGTATAATCAGGTGTATTATAATTCAAATTATCTCAGTCTTGCATACTCTATCCTGTGAGGGACAGTGGAGAGGTAATGCATGAGGGCATAGGCAGCAGACTGCAGCACGTGGGGTGAATGGGACTGTAGGAGTTTCACCATGGCATCCTCTCCTCCCTGTGTCTGCAGTAAGTTGCACACACTCTTATGATTCCCACATAGGTTGCCCAAACACCATGCACATGGATCCTGAAACCATTGAAGAATGATATGCATGACAAAAATATATAATCATTAAGTCACTGAAAATATTTCACACTGTCATGTCACAGAAAATATTTCAGTGCAAGCAAAGTAGCTAATGCTTATCTACCTTGCCCTTCCACAAGTGTCCCTACCAAGCAGCTCTTCCTTGGATGGGAAATATGGCAAATTTCATGACACTGCTTCTCATTCACATAAACCAACAAAGTAAAAACTAGCACTTACTCATTCCCTCTGACTATAGCCCTACCTTAATTTTATAATCCATCCATTTTAATGCACACATTTAGGCTATGACTGTCCATGTGTAAGTAGACACCCACAAGCTTCTTGTCACTGCACATAAATCAACAAATTAAGCATCACTGACCACCCACTCTCTCTATACTACCCACTCTCCTTTAAATTTATACCCCACCCCATCTAACCTGCATATCTGGATTATGATTGTCCATGTGAGTAAGAAGGTAGGTGCCCACTCGCTGGCACACCTCCCGACACTGCTTCTCACTCCCCAGGCTAAGGTTGACCAGAACGCATGCCGCTTCACGCTGAAGGCTACTGTCCCCTCCTGTTATATAGGTTCTTTGTCAACATCATCATCAGCAAAATGGAAAAAACTATCAACAGCAAGCTGGGTGAAGGACGAAACACTCACTTACAAACCAATCAAACACCCATAATCCTTGCTTTACCTCATGGACCTAGATGTCAGTTTTTTTCTGCTAAAAAATAATTATAAAATATCCCCCAAGCAAGACCTTCACAGATCATATAGCCCTGCTAGGGTGACAGGAGAGCACTGCCTCTCCCAGCAAGGCAGCTACCCAGGCAGGGCGAGAACTCTCGACCTCACGGTCTCACATCAAGCGCTCTACCACTGAGTCACCCTGCTTCCCTTCAGCTTAAAAGATCTTCCTAACAGTGAAGGAGTAAATGAAAGCTATGTCAATGCCTTCATACTGAAGTTTCTTCTAAACTGAATAAAAATCATCAGGTGGTAGTAAGAACAAAATATAAAAGGTCAGTGTATTGAAAGGGATAACTATACATATCACATGTTACATACACAGTCAGTCCTCATTATTCCACACATACACTGTGAATAGAGGGAACAGGCAAATCAGCTTCATCGTTACCATACTATGGGAACTTTTAACAAGCAGTCATTCCATAAATTACTATGGACTGAACAGCATAAAAGCATGTTAATATGGCATCATACAATATGGACTTCCTATAACACTGTTATATTTTTTTCTAACCAAGCCTAAAGTAACAAAAACAGTACAGTATCAAAAACTATTGGCTGCATTATTAGACCAGACACTGTGATGGCATAAGCAAGTCCCTAATTTTTGAGTCATTCATGGAACCCCTCTGTTATGTGTGATCAGCCTGCATCCCACATTACAGAGCAGGCAGCACCATGACAATAAAAGTTAAGACATGTTCTATCATAATCACAACTCACAAGAAATTATCATAAAAAATTGGGGGATTTTCTTCTGCTTCATGCCTTGTTTTAAAAATACTGTGCAGCTATAAAACTCACCAGTCAAGCAACCAACCAGGGCATACATTGCACCCTGGCATTTTAGGAAGATGGTAACATACTCCTGACTGCTGGCCAGTCCCAGTCGCAACCTCTGCAGGGTCTCCAGATTCTTTTGCCTCTTCAGCTGAGAGCACAGCTGGAAGAATTCCTCAGGAGATGGTGCCTGTAGCACATTAGGGAAAAAAAAAAAAAAGAAGAGAAAATGATTACTGGTGTTTTACATTTGGATGACGCACTGTCACAGAACTTTCTAAGTAATAATAATTTCATAATTTAACCGAGAACATGACAATATAACGGCAAGAGATTAAACAATAATAACTTAGAAGACTCACTCAGTATCATATAAGTACATTTATTAAATGATGTATAATGAAGTGCTTGGGGATTTAAGATGTTTTAAAAGACTACTGTATCGGATAGTATTTAATTATTAGTCCATACCTTGATGACCTGGAAAATTATATATAGTACCGAGACCATTTGTGTGTGAGTACTTAATTGGAAAGCAACAGTATACTGTAACGGCCAGTTCACATGAGCTAAATCACAGCTGTTTTTTTCGCTGATTTCCGGGGAAAAAATGCCGATTTCGGCATTTCTCCCGGAAAGGTGTTCACACGTACAGGGACTGTAGAGGCAGGAATGAGGAAACAATGTTTACAAACAAAGATAGACCACCATACCCATACTAGGTGTGCAGCACTTGCTCTTGCATTCTGCCTACTTCAAGATGAGCCCGCACAGCCGCGATATAGCTCCTGTGAACAGGCTTTACTGTCACTCAGCTTTTGGTGGCTTCAGGGGCCGTATGCATAAATTTTCTTAACCATAAAATCATGTACAAGATTCCTTGTGTATACCTTTAACTCATACTTAAATAATCATACTTTTATACTCATGGTCATACCAAATACGTCCAAACAAGAATGAACGTTAAAGGAAAAGTAGTAGCAGTAGTAGTAGTAGTAGAAACAGTAGTACAGTATAACAGTATAAACACGCAAGATTTTGTATTCGTCTTCGTTCCCAGAGCTTTGCTTTGTTCGGTGCTTCCATTTAAATTGGCCCGGCCTCTTTCTCCCAATTCCGGCAAAAAAAGACTGACATGTTGGTCTACCCATACCAGCAAGAAAAGCGGACGGAATTTCTACTAGGGAGCAAATTCCGGCAAAAAACAGCCGCGATTTGGCTCGTGTGAACTGGCCTTCATGTCTGCAATATTAGAGCTTAACCTCATCAATCAAATAAAGTATTTTTGTACAGCATTTTGTTCTCGCTACCACAGGATCATTTTATTCAACTGATGGATACCTAAAGATTAAAAATGAAAGAAAAAACCATCATCACCTAATTCTGTGTTGCCCCATGAGGAGCATAGAGGCCTGGAGTTAGGCAAGTTATGTGGTTACCATCCGCCATTAGGTGACCAAGGCTGACGCATGCAGGCATGTTGGAGCCTTTAAAAACGAAACAAACCAAGCATAGTAAATGGCTTCCTGGTGCACAGGAAACCATTTGGCTTGTCACTTAGTGCAGAGTCACTAGTAGAGAGAGAGGAAGGGGAAAGAAAGAAGGACATAAGTGGAAGGATGGAAAGAAGGAAGGAAGAAAGGAAAGGGCAGCCACCTAAGAGCAGCACTGCATCGAGTGAGTGGATGGTGAGTGCCACCCCCACTTACCAATAAAACATTGAATAAAACTGCCTGGTGAGGACAAAAATAATGTAAAATATACATCATATAATGTAAAAATACATCATCAAACTGAATGGAGTGAACAATAAATTTATGCATATTTCATTAACTCACTGGATGAGATTTCTCACAGCTAAAAAAGTCAGGCATTAGCCAATATAACACATGCATCTTTAAAATAACATGGTATTAGCAGACCAAAATTCAACCACTAAAAGGCATGAAAATGAACTGAATATAAACACTGGAGAAGTGATTCATAACTACAACAATCTAGACAAATGTGAGAGCTCTTTTGTTTTGCATATTACATTTTAATCCTCATTTAAAGCTGTTTCACTTGAATGATGTTTAGATATTAAGTTAGTAATAAATCAACACCATTTCTTCACTTGAAGATGCTAGCTATTCTCTATAAAGTTCATCATCATCATCATCATCATCCAGACCTCCTTTCCCATCCTGGGGCAGGGTGAGGAGTAGCAATATCCAGACAGCCCAAATTTGTACTGAAGAAAGAAATAAGCATTTCTGAAGCTTTTTTAACCTCTACTATGAACCAGAAGCATGTTCCCCTTTGAAGTGGGGTGGAGTATATGTGTGTCCTGGGCTGGGATGAGGTGGAGTGGGGTAGGTGTGTCCTAGGTTAGGGTGGGGTGGGTGTTTCATTTAAGGTACGGTAACATTTTTGCCTGCACAGATTCTAAGACTTTAAATGAGGACTGACTATATCAATGTATTATATTTAAACCAGACCTTTAAATTTCGCTCTATATCTTGTAAGCGTGACCGGTGACCATCCCGGGCTAGACTACGCCGCTTGTCCCTGAATGCCTGGTGGGTGTCCCTCACCCGCTGCCGGATGATGCCCACACTTTCGGACTCTTCACACTCCATCTTGTTAGTCTCAGTCTGTCTTTAGCTTCTCTCTCACTCTCTTGAATTTAGCAAAACTGAGTGAAGGCTTCTGTTTCACTTTCACATACAACTAAACCAAGTGGCTGATAATCATAACTCAATCTTACTTTTCAGTCTCTGCCACACTCCCATGTACAATTAATATAAGTTACTGAAGAGGAGGAATGACATATGATTCTGTCTCACTTTCTTTCTCACTCTCACACAACTCTCCACTGGGTGACTGAAGAGCAGACCTGCCTTCTGGTTTTGTCTCACTCTCAGATTTAACTAAACTGAATGACTGAGGAGCAAAATCAAATGACTGAAGGTCAGGACTGCCACATTTTTTAAAGCAACGTTTTCTCTGCGCCTCTATTTCTAAGATGCGAAACCATTCCTCATTTTCATCAGTAACTAAACCTGAGTATCTAGTTAAGGAAAGGTAGCTATACAATGCCATTAAGTATTGTCATGTAGCTTTTCTATTAACCCTTTTGCCATGATATAATTTTTTTTTTTTCCATTCCTGTCACTAGACTATTTTATCATGCTTGGGAGACACTTTTATAGTAGAAGGGTTTGATGTCGACTTCAATAATCACTTCAGTACTGTAAGAGAGAACTTTCCTAAAATGAATATCACATTGAGACAGCAAGAAACAGCTAAAAAATATATCGTATGCCATTGGATTCACGGGTTAAACACACTGAAAGTGATATATCTGGAAACTATGGCCAAGTGATATTTAATGTTGTCATATAGTACTTGAGATCCAGTATGGCACACAGAATATGCAGTCTCTGTGACTAGAAGCTGAATGAAATGCAGGCTATGTAAAACTGGCACACAAATCATATTACAGGTACCAGAATGTCACCTCCCTGAACCCTCCTTCCTTTTTTTTTATCTTTCTCACCAGACCACCTGATAAAGGATACGGATATTATCGATGATGATTTTTGGTGTGCTCCTAAACACATTAAGGCGTCCACGGATATTCACCAAGTCTCCCAACTGAGGGTAGTACTTTGGCTTGATAAGTGTGCTCAGGAAGACTGTCAAATCACTCATGGGTGTGTCCGGCAGAAGTTCATCCTCGTCATCATCATGAAACTTCATACAGTCTATTATGCCTGTTCTGTCATCCACTGAAAAGGAAGGAAAATTTATGACATGCATTTAGTACAGTATTTGCTTTAAAAAAAAAAAAAAAAAAAAAAAAAAAAAAAAAAAACTGATACATTATTTACTGCACTTAGTCATTGTGATAAGCAGTACTGCACTACTGTAGATGAAACCAAAGTCCACTACAGGCACCTACTCTATATCAAAATAAAACATACTCATTTTTTAATTCCTTCACTCAAAGAATGTCATTTGCATTTTATTCATGTCACCTTCACATGATTTTACTCAGCTCATGACTGACTTCAACTAGAGGACTTTGATATAACCTTTATTAACTCCTTCAGCCATATACAGTATATATAATCTGGTGGAAGAAAAAAAAGAAAAGAAAAAAGAAAAGACAAGATGAAAGGCATAATCATACAGACAGGGTTTATCAAATATGTAAGCAAGGGACGGTAACATTAGTGGCCAATTCCATATTACCCTTTTAGAGGCGCAGGGGCTCAGAGCTCAGCTACTTTTCATTTAGTACACAGTTTTGATAGCCAGTCATTTCCCTTTCAGGTATGGTATTATATAAATGAGGACTCTCTAATCATGGCACTTTTGGGGAACTGAACCTATGCAAGGCTGTCAACGTAACTGGGGCGTTTTAACCACCAGACAACCAGCCATTATCAGACTGAAGAAATTAGCAAATACATAATCAAGAGGAAGAGCAATTTGAATAATACTTGCAAGGGGCACTGCTACATGAAAACAAGGAAGAACATTTACCACTGAGAATGGTGCCTGCCTTAACGGTCCTGGTGTTAACAATGGTGCCATATATGTCAACACGAACAACTTCCTCGGACCCAACGAAAAACTTCTCGTCCTCAAGTTCCAGCTCACGTAGGTATACCCTCTGATGACCTCTGGAACAGTATTTTCACTCGGTTACCAGGGTATGGGCTAATACAGGTGTTGTTGTTATGGCCCCAGGGTCATCTACTGTGCATGATTGTGAACTCAGTGAACTGCAGACTGAAGCTGCCCTTTTTCTGTAGTCCACCATCCTCCTTTTTGGGTACAAGGGATAGAATGTGGACTACAACTGTAATACCCTTGATCAGGAGGGTATACAAGTTAACAGTAAGCAGCAGACTGGCTGGGATGAATGAAAATCTTGTTCTTTGACCTGAGCCAAAGCTGTACTGTTATAACAAAACCACCTCACTTTTCAGTTCTGCAAAGTTACATAGACTACTAGTAATGCATAGTTTTCAGTGAGTACAAAAATGTAAAAACACTAAAATGACAAATTACAAAGTACCGTAAAGGCTAGTTGACTAAGCATACTTTCTGTGAACACGTAAAATTCCACAGCCTCCTGCCAAATACACATTTTCTCACATTCACAAATGTTTGCAGTGTAAATGATGGGGAACTTACGCTCTGTCTTGATCATGGGCACCACAAAGGGCGCTCATGGGCTATTAGTGCATATTATTGTTTTCAAAATGAAAATATCTAGGCAAGAGGCCATTATAAAAATACGGTGCTGCATAGATCCTTACCTTATTCCTGGCATTTCAGAACCATGCCAAGTATAAGGAGCTAAATGAAAATTTGTAATGTGTAGACAGGTTCCACAATGCCATCAGCAACAGTTTTCCGTTATTATCCAATATTAATTAGTTTTTACCTTTCACCACTGCACATATCTCCCGCTCACAGCTCACCACCACCCACAACCGTCCCAACGCCAACACTGTACAGTCTACGGGGTGTGTCTTTAATTACTGTTGTCTTGCCGTTACCATATTACAGCCTTGAGAAACATCCTCGCAATTTAGTTTTTTATTTATTTTTTTTTTAAATCTAAGGCTTCCTTCTAATAAAGTCTCTAGAGTGCAATAAATTCGTCAGGATATAGCAAAAATATATTTGATCCATACTATGGCTGAGCTTAAGAAAATTTAGTCTTTACAGTCTTTAACTTGGCTTACTCTCTTCATCTCGACAGCATTAGCTGTAGTACAGTAGTCAGCACCGACAGTATTCTGCCGCACGACCAAAATCTGGGTCAGTCAAGGTGAAAATGGTATAAATCGACGTTACTTGCCATTTTCCACAAGTATTTATGATGTTCGATAGTAAAGACTCGTTTCAAGAAAAATAAAGGTGAACATAATAACAGTAAATGTAAAAAGGCGGGGACATTAATAATGACTGTAAATATACATATACTGATATACATATGCATATATAAATACACTATAATTGATGGGCACAACATAATGAATATATAGGCTATTTTTTAATCACATTGGATGATTTTATCCAATGACATGAGTTTGTTTACAATCCGTAGCGCAGTGTTGTCTTCAGTTATTTTCAGCGATTTACTTTTTAGTATAAAACAAAGTTATTAAGTGTATAAATTAACATGACTATCAAAATAATTGATAATGTACGTATGTGACTTTAATTAGCATGTATTGTAGTCCTATTGGCAAAAACTGATTGTAGGGTGAGTTATATGTTATGATAATGTAGGACACAAACGCAGGAATCTGTTGCGTCGACAAAGATGGCTTCTGCTAGTGTAGTTTTTCGCAATTTACCCGTCATAAAACAGTCACTTATAGCTATAATAGGAAACACAGGACTGTTTGTGAAGTTTGTGTGCGTGCTGCTGATAATTGGCTACGGTCTGTCGTTTTCCGAGACAGCAGTAGAGGTGTTAAGTGTGACCCCGGGCTACTTGCTCCCCCCAACTTTCTGGTTGTGGACAGCGTTTACCCACTGCTTCCTGGAGGTGCGTCTGTGGCAGGTGTGTGTGGACCTGGTGACACTGGGGCTATGTGGCAAATTGATAGAGCCGCTGTGGGGGAGCTTCGAGATGGTACTGTTCTTCCTTCTGGTGAACGTGTGTGTGGCGTTCATCTCAGCCCTCTTCTATCTCATCATCTACATGTGCACGTTCAACCCCGAGGTGCTCTTCAGTGTACAAATCAATGGCATGGCGGGCTACATCGCCGGGCTCTCAGTGGCGGTGAAACAGATCATGCCTGACCATGTTCTCCTCCACACACGCACTCCGCTGGGTAAAATCTCGAACCGCCATGTGCCACTCTGTCTCTTCCTGACGGCGCTGGTCCTCTACTTGTGCCACCTTCTAGAGGGTCTGTACACCACCATGATTGGCTGTGGCATTGCAGTGTCATGGGTCTACCTCAGGTTCTACCAAGTCCACTCCAATGGTACTCGTGGGGATATGGCTGAGACTTTTGCGTTTTCCTGGTGGGTGTTTTTAGACTATGGTAGAGAATGATAGGAAGAACTTTATAACTTCTTCAGCCAGAGTGCAGTCAGTATATTCTATATTTTACTGTTAAAAATTGCAGACAATTTACTAAGCTTGGAGACTTTGAACAAGATACATTTGATTAAGCTAGAGGGATTTGAAATAGCCGTCCTCAAACCCTTCAGGATGAGAGATCTTTGTTGAATAAAGTAATCTGTATTAAATAAGGTGTTATTGTAGTGTTGCTGTTTGCACTATTGTTTAGTGGCCTACTTGAGCCGTTATTTGGTTATAGCTATGGTATTTCATAGGCCTTTCATGTACAAACTAAGACGAAAGGCATGATCACAGCCTTTATAAACACCGGGCAGGCATCTTGTCTCAGGCAGCCTTGTAAAGGCCAAAGAAGGAGATGAAGGTTACATAAAGCTGACATGATTTCCAAGTCACAGGTTTCAGTATTTAAGCTACACACAAAAAAGTACCATATCAATTTCACCTAATATTGCACATTATATTATTTGTTAAGCACATGCACTGTTATTTGGTGATAACAATGGTGTTTCAGCGGACTTTCATGCACAAATTAAATGAAAGGCAACAGTCACAGTCAGTGTAAACACTGGGCAGGCTTCTTGGCTCAGGCAGCTGTATAGAGGCCCAAGAAAGATATAAAGGTTATGTAAGGTTGACATGATTTCCAAGTCACAACTTTCAGTGTTTTGCACACAAAAAAGTATCACTTCACTTAATGTTGCACACTGCACTAGCCTATTTGTTAAGCACATGCACTGTTGTTTGGTGATAACAGTGGTGTCAGTGGCTTTTCATGCTCAAAATAGTGTGAAAGGCAACGAGTACAGCCAATGTAAACACTGGGCGGCAGATTTAGCTTGTGTGTGCCACCTCGTCTGCATGAGATTCTTGGAGGTGGCCGTTGTAGTGAAATTGCGATTAATTTTCTTTACGTTGCACCGAGACAGAGTATAACTTTTTAATTATTGTTGTATCAGTTTATCACATAACGAGGTGTCGTATAATGAGGCTGCATTGTACCGTACTGTACTGTATGGTACAGTATACAGTACTGGTACTACTTTCCCACTCCTGGTACATACAGCAGCTTTTTTTTCTTTTCTTTTCTCAGATAGTCCTACATGCACAACCTACTCTTAGTCTATATCTGAACAGTCTAAGGCTTTCATGACTCACTCTCAGCTGAAGAAAATATTCTGTTATTGATTTAGATACACTGCTCGGTACTAGGTTTCCGTTGACCATGATATAGTCAGTTAGCCTCCATTACAAACTGAGTTCATACTCAGCCAGATGTCTTTATACATGCTGGTAACAGCTCTCTTCTCCACAGCTTTTTCCCAACAGTGCTGCAGCCTCCCATCCAGGTGGTGGGTAACTGGGTGTTCGCATGTCTGGTGCGAGCGCGGGTGTGTCGAAGGGCAGTGCGGCGCTATGATGTTGGTGCCCCCTCCTCCATTGCCATCTCCCTCCCAGGCATGGACCCCCATGATGCTGAGAGGCGGAGGTAGGTTAAGGTTAGGGCCAAGAGTAGAGGGGTAGTTGAGTTCAGTTAGGAGGATAAAACCTAATATATTTGTTGTGATTCAGTACTGTTTTGCCCCATCAGGAATGTAGGAGCCTGAGGTTAGGCTACAATGTCCCAGTACTGTACTGTATTTAACTGGGGTGACCAGCCGCACTCGTCCCGGCATAGACAGCAGCCCTCTTGATGGTGCAGTGCTGTGCTCTAAAATCCTCAAATTTATCCAGGCAGTTGGTACAGTGGGCAGAGTACTAGATAGCAATAATGAATTATCATGGCTAATACTGTCATAGTGCATCATGTAGTACCTGTAATAATAGAACACTAGTAAAAGAACTGTCAGCATATAATGTGTTATCTGCTTTGTAAAAGGATATGACAACACTTTAGGAGAAACAAATTGGTTTAATTCATTATCATCGTGTACAGTACATTATAACATAATTGTACAGTGAGGGACAAAAGCCCACATAATGTTCACTTTGTCTACTTGCCACTTATCTCCCAGGTACATTGTGAGAGAGAATCTTCTTTGGGCAGAGAAACACACCAAGCCTCTCTCAGTTTAGAAATACATTACCCAACAGAGGAAAAGGAGAAGTACCCGGTAGATGTGAATTATTAGGTGTACTTTTGTCTCCAACTGTACCTCATGCACAGGTTGATAGAGAAGTGGATAAAAATAATGTATTGTCAAGTTGGGTAAGTAACATGATTGCTGTATTTCAGTGTCGCTTGATATACCGTACGGTACCCTAACAGTAGAGGGATGTCAGGGAAAAGAATTTCATGTTTTCCCATTTGTCATACCATATGTTATGGTATTGTTAGGATTTTAATGTGAAAGTTTAGTTTATTTAAAAATCATGCAAATTGTTGGTTTGGCCTACTGCTAATACCGGTACTGTATTGTCTGTCAGTAAACACCAGTTCAGGTTTATTCTTGCTTTTGCAAGACAGTACAGTATTATCATTTTAGGATAGCACCCAAGTTAGTGAAGGAAGTGGTTGGAGCTGTATCAGATCCGTTCATATTAGAAAGCCTCCCCCAGAGCTAAGTAAAGTTGTTGGAATAATAAAAATAGAGTACAGTATAAAAAAAAATACATCCGCAGGCTGAATGGTTTATGACACATAAATCTAATAATTCTGTGACAGACAAAAGGCCCTGCGTCTGCTGAGTGCACGGCTGAACCAGGACAAGACTGCAGGAGAGAGTGGGGGAGCATGGCCAACCTTAGATGACTCTCCAGGGTCCCGTGCCCAGTCACCCCCACCCACCACTGCAGCACAGAGTGCCTCACCACCTCCACCAACTCACACCACACCACTCCAGCCAAAATCAACAAAGTCAGTCACAATCGCTTTACCTCCTGAGGTTCCCAGTTCTGTTCCTGCCCCTGAGCAAGCCCCACCCCCAGCCCCTAGCAGTCCACCATCCTCCATTCCACCCACTGGCCCACCCACGGCCACCCTAGTGGACATAGAAGCCGATTCAAAACCCACAACTTAACTCAGGCCTAGGGACTGGCCAAGTTAATGCCTTGTTTCTACTAGATGTTAAGGTCGTGTGAGTGTGAGAACAAGGAGACGTTTTAAGGATTTGTAGCCCTTGTAAAGATGCCAGGCCAATGAAATGATGTATAACCAGTGTCTCCACTGAGGCAAGAGGAGAGTCCAAGATCAGTTTAGTAATAAAGAGGTTTTGTCTTGCAAGGAAGGTTGGAGAGATAATTATGGAGTGATGAAGATATTTATGAATCTGACATTTAAACTACAGACCTCTCTGGAAGGTTTGAGAAAGAGGAATGGAGTATTGGTACTGATTACTAAGTAGGTACCGGTATATTGGAAAGTTATTGAGATTTTTTTTCTTCGTGAAAGTGGTTTTATAATTTTGTTTTGATGGTACCCTCATTAGTTCCAGAAGTGAATTATGTTTTTTAATTGTATTCCACAACAGTTTGTATACTATAATGTATTTCCATCATATGTGGGAGCTTTGCCTAACCATGCTGGGAGACAGGTCATGAAGAGTATACCAGCCTTGGTGACTCAAGACAGCACTTGAAATTCATGTCTTTGTGAACCTTTTCTTTGCTGAGCTGGAGCATATGGCATGAAGAACTGCAGCTGAGGACAAGGGTGAGGAGTACTGTATGTTCAGGAGGATTAAGTGTGATGGAATAAAAGACTAAAATTGAGTCAAAATGTATGTAAGCAGTTGAGTCAGAGTTGGCATGTGAGTCTATTGGGGAGGGTAGTGTGATGAAAGAGAGAACTACAATTGAGTCAATGTATAGTTAGGATAAGTCTCATTTCCTATAAATGCACAAGGATGGTGTTGGTTGAAGTGAAAGATTGCAGTTGGGTTAGGATTATTGGTGTACTAGGTACACAATCTGACCATATAGTCATCATCATCATCATCCAAACATCCTTTCCCTTCTTAAGGTGGGATGAGGAAGGATCCAGAGAAGGAGTGGGGTAATGACTGAAAGAGTTACTAACCAAAGTTTGCCCAGTTGATTGGGCTGCACTCCTATTTGCTCACCATTGAAGCCCCCAGAATCCTGGCTCCACTTGATAGGTCCAAACTTATTCCACATGTAACTTCATATTCACCTATGTGAAAGAGTCAGTCTGATTACTGGCAAGTTAAATAGGGGTGCCAAACCTTAGTCATACACTCCTCCACACAAAATTCATCTTGCCCGCTGGATCCTGCATCAGTTCCGTAGTCTTGCCAGATTCCATGCTTGTCTTTCTCACACTCATTTACCATATCTGTTCACTTCTTGGCCTACCACACCACTTCCCACCTTCAGACTCACCCACATGTACAATTTTCACCACTATTCACACCCATTCTCTCCACATGCCAAATTGCACATACCATTGAAGCACTCTCTTTGACACTGGTGTCTACATACTTCCTTACTCTGCATGTTTTATGAATCACATAGTTCCTAATCTTATCCACTCTGTGCACTCCACACACATTCCTCAGCAATTCCCATCTCCACTGCTGTTACTTTTGACTTTTCATTTTCATGCCACACCATATCACTCCCTTATGTTAGAGCAGGCACTAAAGCTTCTTCATGCAAGCCTCTTGCAGCCACCACACTCAGACCTGTGTTTCTTTTTAAGACCTTCATAGCGCCAGTGACTTTCCTTCTGTGTGCCCAATAGTCCAGTCATGTAATGGTATTACCCAGTATCTGTAAATTCCATGTCCAGTGTATCCATAGTCAGGATTAAGGGTGAGGTAGAGAAGAGATATACTGTATGCTTCAACATATGCACGACAAAGATGTCTGGGAGCGCCCAATTAAAGTGGCAGATTTCCAATGCTCCACTGGGTTAACATCCAGATGAGTCCTGGGCCACAAAAACAGAGTCAGACAGAATGAATAGTTGCAGAGGGGCAAGAATATGGTTGTGTGTCCATGGGAGATTAGATTAAAGTCGAGTGAGTAATTGTACTGGCGGTGTTTTTCTTTGGATCAGAAAAGGAAATTTTGGTAACTTAAAGGGGTACAGTGCCATGAAAGGAAAAAGAAACAGTATACTGTACTGGTACATTTCTTCCATTTATGCAAGAAGGAATAATGTGTTAGAGGTTTGGTGACAGTAATTACATGCTGTTGGTGTTGGGTGTTGTTTTCAGCTTCTTGCCATTAGTCTTTTCAGTCTGATGGCATTATTTTATATTTGCATCTTCCAAATAATTTTACTTGATTTGTGGCAGATCTCTAGCTGTAAGGGGCAAGAAGTGATTTCCTGCATTATGAAAGATTTGTACAATGTTAAGTAAAACTGCCTGATGTCAAAAGATAATGAAAAATACATTATCAGAATCTAACCTTAAAAAATCAGTATGGTGGCAGATATTTTGAGTAAGCAAAAGTTACTTATTATTTAAAGTTATTCAGTCTGCGTGCAGAGCAGTGTTATGAGCAAGGGTTGGTTTTGTAGCTTGAAAAAGTATTGATGTGTGTGACTGAAATGTGATTTAATTTAAGGATTTTGCTGTTTTCTTCATACCTTTTTATAGTATGCACTTCCCTTGATGAACTCCATGACTGATATACATGCTTTGGTTCAGAGAGAGATTGAATTTAGTTCTTTTGAAGAATGGGATCAATCCTCTCTCTCTCTCTCCCTCTCATCTGATGACTCAGTTTATTTGTAACATGTTAAGAACTAATTTGCAGATTATATGGGCATGTTAAAAAAATTCACATAAATAGGGTGCCAAAGAATGTTTCTGAAAGAGATTGAGGGTAATGCTGTATAAGTAGACCTTATATGATTTGGAATGACAGTATATACCAGTATATGGGTGAAAGAGATGGAGGAGGAAGGAGTGCTTGAGAGCATGAGATAGCTGTGTGTGGACAGGTATCCCAGAGGTAGTTCTCTCTTGGTCATCCCTTGTTAGTGGCTTCCCATGAGGCAGCATCACATTGGAGATGATTATGAAACTGCACATGACTCATACATTTTCATGAAACAGTAAGGTAGTGAGCTTGATATGACATTTTTGGTGATATATTGGTTAGAAGACCCCTGTTGGAGTGGCCTCTCATAGCTTTGATTCCCAAGAGGTGACTGGATGTCCTTTCATCTTAATTGTCATCAAGGGAAGTAGACTGGTCATCTACCCATACATACACTGGACTATGGTTGCCTAGCCTAGGGGCACTTGGTCTTTGAAAGAAGTACTGCAGATTGGCTGTTTCTTGAATTGTGGCATTGGCCAGTGTGTGTGTGTTCCACCGCAAGACAAGAAGTGAGAGAGTTAAAGGAGTCTCAGTTTCATCCACATGAAGAGAGACAGTAGGAAGTTCCCCTCATTTCATCACAAATTGAGTGAAACTGATGTTGCTGAAATATAGGACTTACTTGATATCAAATTATTATAAAAGAGAGTTCTCTCTCATCTTAAATGTTGGGACCAACTGCTTAGCCCCGGGCTCCTATGCTCCTCATGGGACAATGTAGGATTGGATGATGGATGGATGGATGGTCAAGTATTTATGATCAGTGACAGTCAGCATTGTTTTGTTTTTTTTCAGTACCCTTTACTCTGACTTGTGAAATGTTCATGCTTCACACTGCAGTTGTTTATGTTTTTATAGATGTCTACACAATATTTGATTCATAACAGAAGTGTTGACACAGTTTTGGACAAGCCAAGCTGTTGTAATGGAAACCAGGAACATGAAGGTAACAGGATGAGTGGGAACTTATGATACTGTTAATATATTCCCTGGAAAATGTGGTTTGAGATGGTTTTTGTCTAGTCTGAAGGGTTCATTGTATTTTGATAGCATTGATTTCTTGTTTGCTGTTTTTATTATAATTGTTATTACATTACAGGTACTATTTTTTTTTTTTTTTTTTTTTTTTTTTTTTTTTTACTAATGTTGTTATTTATCTTAAGCCTTTCCCCAAATACATGGTATGAGGGGGAAGGAAGTACGGGACCTGTGGACCAGGTAATAGTAACTGGTAGTCATTGGTTGGTAAGTATATAATTCTTACCTCTATTAAAGTTTTGTATGTGGCAGCATAGGAAACTTATTTTCAAATAAAATGGTTGCTTAATTGAACCTTACTGTTAATTTTGCACAACCCAGTTTAGTGTGTGACAGTTCTTTGCAGGCAGTCCTCAGTATAAGGCCATTTTCACACCAAATGCTTGGAGGTAGGAGTTCTGCATCACTCAGCTCATAATGGGAGTGTAAAGTGGAGAGCAAAGAAATGTGAGAAGGAAAGACAATCTGGGTGGAATAAAAATATGAAAGGGAGGACATAAAAATAATGTTGGCTGGGGCAGGGGATTTGTTGGCATACTTTTACTCATGACATCACTGTACAGTACATGTGTAGCTTGTGTACTGGTACAGCCTGCAAGCTGGTTGGGATATGTTTTCTTATTCAGTGAAAAATTTTGAGATGTGGTTACTCTTCTCACTGCAGCAGGTAGTCTGATGACTTTATAATGAATAAGCTCAAACAGAATAGACATTTGTGCTAGGGTTGGAGCAATATGGCTTTGGATGTAGACTTTGGTTTGTGAATGCTGTGACTTATCACACTTAATATACAGTATAGTCATGGACATTAAGCAGTCTGTAAGTTAGGTGCACATGACAAGTAAAATTTGTATACCTGTGGAAAGAATGGAAAGAGAAAGAGACTGATTACCAAAGAAGAGATGTAAAGTTACAGAGTACTGTACAGTCATGGACAATGCTTTGGTTGCTGTTCACTGCATTAGTTTCATAATTAGGGCATATCTGTCACACCCCTTCCTGACGCATCATATCACAACATCTGTGAGCAGAGAAACATCCCAAACCTTACCCAGTTTAGGAATGGTATGCAGCAGAGGAAAATTGAGAGCAGATGAGGTTAAATGAGAAGTTAATGTGGTTAAATGTTAGGTGAACATTTGTCCCCAACAGTACACACAGTTTAAGATGGTCTAAGAGACTGAGGGACTGTCAGAGTCAGGATAAGGTCACAGGATTATTTAATCACAAACACCCTCAGTGGGAGAATGCAGCATGGTATCAGTGAATAAACCTGACAGATGTTATAATAAGTACATTAATAAGAACATTATTTTATACTTTGGATATTTAGTGCTCTTGATAAGCTGGAAGTTACTGCATCTACTGTTGAGTCCACTGGGGGTATGTCCAGTTGAGACTAGGGTTACAACAAAATTACTCGAGATTTTAATTTTACCCCTTCATTTTGAGGATTATTTTTGTTTTTTTCTGGCTATCAAACATTGACTTGACTCAGTTTAAAAGAAATCTTATAGTGAAGAATGTTCATCATTGTCAACATTGGGTGGGTTCTTGCATGGCCAAGGCATGATTAAACTCTTGAGCCAGAGGATGTACTTTACATTTTGTGCTTGTTGCCAAATTGACTATTGGAGAGAGCCTCAATGGTGATGGGTTAATGAAGGATAAATCTCACCTGTACAATTTAAGAATCACTTCTAAGTTGAATAAAATTTTCTTCAGATTGCAGGAATACGATATAAAAGTTGTCTGTAGCTGAAGAAAGGAAATCCACAGTACCATATATTTGCAGAAAAATTCCTTATTCAAGTTCCACTTCTCTTTATAAAATATACTTTTCAGTTTCTCCCAGTTTACCAATTGTATGGAAAAAGTTGTGATTTTTGGAACACATCCCTAATTTGTGCTGTAGTTTGTTTGTATTCAGTTTGTTTTGAAAAGTTACAGTTACATGTTTATTTATTTTGAGGTGGGATGGTTCAGTCTGTGGATCTATCTTATATTGAGTACTGTTTGTAATTTTTGTTTTGAAGTTACAACAAATATTATGTGTGTTGTGAGGCAGGATGGATGTATCAGATTCATCCACTGTTATTATTATGTTAGGGTAAATGATAAGGTTCAGTGTTGGTATCTTCATGTACGTCTTCATGATGGTTACTTCTTAATGTCATTTAAAAGAGAGGAGTTAACTAAGTTACTGTAGATAGAAATGAGAACTAGGCTTTGTGAAAACTCTGGTAAGACAGGGATTTATATGTGGTGTCTAGTAATGATGGTTATGTTCTAAGGATGCTAAGGCAGAGAAGTGTGTATTGAAGCAATGCTGGAACTGTTGTTGATAAATATAGATATTCCTTATTTTCAGAGAGAATAATGTGAGCCTTCACAAAGAATCCTGCGGTTTATGAGTCTCCCAGTGTAGATATAACTGATGTTAGCAAGTTTAATAGATTTTTACTTCATAGAAACACAGGCTACCATTAGGCTCCCATTTTTGTCCCTCTGCCATGGTTAAACTGTTGTTGGCAGTGAACTCAGAATATAGAGTATGTTAGTAGTGCTGTAAATAGAGGATTTATTATATTTTGAGTGGCTGTGTAAGCAGTGTAAATGTGATAAGGTTTAGAGATGTGTAATGTTTAACTCTTACCAGTTCTGTGGACGGGAATATTTTATCAAATGTAATGCAGTCAGCCAAGACAGAATTACAGTATCTCCCAAGTCATCTCCATTAGGTAAATGTTCCCTGCATACCCAATAATTACAATGACATTTTGGTAGCGGGGAGGATTCTGTATATTATTATTACTGGTATCATTTTGTATTTCAGAAAATTCTTACTGGCTACATTAAATTACATCAAAGAAATTAAATTTCTTGAAATGAACCATTGGTCATTATTAAAAACTCAGTAGAGCCTCACTTGTTCTTAAACTTGCTACAAAGCTTAATTGTTTAACCTTGTAGAGTTTTAGCTTTTCATAATAGAATTTCCAGAGCTTTAGGTGTTGACTTTGAATGAATGAAAATACATTAGTGCTTTATTAACCTGTAAACTGTGACATACTGTATAAGTAGAACCATTTTCAGGGGGACTGGAACTTATATCTTGGAAGCTAGACCGAAAATTGAGTTCATAATTCTCTTGTTGCTCATTCTGGCTAAACTAGAGTAGATATGGACATTGAAATTTATATACCATATTTCAGCATACCATCTTCCATATTATATCCATAAAATTGGTGTATGTCAGACTGAAGAAATGTGTGTTATACTGAATATTTTGTAACTTCAGAACAGTACAGTGGCCAAACTATAACACACACTTTATCAAGCTAAAAATTGACAAGCATATGCAGTAGTTTATCACATTCTCTTTTACCGTTATAATCAAAATTTCAGTTGAAAAAATTTCTCTCCCCACCCCCCCACCCCCAACAAAAGGCTCAGCAGACCTTCTGTCAGATGTATTTAATGGGTTGGAGGGATGTAATGTGAGAATTTTGCATTTTGCTAAACTGGCAGACTGAAATGCAAACCACCACAAGAATTATAATGCTGTGTAGTAAAGGCTGACTGCCTATACTAGAGTGGGTTTGTTTTTGTCTGACAGAACTGGGCCACTCACAACTTGAATGCTGAGTTGTGGTTGCATGAACTTTGATATCTTTAGTTATGAGGTGCAAATGACTCCTTGGTTATTAGTTAAATTTAACCTCCAGGTTGACTACATCTGGCCATCAACTAAGCTGAAAGGAGGTTATGGATCTGTCAGGTGAAAACAAACCAATTCTAGACAACACCATCTCCCTCCCAAAACCGCAGTCCTGGTTGCACCTCTACCACTTCTGACAGTAGACTATAGTGGCATGTGAGAACAAGCATTCAGGCACCAGAACATTGTATTCAGACATTTAACTGTTAACCCTTTCACTACAATGATATATTTTTCCATTACATTCATACTGCCTGGATGATTACATTCAACATAAAGTCAACATCTAACCATGACCAGAGTTAATGAAAACTGTATCTGACCCCTCCAGTCTGAAAAATATCCCTTAAATTGAATAATGTCATCAGATGTTAGCAAGATTAAATGCAAACTACGGGGTGGGACTTAAGGGATTAATAGATACTGACTGTGAGTGATGCCACACCACATCCAGAGAAGCATTATTGAATTCAGTCTTTCAGTTTACAACCTAGGGTATATTAGAGATCTCTTTGATAAATTTTTAAGCTTCAGGATAAGGATTATGGTATTAAACTTTTTGTTAAAAAGTTTCTGTACATGTCTAACACATTGCATAATGAAGTTACTGTAAATGTTCAGTAAAATCTCAGTTTTACAGAGTGGTTCCAGACAGAGTTCATTCTGTAACATTTTACTGAGCAGCACTATACAGTATACCTGTATATAGTAGGGCATAAAAAATTACAAACAAAACCTCAAAACTGTATCTGTATTATGGGTTGCATCTTTAGATCATGAACATTTACAGTATAGTTAATTTTTCATCCATCCATCCATCATTCAGTCCTATGTTGCCCCATAATGAATGTAGGAGTAAGGTGGTCCTGACATTTAATATGAGAATGACCAGCCTCACTCATCCCTGAGTGGCATTACATGAGCAGTAAGCCCCAGCCACTCCTTGGATATAAACCTACACAGGCTCATTCCGATTGGAGCACCTTAACTACCCACAAACCACCGGGCTCCATAATAGGATAAAAAATTATTGTGGTTATAGGACATAATGAAAACCATAAAACACACCATTTATCATCACAGCTGCTGCCAGAGAGAATGCAGAGTGTCCTCTTCCTCAATATTTTAGAAAAAGAACTTACTTACCTATATTGGCTTAGGTATTTGGTAATCACACCACTCAGCACTTGCATTACAACAAGCAGCCTTCTATATTCTATAGCCCATGTATTGCTGCCAATTAATGCCCCCCCCCCCCAAATCTGGGTTGCCTCACTTTATGCCAGTAAGGAGAGTTGGGTTAGAGTGATGCAGATTACCTGCAAAAAGTTGGATTTCATCTGCTTGCTTCTTCATTATGTAAGTCATTCAATCATTCAGTATCTGATCCTGAGTGCCCCATGAGGAGCATAGGAGCCTGGGGCTAGGCAAGTTGGTCCTGGCATTTAAGATGAAAGTGACCAGCCTCACTCATCCCTGAGTGGCATTATGTGAGCAATAAACCCAAACAATCCCATAGATATAAACCTCCACCAGCTCAGTCTGATTGGAGCGTCTTAATTACTCACTGAACGTATGGCATTTATTGTTAAATGGTATTCTATAAAAATGGATTTCAATGTATAACTGATCAGATCTACAATTTGTTAAACATACTGTGAGAGAGAAAAAATGTGTGAACTAATTGTTCACAAAATGGTCTTCTTCATTCACAATAATTTAAAAGTAATAATCTTTGTAAAGGGCTAAAAGATTTCTGAACACCCTTTATGTCATCAGTTTCTTGAACCCAAAAGGTGCTGATACAGCTTTTGCAGCCCATTGTCATGCATGTTTATAAGCATAAATACCAGAAGAGTCTTTAAGTTATAATGCACAGGAAAATATTTTCTGTACATTTCCTGTTGCACCTGCCAGTTCCAGTACACCCCCTTTGCTTCTTCCCTAATGGGGGTAGCAGTCTTGAAATGATGGAACTGCATTATAAAATTGGATATGTGGATAAACGACACATCCATGTTATAATAGAATTTTATCACTATACTGTCAAAGTCAGTAGCTCCTCTTTTCAGTCTCAAAACTTGTCAAATGAAATCATGCAAAGTTAACTAGTGAGTCAAGGTGGCCTTAGTCATTTGTTGTGAATTTGAAAGCAAGATTAGTAAATAAACTACTACCTGTGACTGCATCACTTAAGTATTAATAAAACACCTGGATTAAAGAAATAGTTTGGAGGGGCCAGGCATAAACAGTTAAAAACAGAAATATTGTGGAAGTGCCATAAATGGGATTCATGGTACAACTGGAGCTGGTTTGTTGTATTTTGTGTAAAAGTTAATGTTAGGGTTCTCAGTAAGCCAACATGCTGTGCTATAATATAAGGGAAGGATTCTGTTATCAGTCTCATCACACTAGTTTCCTTTTTGTGTACTGTACTGTACACTGTATGTGCAAAGTAATCACGGGGAAGTGCTGTCATCTATGGAGCTGTATGGTAACATTCCTCTATAAGGTGGCAACTCAGTGTGCTGCTTATGTTCTGATCTTTGTGCATACTGCAGTATTGGGTAACGTTGACACTCATTCCACTTTTACTTGACCTAAAATTACCTTATCTCCTTGAATACCAAGCTGTAATGAGAGATTAACACTAGACTATAGTACTAGTCATAGAAGACTGCAGTAGCAAGGATGTCGAGCTGTAGTATAGTCTTGTTTGACCTCTGAAGTTTGGATAATTACAGTAGCTGAAAATGGACAATATTGCTAAGGTACAGTGGACAAGGTGTAACTGTTCACCCAGGAAAATGTGTTTATAGATTGATTTCTTGTTTCCACTTTGTGCAGACAGAGAAACATCTTCCCAGGGTTTAACAAATTCATAATGGAAATCTTGAACCAATGGAGATGTGCATTAGTAGAGATAGGATTCTCTTTGTGGTTTACCAGTTGTAAATTTTCATGAGATGGAACACTATCTTACAGTACATGTCAGATTCTGTTCAATGTTTGAGTGTCTGTATGACCAAGATTGGAATACCATTGCACTCTGGACCGCCACCTTACCTGTTATATGTGATAAAAGGTTTGTTTTGTAACATGATGTTTGTATATAATGTCTCACTGATATTCCAAGTTGTTAATTTCCTTTTTCATTCATGCTGCTGTGGCTTTTGAATTGTGTTATGAATATCAGTTATTGCTATGAGTCATTGAACTGCACAAGTGTTGAAAGTACTGTAAATGTATTCATGAACATAGCAATAACAAGTTAAATTCAGTATGATGTATGCTTTCTGCGGTATCAGTGAAGTACAGTGGGGCCTCATTACCTCTGAACTCTCGGTCACAGAGACCATACATTTCAGCAAAAAGATATTTATAACTGACTCAGATTAATACAGTATATTTTGTATTGTGTGATTGTTTACAGAAGTATTGTTAATTTTCCTTGGGGTCGGGGAGGTGATGGTGTTTATTGTGGCCGAACAGTACAAACTACCAGTTAATGGTTTACAAAAATTTAACCTGATTTGGCCCAAAGCTGATATGCTGTACTTGGATTTACTTGGTTTTCTTTAGGGATGTGTTTTATTCCTCTTTTAGGGGAAATTTGTGTTCCTCAGAATTTTGCTTAACCCTGTTGAAGCAACAGGTTTCCATCAGCTAAAGAAAATCATTACATTACATGCAAAATAGAATACTGTACCCAAGTGAGACCTTATCTTATAAATGTTAAAGGTTGGACTATCTGGCTAACTAAGGCCCATTATTGTTGGTTAAGGAGGCCTTGTAGCTCCTCTTGCATACTAGTTTTGTTTCTGTATATGATATATTAATGCAGTATCTTTTTGTAGGTTGTTTATGCAGTTTGTGTTGATATTTCAGTAATGTAAGTTGCATACAAGGGAACACAGATGTGTGAAATGGAAAACAGATTGCTAGGAAGCCTTATGAGTTGGCATTACTATGACCTTTAATCTTGATTTTTTTTTTTTTTTTCCTGGGAACTTCCACATATGAATATTCCTGACCTTCTAAAATATTCTCATAAATCACTTCCCTGATCTGAGTTAGAAAATCCTGAAATACATTCATATAAGAAACTTCTTTCCTCTTAATTGCCTCATCACTCTATATGCTGTGTAACAAGGATAGATGTTTTTGGAGGTTAATGAGGTAAAGAGGTCCTCTTGTGTTGTGTTCTTATTCTTTTTTGTGTGGTGGTTTGTATTAATTGTGTTTTGGCTACACTATGTGGTCTCCATTTTCCATTGTTATTGCCATGTGAGTGTTTTGAATCATTTGTATTGAGCTGCCTTTAAGAGTTTGTAGTAACGTAGGGATGTTGTATGCTGAGTTTTTGAATGGTAGGGGAGAGATTTTGTGCACAAGAGGGAAGTTTTCCTTATACAGGTTGAGTGTGTAAATATGGAATAACCATTGCATTGCCTAGATTTTCATGTCATTGAAGAGATATTTTGTGCTATAGGCTTTCTCTTTCTTTGTGACAGTTGCATGAGGCACATTTCAGTTAGGTGCTAAAATTACCTTGCATTCATGTATCATATTGCCAGGGCAAACTCACGTACTGTGACTATACATTGGCACATTTTCAGTTGTGTTTGGCAGTGAGTCAGGTTGTATGTGTGCATTCATGGAAAAGGGGATGTTATTCACTCATTCAGAAATTCCTCTTTATTCAAACCCAGGTACAGTATTTGCACAGAGATTCAGAAGTGCATTTGTTAGTATCTGTTCACTTGCTATCAATAAAATTGTAATGTTCAGTTCATTCAGGATTTATTCCAGACCTCAACATATGTAATTGGGTATGAATAGAGAGGAAATATTGATCAAAGATGTATAATGGGACATCCACTCAGGGGTGTAATGAACAGTTTTGGAGCCCAGTTGGGACTATTTTGGTAAAGCATCATGGACTTAATATTACACCAAATTAGATGTCAGGAATACAGTATATGCCTTACGTTGTATTGACAGTTAAAAATTATGTTTATTACCCTGATTTGAAAAAATGTGTTAAGCTACTGTCATGTCATTAACATCATTCATTGCTAAACGCAAGACTCATTCAGTACTTTCATGGTTCCTTCTCACTGTTGTACAGTAAACTTGTTAACACTAAAAGCACATGTGACATTGCAAACCCACTCATGACTGTCCAAGCACCTTAACAAATCTTGCAAGCTGAAGCCAGGCCTTAGTGCCATCCACTTGGCTGTCAGACTGAAGTAGAAGCCATTCTAGGAGTGCACACACACACACACACACACACACACACACACACACACACACACACACACACACACACACACACACACACACACACACACACACACACACACACAGGGTAACAAGGTTGCCAAATGATGTGGGATAGTGCAGCAAGTCAAACTTAGTCAAGCAAAGCATTGTGAATTTGTGAACAAAGAAAGATGTGGAGGATTGTGGGACTAACAATGATGGCCATGATGTCATTACGCGGGCAATTTAGATTATCGCATATCTTAGGCAGTCACATCTGGAAGTCTGGTATGGAACCATGCACTGTACATAATTTTTCCATGTAGTGTTCAGTATATGTAGTTCCTATCTGTAGTTTTAGTTGCACAAGATTCATTCATACAAAGAAATCTTTCTTGCTTTCTGTCTGTAAACTTTACTTTTTGATTTCTGCCTTCCTCCCTAACCCCAGCCTCTTCTACCCATAGGGCTGTCCATATTTTTGAAATTTGGAGGTGACACCATAGTACAGGGCCTAGTGTGAGTTTGGGGCTCCATTGGATCATATAGATTCTGTGTGGGGTGGGAGGTCAGTAGCTAATTTGGCAGAGATTCTGTACCAGGAATTTGGCATACTGTGTATACTGTAGTTGCACAGAGAACTTGAAATGTAGTTTGTTATTTGGTTAGTTATAATGATTGGTTTGATAGGACACAGGTACCAAGGTCAGTTCATTTACTGTAGTAGTTGACATGGATGTCATCTGTAGCCTGTTTAATTTTTTGTATGTAAGTTTGACCACAACTGCACAGATAATGAAACTGAACTAATATTCACATGTAAGTACTAAAGAGGGATAAGTGCTGAGAGTTTTTTTATTTATGTATTTATTTATTTATTTATTTATGAGGCAATACAAAAAAGAAAGCTGTAATTATAGTCTTGGCCATATTACATGTGTATTAACCTTCATACACATCTTGTCTTCCATCAGTTACTGGATCTGTCCTGGCCATGCACCAACTAAAGCAGAACCACAGCCATCATTACTGAGTTTCAGTGGTTGAAGATAATAGTTCTGTTTGTTGAAGAATCTACCTTTTTCCTCAGTAATAGTTTGCAGTACCTACCAGCTTTATTTAATAGTTAGCCAAATGTATCTGGTAGAGATGTGGAATTACTGAATAGATAAAAAAGATTACAGCACTGATATGATACAGACATACTAAAACTGCTCGTAGATAGGGTGTGAGAGTAGGTTTGTGAAAGCAAGATCAAGGGTAGTGTTGTTAAAGACAGACCTGATATTGTATAGAAGAAGAGAGTGGAGCAGTTTGCTGGTGAGAGAGAAGGACGTGGAGTGTTTGGGAGTGTGAGAGAGCTATGTGAGGAAAGAGTAGCCTGGGGTATTTTCTGTCATGGTCATCCTCTTCAGAGGTTCCCAGGAGGGAGAAGATACTGATGATGGTAATGTTACCAGACAGTTTTATTTAACTTGGGAAATCTGGTATTGGAGGAGTTTATTAAGATTTTAGCTAACCCTCATGTGTTCATAAAGTCAACCCTAAACCGCAGAAAATCAACAAGATATAGCAAGAATGATACAAAAATGACATTGCAGGACTCGGAGTGGGTTAAAACTGTTGAAGTCGTAGCTTCAGAATTCTGTATCAACCAAGCACAAATACCCTCAGGTTTGCATAATCCCTTCAGCAGTATGATGACATATTTTTGCTACCCTCAGATAATTTCATTTACTATGGGAACACTTCTTGCAGTGAAGGGGTTAGAAGTGATCTCCACTAAACTCCTCCATCAAGAAAGGTGGTTAGATAAAACCTCAGTGTTTTCATTGCAAGATGTTTCCCCCAGGTTTAAACCCTTCAGTCCTGTTATATTGTAACATTTCATTCTTGTTGCTTGCAGACTATTTTATTCAAATTAGAAAAAGCCTGTCATACTGAAAGAATTAATGAAGGCTGTATCTAACTCCTCAGTATAAAGAGTATCTCCAAAACAAAATAAAATCCCTCAGAGATAGCAAGAATAAAGTAAGAAATTCATCATCTGAGTGATGGGGTTAACTGAGGGTAGCAAGAATAGAGAAACTGTGTCTCGGGACTTAAGGGGTTATTCTTTGAGTTACTTGTTTGTATTATGCATACGTGGTTGTGTGTGGGGTGATTGTTAATGTCATTGCTACTTCCAAGTTACTGCTATAATTTATTGTTCATATACTGAAGTTTAGTGAAATAATAAATGCACACCTTTGTGCCACAGTGGTTGGTATGAAAAATAATTAATTCCTCCAATGAGCTTGTTTTTACCTGAAAGAACTACTCCCATAATGAATACAGAATTGTGTTTGCACGATATTTGATGAGCCTTAGTTATGGGGTAGGTATGTGATTCATTAGTTACTAGTCACAATCATCACTCCAGTGTGATCTTTACTTCATCAGCCATGCTGAAAGGGTGAAGTGATCTTGTCTGGGTAGAACAAAGTGAAGTTGTTATTTTTCACAGCAAAGAGTGATGTTTAAATATATGCATACACCATGCACCATAGCACAGCAGAACCTCATGTGGGTAGCAGATAAAAGTTTGTATTATAACATTTTAAGGCACATTCATATTGCTAACTCCTTCAATACAAGGACACAACTTTTAGTTTTGCTGAAATATGATGGTTTTATTAAACCAGGAGAGACTTCAAACAAGAGAGATTAGACACATCCTGTACTAACCCATTCTCAAGAAATCTCTCCTGAAGTGAAATCAGTTGGTCTGACGATAGCAAGATTAATGTGAAAGACATTCCTGAATTGAAGAGGTTAGCAGTGTTCCTTTATTTTGGGAGGGGGGGGGGGGCAGATGTGTCATCCCATCAGGATAGTTACACATCATTCTGATGTAGACACTAAGACTATTTGGATTCACTGGAAGAATGGGTTGTCCCCATGATGGAAGGAGTGAAGTAACTGGAGTTGTATGTAATGTAAGACTTAGTTTAGCAAGGAAATATATTGAAACTGAAGAGTATGCAATGCTTCCTAAAAGTATCTTTAATTTTTAAGTCTGGATGTTTTGAAATGTTGAAAATATTCTTTTTGAAACTTCTTGCACATGTGTATGAGTGCCATTCTTAAGAGTACAGCATAAGGAGGAACTGTCTGTAACATATGAAATATATTGTAAAAAAAATGCGAACATTAACAGTGCTCATTGCGGACCTATCAGTCACCTGAATAAGGATACTTTTTGTAGACTCTGTACAATGGAAATTTGATGTTTAAACCAAATTTCAGATAAACAGTCAGATATCTGTGCAGAAAATCAAGGAAATGGAAAGTTTGATTACATGTCTTATTGTTGATAAGTTTTCTGTGACATTCACACTGGCAAATCATTCAGAGGTTGGGTTGTACTGTATTTATTTTTGTAGTATTGCACTTTCTCTGGGTAGGTGAGTGGTTGCTTGTGCTTGTGTATATCAGTGCTGTACGGTAAGTCCTCATTATAAAGCCTCATATTATGATGATGATGATGATGATTATTTAGCCCTTCATAAATTACAGAAAAATTTTCTACTAAAGTGCCACTGTCCTGATGGGAGCCAGGATTAGCTTGTCTGGCATGCAACTAGAAAAATTCTCAGTTCACACAGACACAGCTTGTTTCCCCCTAGTCCTTGTCCACCCAGCAGTTTTAAATTGGGAATCTGGATATAACGACTATTGTGGGTCATGTTGCAGGGGACGATTGAACGTAGAAAAATGTTGTTAATGTTTGCCTTTAGACCCACATAATCGATAGGCATTAAGTCGAGCTTTGTTCCATTGTTTTCCATAAGGCTGATGAACTAGCTTCCTCCAGTTTACAGTAATTGTAATAAGTTGTAATATTTTGAAAACTATATATAATGAGGACTAGCTGTATGTCTCATCTTCCATATTCTTGTCTCTGGCACCGCAATGTCAGTTGTCAGCCCAAGGTTATTTGTACAAAGTTGAAAATTTCTATACAGTATCTTGAAGTGTTATATATATATATGAATAAATAGGCATGATTTTTTCAGTGTTGGTTTTGATGCACCTTTTGATAATGTGTGTATGATGCATCCCTTCTCTGTAGTGAAAGGTGGTGGCAATCATCATTCACTCGCAGGACGTAGTACTGCTAACTTTTTTCCTCACCTTTGCCCCTTTACTTCTGTGTCTGACCTCTTCTTTCCAAAATTCACCCATTCTTCCTGTCACACTTTATTATTCTTTTCACTTCAGGTGACTCAACACCGAGTGACAAGCCTAATAGTTTCCTGTGTTTCAAAGCTATAGCCTATAAACGTCCCATGCCGTTGGCGGCCATTTTGGATTTTCGACCCGCACGCCTTGCTCATGTGGAATGTTTAGAATGTTCGTGGATTTCGACTTAGCATATTTCCAAGCAGCGTTCCTGAAAAAAATCAGCTTTCGATTTTTTTTTTCCAGGTTTTCATCGAATTTGAGCTAATGCTCATGGCCTAAAACGGACAGAAAGAGAGAGAAAGAGACACATGTGTTGCTTGTGTCCATGGCATTTAACTATCGTCATCGCATGGTAGCTTGTCCATTGTTAATGTGTACTGCAAATAACTACTGTAATTATTATATAAGGTGATCCACAAAAACATTGCACTGAGCTCGGAAAACAACATTCAGCTAGTCAGACATCTATCATTATCCATGGGCTGCAGGCAGGGACCGTATAATGCACACAAATTACATCACGCACCGCTCGCTGGCTCAGTGGTAGCGTTCTCGCTTGCCATCTGGTAGACGGGAGTTCGCGCCTCGCTCAGGTTGCGAAAAGTTTCACTGGCGAAGTGGGTGGTTACTGTCCCCCTTGAGCAAGGGGACGGGTGTGTGAGTGTGTGAAGGTCACAGCCTTGCCCTTAGATCGGACTATATGAGCTCTCAGCTCTCTTCCGGGAGGGTAAAAGCTGACGATCACGACCATCAAGTGATCCTGACCAACCCGGTGAATTACACATAAAGTTCTTACATATTAAAGGAATAAAATAAACAGCCTTTATGAACGTTATCTTCTGTTAATCTACGTTCACATAACCTTCACTTCCTGTTGCCACTAAGTCATTCTAGTTAATGATTACTCCTTGGTTAAATCTTATTACCGATGTACGGAAGAGAAGGAATGAGATAAGAAATATCATAAAGCAGGACGTTAGATGTGCGCATGCGTGGGCAGGAGGGGGCGTGGACAAGTGGGGGTATACCGGCAGCATCCTGCCCCCCACCTCATTGTGCCCTCAGCCAGCGTGTGGTAGGGAGTTCTTGTGTCTCTGTCAGTGTGTCAGCATGAGGGCGTTACTGGCTCTCATTGCCTTATTGGGGCTGGCGGCAGGGGCTACGTTTGATCAAGGTAAGGGAAAAACTGGAGATTTTTTTTTTTTTTTTTTCATAAGCTACATTTAGGGCAAACTTAGTAATGTTTGTTGTAAATTTTATTAAGATAATGGAAGACTGGAGAGTATTATTATACCAAGGGCGTCCTGTGTTCACATTACTTGATACAAGGTTGGTACTTTTTGATGTAAATTATAAAGTTTGAGAAAAACTAGAGAGTAGCCTACTTCTAGCAAAGGCTATTTATGGGTGTACATAATTACATCATAGGCAGCTTGTTCAGTCAGTTATAAGTTGTTTTGTTGCGTATGCCTATGGCCAGGGCTACATAATTTTGTATGCAATGGGCGACACATTATTTTTTTAATGGGCTACGTTTGTACATGAGACAATCGCAACAAAAACTATTGGATTAAACTTTAGACTGCAAATATAATCCAAAGTGCATTGATCACGTACCGAGAAGGGTTATGTAAGTGACTTAAGACATTCCATAGCTAATTCAAAACCATATACATTAATTCAAAACTTCATAACTATAACAATTATCCCATGTATTATTTATGTAAACTTTGCCAGTGATGAGACAGTATAGATAAGAGAAAGATGTTATATTCTTAAAAAAAAAAAAAAGCCAAGGAGGATACAAAACCTCCTGTACATCCTACGATTAGGCTATGGACCTAAAAAAAAAAAAAAAAGTAGATTTTTGAAAAGAGGGTAAGGGACAAAGTAAATGATTTCTGTTGACTTCTGGTAGCAGGCTACTTGTAGAAAAGTCATTTGATAATTGATATATTGTTTAATTAGAAGCGTTTGTAATTACAGTTTTAGTAGTATTTTGTATAGCCTATTGCAAGTAGTGTGCTGAGAGAGAGAGAGAGAGAGAGAGAGAGAGAGAGCAACAGGAGTGAAAGATGGAGATGATTGGGAGAAGAGGTTAGGCGAAGCGTGCCAAATAAGCCCATTGTAGTAACTGGTAAAACTAGGTTAGATGGAAGGTAATAGATCGTGTGTTGTGGTGGTGGTGGTTTCTAGGGACGATTAGATGTGCTCTTGGGGTCCTGTTGTGATTATTTATTGCTTGTCTCCACGCAGGCATATACCGGTACTTGCTTCGTAAGGGGAATGCTATCGGGTCCATAAAACAATTCTTTCGTAGATTTTCTTTGTTTAATAGGCACCCGCTAGCAGATTTCTACCAGCATTTTCTTTTTTAGAGCTTTTGAGGAGTGGAAGGCTGTCGGGTCGTGTTTGACTGCGTAACGTGGAAACTTTTTTTTGTCGTATGTGTTTGTCACCATGGAAACTTATTTTAAAGGTTGTTTGTTGGATTTTGGCTATATATGTGGAGTCTACCTTGTGTTATTTGGAATCTTTGGCGTGTTGGAACTACTATTGTAATTTTCCTTGTTTGTGTATCAACGCAAGCAAACGAGTATATATGATCGGTAGATTTGCGACTGCTTGTACGAGAAGAGGTTAGGATGTATTCTTTTGATTTCTGGACCTGGGCAGTTATTTTGGTGTCTGACAAATCTTAGAGAATTGCATGATATATTTTTATGACTCAATTTATGTGAGTTCAGGTTCTCCTATTTGAATTCTTGAACTTATTTGAGCTGCGTCGTGTCTTGCAGGCACATTGTAGTGGATTATTTGATAGATTTTATGGCTTTATTTGCGCAAGAAGGTTGTGTTACTTGTACATGAATTCTTGGACCTAAGATTTTCCTCGCTTTTGTCACCACAATAGCAAATTCAGAGATAGTTAGACTTATGTGAATCTGGGTAACCTATGACAAGTTCAGATGTGTAAAATTGTTACGTAGTGTTTACTGGCGTTTGTGACCTCATGAGTAAATCTGGAAAGATTGTTTTGATAGTTATGACAGGCTGTGAGAAATTTCGAGTGCTGTTGTTTTACTGAATTATTGGTTAACGTGTGTAAATTTTTGAAGGTTTTAAACTTTTGTAGGTTCTCACACCAAGCCTGCACACAGTAGGGGACTGCTTGATAGCCTTTTTTTTTTTTTTTTTTTTTTTTAGGTGAATTATGCAAGAAGATTAGATGTGTGAAATTGAGTTGCTTTCATAATGCTTGCTGGCCTTCCTAACCTCGTGAACAAATTTGTGAAGGTTGTTCTTATAGTTATGACTAGTAATTGTGTAAGACGTTAAGTTGCTATAAAGTAAATTCTGGGCTGGCGTGGCTAAGTTTTATAGTCTACTTGGTGTTGTTACTACACTGGAGTACTGTTTTGTATCATAGGCAATTTTTAACCAGCATTTTTTTTTTTTTTTTGAACGTTTGATAGGTTGTCCAGTTGCCCATATATTGGTTTATATGATTAAAAAAAAAAAAACATTCATTGAGTTGTTTGGCAGACTTATTGATATGTTGTTCATGTGCTGGGTTGCTTGAAAGGCCTTTGGGTAGGGTGTTCATGTATTATTTGCTAGGCCTTCTGATAAGTTGTTCATTAATTGGGTTGTATCATAGGCTTCTTGATGGTTGTTCCTATCCTGGGTTGTATGGTAGGTATTTTAAAAGGTTGGCCATGCATTGGGTTGACAAGATTATGTGGTGTAACTTTGTCGGTAAACCAGTTGTTAATATGATCATGCTCGTGTAGTGAGTATCAGTGTCACACGTAAAAAATGTGTGTGTGTGTGTGTGTGTGTGTGTGTGTGTGTGTGTGTGTGTGTGTGTGTGTGATGTCGCCGTGGTTGTTCAGTAACATGAGAGCGAGAAATTGTGTGACAGCGAACACAAAAGACGACGAAATTGAGTGACATGCAGTTCTGACACGTGCCTAACAGTATGAAGGAAAAATAAAAACGAAAGGTGCTTGAAGAAGGCACTGGTTTGAGCAAGTTACGCCACACATAAAAGTATGCAGTGGTTGCAGGGGTTTTGTGATGCTTTTATTTGCTTATTTATTTGACTAGTGGTAAGATGTGACCAGTTTAGTGTATGTATGGTTTTATTGATTTATATTTTGATTTTATGGGAATAGAGATATGTAATCAGTAGAGAAAGTAGCCTGCGAAGGTATGAAATGCTGACCAGTGGAGAGTTAACTGAAGTTATTTTATAAGAAAAAAAAAAAGACGTGTGGTTAGGTTTGCAGGAATGAGTTATATGGGCATTAAACTGGCGTAGTAGCAAGTATGTAGTAGATTATGAAATATAAGAGAAGCGAAATTGATGCTTAGATGTTTGAAACGGTCATGAGAAAAAAATTTTGACTGATGTCCAAATGTTTGGAATGCACTTTAAAAAATCATTAGATTAATGGGAATATAGTAAATAATATACCTAAGTTTCTAACTTTGATAGGAAAGACGGATACCAAACTTTATATTATGGAGATGTTTGGGTAAGGAACTTGTTTCATTGCAGAAAAAACGATTGAAGAAACAGTACGCAGTTTATGCAGATGTACAGAGAATTATGCGTTTGGATATTAATAGGAGCAACACGGTCAAGTGAGGAAGACAAATGGGCCGTGAAGTTAGCTGTTGGAAAATGGGGTCTGTTGAGAAAGTATAAAATACAACAAAGTTAACGTCAGTTGGACACGAATTAAAAGGAAAATTGATGGGTGATGTAATGGCAAGCTGAATTGAAATTTATATATATATATATATATATATATATACAGTATATATATACTGTATATGGATGCTTTACATGGCATTCCCCTGTACAGTTTGAGAACATGCATATTTTTTTCACCGAAAGTTGACGGTAGAAGTACCAGGAGAGATTAGAATTAGGTGGCCCCTCATTAGAAATTAGCAGTGATAATTATAGATGGCGGTGGTATAGGCTATTCGAACCCACAATGGTATGATTTTCATAATACTGATTGACATGTGTCATCTCACTGAATGCTGACAATAGAGGTGCCAAAGAGGAGTACGAGACGATTTGGAACTCAGTCGTGATAGCTGAGATAGCACTGTATATTCAAATTATTGTGTATTCGCATCCATTATATTATTTGAGAACCTGTTGACCTTACTATGGTGCATCTTCTTCCACTGTACGGTACCTCTGATAAACTATGCCACTACACCGAATGCTGACAAGTGACGAGGGCAAAGATCAGTCGATTTTGGCGACCGCTCCCCTACGCTCTCAGCCGTGCATATGTTCAGTCTCGGTTTTGGCTGCAGCTTCAGTGTTTTTATTTGAGGAGAGGAGAGGGGAGGAGAGGAATGTGAGGGGAAGGGCAGGAGAGGTGTGTGGCGGAAAGGGGAGTGAGGAGAGAGGCCGTATAATGATGTAGTAGGAAAGAGGGGAGGGGAATGAGAGAGAGAAAATGGTGGTTGTTAGAGTAAAGGATAGGCAAGTAGAAAGAGGGCAGAGGGATAAGAGGAGAGGGGAGAGGGAAGGAAAAAATTGAAAGAAACGGAAGAAGAGGAGACGAGAGAAAAGAGGCAGTGGGGACAAGGGAAGTGGGAGACAAGAGAGAAGAACGTGAAAGAGGGTACAGGTTCAAGGAAGTGGGGATATGGTGGGCGAGTGGGGTAAGAAATGGAAGGAAGAAGGGCTTAAGGAAGGAGAGAGGACAGTGCAAAAAAGTAGAAGCAGAGGGAAGTAGGGAGTAAGAGACTAGTAGAGAAAATAGGGAGGAAGGAAGAAGAGGGAGAAGAGAGTCTGGAGGGAGACTTAAATAAACAGGAGAGTATACGAGGGAAGGAAGAAGAGGGGATGAAGAGTAAGTTATACGTAGAGATACTAAGAAGGAGAGAGAGAGAGAGAGAGAGGATGGGGGAGTGTATGGAGGAATATGGAGTGGGAAAAGGGTCGGTTGTGGTGAAGGGGAGGGGGGAGGTAGGAAGAGGAGAGGGAAGAGTGTGTTGTGATGAGAAAGGGAGGAAAAGATGGTAGTAATGGAAGGAGGAAGGAAAAGTATTTACGGAGAAATGACATGAAGGGAGGGGAGGGATGTGTGATGAGAGGGAAAGGGAGGAGGTGAGGGGGAGAAGGCAGTTGGGATTTGTATGTATAAAAAAAAAAAAAAGGATGAGAGAGAGAGAGAGAGAGGAGATAGCTTTGGGAGAGGAGGGAGATGTAGAAGATAGGGAGGAGAGGAGAGATGGAAAGAGGAGAAAGGTGGATAAAGAAGATAGGAGTCCTTTGAGTAGAAGGAGAAAGGAGATAGTTTTAGGAGACGGTAGAGGAGTAGAAGGTAGGGAAGGGTTGGAGGGCAAGAGGAGAGGAAAGACGGAGGGAGAGAGGAATGACGTAGATGAAGATACAGAGGTGGAAAGCAAAAAGAGCAGAGTTGGAGGTGAGAGAGACAGGCGAACACAAGAGAGTTAGAGGGAGGAGAGACGTAGACCAGGAGGAGAGGAAAGACGGTGGAAGAGAAGTGTGTGGACGGAGAGGAGAGATGGAGGGAAAGACGAAAGTGGAAGACAGTGAGGAGGGGAGAGAAATTGAGGAATAAGAAAAGGGAAATGGAGTGATAAAGGAGCGGTAGGGACGAAGGAAACAAGAGAGGTAATATACAGTAGAGCAGCAAGGTAAAGGGAAAGAAAACAAAGTCAGTAGGGAAAACAGGGGTTAAAATAAATAAATAAATAAATACAGACGTAACATTCATCACGGAATAGATGTGTGGCAGTTATGATGCATAGTACCGTGTATCCTTTATTTAGTAACTTCTTCGTTACGAAGGAGCTTTTCTAAGCTAAAATATAATGCAAAACAGTAATTAGGCCAAAAGAGGTTGATCATACTTTAGTTCATCATGAATTTTTTATGGGAACCGAAATGTAGAAAGACAGCAGAACTACACGTATTGGAGTGGGTATGTTACGATGTCAGCCGAAAATATTGAGAACTAAAAGGACAGTAGGGCTAGGTAACACGAACTGAAGTGATGAAAGTATTGATAATGGAACCGCAATGTTTAGAGCCGAAGGGACACTAACCACGTGATGGGAGTGGGGTGAGGTGTAGGGTAGGTAGGTTGAGTTGGCGCCGAGGTGAGGTGCCGCCGCCAACACTCAGGAGGAGAGCTGTTATAAATCTTAATTATGGGCTTGTGGGCGGCGGGCTGTGGGCGGGGATGGGGCGGGAGCAGCCTGTGGTAAACTCAACATACTGGCAATTAAATTAAGAGACAGCAGAATATACAACAGTTAAACGTCTTCCTTGTTTGGTCACTTACCCCTGCAATCCCGTGACGACTTTTGCATTGGTATTTTCTATTTTATTTTCTATTTTTTTTTATTTATATATATTTTTTATTCAGCTGAGGATATACCTTTCCATCTGGAGCGATTAGGTATAGCTTCAACACCGTCATTACAATACGTCTCCTCCAAGCCTATTAAAAATGTCTGGTGTTAACAAGAATTATTTAAAAAATGTCGCCTTACTGAAGTGCTTAATGAACTTTCTAAAACAGAAATGCCGGAGGTGCTTGTTATTTTTTGTGAAAGTAATATTTCCTAAAATCATTGCTTGACACATAAGACAGTGCAACCATACTTTACACTGAATGATGTGCCCAGTTTACCTGATCTAAAACCAGATCATCACTGAATAGCCTTCTCATTTCTACCATTAGTACGTATATTTGTTTATATGTGTGTGTGTGTGTGTGTGTGTGTGTGTGTGTGTGTGTGTGTGTGTGTGTGTGTGTAACGTTAATGGATACAGTGCATATGTATGTTATACATTCAGAAACAAATATATACATATAGCATAATGGTATATGAATGCACGAAAACTTAATTTCCTTATTTCGAAAAAAAAAAAAAAATTTGTGCCAAAACATTCAGGTGCCTCTACTGTACTGGGAGATACCTTTGCCAGTGGCCTTTGCTTGGACCGGCCCATTGTTTTTTGTCTCGTTATTAGGTGACAGTTTTATTTCAAAATCTGGTGAACATCCTTGAATGTAAAGACAGGAATGTGTGACGTGTGATACCTCCTGACAGTTTTATTCATCGCA
Source organism: Coenobita brevimanus (assembly GCF_032717465.1). NCBI lineage: Eukaryota > Metazoa > Arthropoda > Malacostraca > Decapoda > Coenobitidae > Coenobita > Coenobita brevimanus. The sequence goes on along the minus strand of NC_137039.1, from coordinate 32,038,856 downwards.
GGAAATATATTGACACTCCCCAGCATCTCATTTAGCATGTTGACGTGCTATGTTGTTCTTTACATCCCCTGACGATTTTTATTTGACTCTAGAAAGCTCTCGTGTTGAAGGGGTTAAGGGGAAATACCGCCTAAATCCTTATCTATGAAAGCGAATTAAATGGAATGTATATAGATGATCAGTATCCAACACAGTTTTCTGTTTCTCTGTATAGGCAATTTAAAGTCAGGGTATTTTCCAACAGACACGAGTATTGTTTTCTCACCATTTATCCGCATAGCCTAATGCGTTTCATGAGCGTAGTAAAATAATATTAAATGCCAGTTTTCGTTTTATGTCGTCTCCATTTCCCTTCTTGTCTGTTTAACGTATGCACAACTAATATACAACAATGCTGCAGGAATTTAAGATGTTTGCAAAGTATTTAGGCCTTGTTATTCTTACGTTGCTTCTGTTGTCGTTAGCCTTGTACCACCACCTAGGACACGACGACCCCCACCTGTTACAGCAATCAGGAGACTGGGTGAGGGAGGCAAGAGGGGGAGGGGTAGGTCGGGGAGGCAGGGGAGGGGTAGCGTGGGAAGAGGAGCCGAGATGGTCATCCCCGAAGTTACGTAAGAGAGCGGATTAACACAGGGCCCGGATTCAAAATCAAATTTACGACTAATGCTCTGCCGTAACTGTGTTTTTGTAGGCAGGGCGAAGACAGAATGCAGAGTCTTCCCATAATTTTCCTCTCATAGTTACAAGAGGAAAATTATCGTTGACTCAGTGCAGGAAAGACATGGAGAGTTCAGATTCATTCCGTCTCACGTCCAGTTAGGGGAGGAAAAATGTCACTTGTCATGTGTCCTTGCAAGAATGACAGTGAAATGAGAGTAGAATTCTCCCGTGTTTGCAGTTCGTCTTGCAAAAACAGGTCAAAGTTACGAGAGAAAAATTATTATTGTTTAAATGCGGGAAGGGAATGAAAGTAGTAGGCAGAATCTTTCCGAGTTTTTTTTCTTCCCGCAAAAGCAAATCTTAGTTATGAAAGGAAAATTATCGAAGGACAAGGAAAATCAGTATAGGGACTCGATCGTGTTTGTTTGCGAGCCTTCCCCTCCCCCCACTCATTCCCCACCTAGACAAGTAGAGGGACAGGGGAGGGTGCAGGGTACGGACAAACAGAGTAGGTGGGTTGTAAGAGTGAGCCGCGACAGATTAGCGGGGTAAAAAAAGTATATAGTGGTAGCGATTGTGCTGCATTGAGTGGACAGGCACGGCTATGGGATTGGTGTGTGTGTGTGTGTGTGTGTGTGTGTGTGTGTGTGTGTGTGTGTGTGTGTGTAAATATTCATCCCCAGTTTATATCTTAGTATTTAAAGTTACCTGTGCATATATTTTTCCTTTGTGTGTGTGTGTGTGTGTGTGTGTGTGTGTGTGTGTGTGTGTGTGTGTGTGAAAAACAGTAACAACAAATTCTTTATATTCACCGTCTTGTTATTGATAGTTAAGTGAATCTATACTTGTTGTAGTGGTATATGGTTTTCATTGTAACTTATCCCAGATTTTCTTCATTTTTCAACTTATAACTGTGGCAGAAAGGGTAAAATTGCGGCTCTGCATTCTTTCCAGTGCACTTCGTTGAGTTGCATCATAGTTTAGTGTTAATCTGTTGCAATAAATCAACATTCATGATGGAAAGATCGTAATTTGGGGACAAGTTGGAGTGGAAAGAGTGTGGTAGTGGTGGAGAATGTGGTAGAAGTGGTGGTAGATGACGTAGTATTTTAGGAAGGTAGGTCTAGGGTCAGTTATGGTTAAGGGGTAATGAATCTACCAGTCTCTCTCTCTCTCTCTCTCTCTCTCTCTCTCTCTCTCTCTCTCAACATTTTTTTTTTCTTTTTCCTCCTTTATTCTTTCTTTTCTCGTGCTTCCATCTTTTGTACCTTCTCTAGCAATTCCTCTCTCCCCCCTCCTTCACCTCCTCCTTTCCTCCCTCGTTTCCTTCTTTCCTCCCTTCCTCCCTGCCTACGCCCTCTCCTCCCATCCCCCCCCCCTCCCCGTCAAGGCAGCAGGTGTCAACTACTTGAGTACCCCCTCTTTATGGCTCTAGGCTCTTATTGCTCTACCACCTGTACTCTCTCTCTCTCTCTCTCTCTCTCTCTCTCTCTCTCTCTCTCTCTCTCTCTCTCTCATTTTATTCAGTTTCTTGTATGTTTCTTCCTTGTATTTCATGATTCACCCTTTCTTACAACTCACTCATTTTCTTTTCGTATTGTCCTTTCCGTTTTCTTCCTGTCCCCGTCTGTTCACCCCTTTTATTTTCCTTCCTTTTCATATCCCTCGTTTGTCTTCCTGAGTAGCATCAGTATCATCACTCTCTAATCTTGTTTGAATGGAATAAATTTTTGATGTTTGAGTATAGGCATAATGAGGATTTGTGTGTGTGTGTGTGTGTGTGTGTGTGTGTGTGTGTGTGTGTGTGTGTGTGTGTGTGTGTGTTTAAGGTCTATGTATGTCATAAGGGTATGCACAACCTTGTGTAGGTGTAGACACTCGAAACGCCTGTGTGTAGGCGTGTATGTTTGTGTAGGTAAGGCCTATATAGGTCATAAGGGTACGAACAACCTTGTGTAGGTGCAGACGTGTGTGTGTGTGTGTGTGTGTGTGTGTGTGTGTGTGTGTGTGTGTGTGTGTGTGTGTGTGTGTGTGTTTGCTTTTTACAGGATGTTTGCGTGCTCGTTAGATAAGCGTTGTGTATATTTAGGCGTAAACATGATGCTTGTGTTTTTGTTATGCAGGTGTTTGTATGTATTTATAGAAAATGTGTGTACTGCATGTATGAATGTAGTATGCTTCACCCCTTCAGTGCGATGACATTCTTCAGCTTATTACTGCTGGAACCAAATTGTTCGAAAAAGTATCTTCCAAGTTGAATTTCTCCAGGAGGTATCAAATATAAATTAGTAATCGAAGTGAAGGGAAAAAAAAAAAAGGATAGTTTTTTATTTATTTCTTTTGTCATTTCCCGCCCCCCCTTTTTTTCTTCTTCATAGGCTAGACAGTTCGTTCCCTTAGTCCTGTCGTTCCTTGCAGGTAATACCGTAATTCCCACACGCCAGACCGTCATATGCCTGGTGGTGTTACGAGGCTGCTTGCTGCCCTGATAACCAGCTTTCACTCGCTTTGAGCCCCTTCACTATGATTAGTCCATATTCACTTCTTTTTTTTTCATTCTCTACTGCCATAATATTTTCTTTGGGTCAAGAGTCAGATTTAAGTGATTAGAAACACTCTCAGATGGATTTTTTTTTCCCGAGTGATTTTAGGTTATTCTGCCAAGAGCTTATGGAGCTGTTCATTATTATTATTATTATTATTATTATTATTACTGGTGGTGGTGGTGCTTGGAGTAATAATAGAAGTAGTTGTAATATTGGTGGTGGTGGTGGGTGGTGGTGGGAGGGGTAGTAGTAATAGTAGTTAGTAGCAGTAGTAGTAGAACCAGTAGCAGTAGGAGGAGGGGAAAGAGAAACATACGAACGAAAACGCAAGCCAAACCTCTAACTCAATTATCTCTTATTTTTCATGCCTGCCACCGCGAAGGTCTTTCACACTCGTCTTTGTAGAAATGGAAAGATACAGGCTTCACCGCTAGAGGTCCTTCCTTAGCTGAATAAAATTGGGTGTTGGAAGCAAGAATGAATGATAAAAGGCGTCACTACAGAGAGAGAGAGAGAGAGAGAGAGAGAGAGAGAGAGAGCACTAAAAGCACATTCCTTCCCTCTTCACTAATCTCGCTGTGTGTGTGTGTGTGTGTGTGTGTGTGTGTGTGTGTGTGTGTGTGTGTGTGCAATATATATGAAGAGAGAGAGAGAGAGAGAGAGAGTGTGAAGAAGCATATGGTACGTTTATATATATATATATGCAGTTCAAGATTTATGAGCGTATATTTGTACCTGTCAGTGTGTGTGTGTGTGTGTGTGTGTGTGTGTGTGTGCTATATATATATGAGAGAGAGAGAGAGAGAGAGAGAGTACGACTTCAAGGTGTACAAAAAAGACCTTAACTCTTCAGCCCAAAGATATTTTTATTTAACACCAGTACGGGGGTTCTGTCTCAAGAGGAATTAATTAATCTACAGGTAATATTCATTCAATTTAACATGGCGGTGATTTTCGTCCTTTTGTGGCCTATTTCCCGTAGCTCAGTGGCAGATGAAGACAAAACCTCGTCCATATATCCTTTCCTCAGCACTTCTTCGTGACTGGCACCGTATTCTAATGTTAATCTCATGTTTGCGGCTCAGTATTTAAGAGATGGGAATATTCCCGTAAACAGTGTAATATAAATAAACCAGAATAAGACGTCATTGTAATGAAAGGGCTAAAGGTCAGTTTCGCCGGACAAAAGGGTTACTCTTCTTTTAAACGAGAAGGAAAATGGCTTAAAAATGGCAGTGACGGTTGGTGGTTACCGTTATTTTTGAAAAGGTTAACGGTCAGCTGGAATTTTTGCTTCGTCATTGTTTCTGGTTGTTTCTTGCTTGGTCACGTGTTTCATCATTTCGTTTGCTGTTTCATCACCTGAGAGAGAGAGAGAGAGAGAGAGAGAGAGAGGTGGGTGTGTAGGTGAGAGGGAAATATTTTCTGTCATAGTTTTCTTCTCCACTCCCTCCACTCTCCCTTCCTTTTATTCTGTCTTCTGTTCTCTCATAGTGATTGTAGTTTTTGTATATTTTTTATGTATGCTACACACTTGCGGGACACATTTTTATATATTTTCTCTTGGCTTATGTATGTATTAGCCCGTTCAGCTCCAAGTCTGTTAACAAATTCAGCGGGTGTTTGTTTATTTAGCGAGAAACTTGTACTCCATCCTTGTTGCCCGGTCCTTTCTCGCGGCTTATCCCACGGCCATCTTGTTTGTGCTTTCATTTTCGGTGTGGGGGTCTGGTTTGGGCGCGGGCACCTCACCCACGTATGTCTGGCCACTGAGAAGGATGATCACCTTCGCCATTCTCGGTTTGTATATTGTCACATCTGTTGTATGATCCAAGTTTTGAGAAGTTGATGTCAGGCCAGCTTTGGTTACAGTAGATGCGTCAGTGTCATCCATGTGGGTGTGGGTGTGGGTGTGTGAGAGAGAGAGAGAGAGAGAGAGAGTTGTATTATTACGATTGTGTGAGGTAACAGTTCAGTGTAATGTATCACCGAGACGTTATACTTGAAATTATACTGGCTGGCGATTTGTGAAGTTACGTCTTTAGTGGGTTACTGGGACTGTGATGATGATGGTGATGTTGGTGGCGGTGATGGTGATTGGGATGGTGATGGTAAGGTAAAATTCTTTGGAATCTGCATTATATAGCTCTAGTCTAAATCTGCAGATGTCTATTTTGTGTGTGAATGACTTTTTTTTTTTTTTTTTTTTTTTTATCGGTTCTAAAGGACTTGCGAGAGAAATGTATTTTTTGTAGCCCAATATTCGGCCTTGTGGACAGTTTATAGCCAGACTATCAGCTGTGTAGATGGACTGTATCCCAGAATATGGAAGGTGACCAGAGTGGCTTACCCCGCCCACACCAGCGCCGCCCACTGACCAATAGCCAAGGTCGCAGGTCGCCGCCCTTCCTGACGCCGCAGTCTGTCCCATAGAATTGTGGACACAGAGTGGGTAGCTACGGATCTTTGTCGGATTGGGAGAAATGTGTCATAGATGACTTTAGAGAGGATGGCGAGATTGGTATATGTGTGAGGGACTGTGATGGTGGGGCGAAGCGTAGAAGGCCAGAGGTAAAATGGATCTATGTGGAATTAACCGTGTAAGAAAGCAAAGTTTGGACAGTGAGAAAGCAAAGGTACTGGCCAAATATGGAACTGAGTGAATGAAGATGAACAGCGAAGCATTTATGACAAGGGTTTTTCCATTATTTATTTATTTATTTATATTTATTGTCTGGCAGTATGTAGAATGGCTTTATCTTACAGATCTCTCTCTCTCTCTCTCTCTCTCTCTCTCTCTCTCTCTCTCTCTCTCTCTCTCTCTCTCTCTCTCTCTATTTCAGTTTGTAGTATGGCTCAATCCCACAGGTGTTGCGAGAGCTGCTTAATCATGTGAAACTCTCGTCATATTATTGTGGATGTTTTTCGCCTTTTGGGTGGAACCAAGGATATCAGAGGCTAGAATGGTGTGTGTGTGTGTGTGTGTGTGTGTGTGTGTGTGTGTGTGTGTGTGTGTGTTTCCTGGTTATGGATGATGATGTTATTGATTTGAGTCATGTTCTGGTATTTCATCCAGTGCCTTCTGTAATGTTGGGTAAATAACAGTACTGACATTTGTAATTTCTTAATCTTGATAGCAGTAATTTAATTTTTGTCAGAATGTAAGTGAAATGAATTAGAGGAATGGAAACCCGAAGAAAATGATAAAAAGTTAATAATTATGGGAAAATAGGAACCACTAAAAAACAAAAGTATGAACGTAATCAGTAAGAACCAATTAGGGTTTTGTGCCATAAATTTATTACCACAGAACCTACATAAATCATCCACTGAGAATATGAATGAGAAGGGAAAGGTTAGGGTGTGGTTGGTTAGGAAGGCGGGAGTCGACTCGGCTAATGGACCTCTATATACTTCCCGCCCACACCAGCAGACAACTTCCTTCACCCTGACAAATGAACTGCGTCTGAAACTGATTATTATTTATTGTTAATTAATGTTTTCGGAGCGACGTGCAGTATTTATTAGTGCCCCAAATTACAATGGACTCGACTACGCATACGTGGATTTTTTTTAATTGTATGAACACGATTACTTTCCTTCGCCATATCTAATTAATTACGGATGAAGCTAATTATTGTTTATTGCTAATCGATGTGTTGGAAATGAGAGTATATACTGCCGCTCTGAAGTATGGAGGGATTGATTACTATATAATCTTGGTTGATGATTATTTATTTATTTTTTTTACTACTCGCGTTCGACAGTTGTGGTTGGATTTGTTACATGTGGCTTTCGGCATTGTTGTGATTCTGTTTTAGTTTGTTATGACAGCGAATTGAGAAGCAAGCCATATATTACGATGCTTTCTTCTCCATCTTATTCTTGCTTTTCTCTGGCGATTTTATTCAGTTTGGGAGGCCGCCACATTAATAAAGGGAGTAATAAAATGTAATTGATATATAAGGGGTTAATGAAAGCAAATATATAACCCACTAAGTATGAACAGCGCCACCTTACCTGAATGATTTATTTTAGGTAACAAATAATATTCTTAAAGTCACAGGATTATTGTTATTATTATTATTATTATTATTGTTATTGACCTAGAGAAGCAAATTAAAATAAATTTTGTCAGTTCCGTTTTCCCTGCTGAATGAAATGACTCGAGAAAAAGACGGCGTTATGATTTTTTTCCAACTTTTTTTTTTTTGTATCATGCCAGAAAGCTAACTAAAGTAAAAACGCCGTTCACCTGAAGCCTACATTCTTTTGTGTGTGTGTCATAATCTTAGTCATATGTTAATGTGGTTTTCTTGTGTTCGTTCATTTAGCATCTTTGTCACTATATGCTGATGTTTTGTGTGTGTGTGTGTGTGTGTGTGTGTGTGTGTGTGTGTGTGTGTGTGTGTGTGTGTGTGTTATTCATTTAGTCTGTCATACCCCGTCATATGCTAATGCTGTGGTATCCCTGCAACCAGTTGGTTTACTTACCATATTTTCACCTCTAAGTTCATCCCACGCAATGACAGTGACGAGCAGGTTAGCCAGAAATCTCTCTCTCTCTCTCTCTCTCTCTCTCTCTCTCTCTCTCTCTCTCTCTCTCTCTCTCTCACCTGACAAAGTTCCCTAACCCCTTTCCGCTGATGATCAAAGTAATGTAGTCAGATTCGAGGGTTGACTAGTAACCAAGGAGACTCATTTCATCCTCATAACTTAAGTCAATGTCACGCAACCACGACTTAATATTCAAGGTGTGAGAGTGACCCAGTTCCGTCAGATGAAAACAGACCGAATAGAAGGTAAAAGACGTCCTCAGGGTGAAAGGGTTAAGAGCTAAATGTGGTGTAGAGTTTTGTCACTTCATCTCTGGCACACGCACCTCGCTCTCTCTCTCTCTCTCTCTCTCTCTCTCTCTCTCTCTCTCTCTCTCTCACACACACACACACACAGCAAGGATGTGAGCCACTTTCACCCACTCACCTCACCTCACCACAACAGGACAAGGTTGGCGTAATATCCTCAGCATTTACAATGATTAAAGTAGCTTTTTTTTTTTAATATATATATATATTTTCGGTATGTTGTGTGGGGAGGGATGGAGGTTCGATCCTGCTCCAGAACTTCGTAGCAGCAGTAATAACTTCACCCTTATCATCATCATCATCACCATCATTTTCATCATATCACCATCTTCACCACCATCATCATCATCATCATTATCATCATCACCATCACCACTATCATCATCATCATCTAAAACACCAAAGGGAAAGTAGATGACATACAATATTAGCTTTTTTCTTGCTCCCTGCCGACGATTTTACAGAACTTAGAGCACACACACACACACACACACACACACACACACACACACAATGAAGGCTGTCTACGATCCTTTCCAGTGTCAGAATTTTTAGTTGCATAAAATCGGACGTTAATAGCAAAACATGAAACTGTAGATGTGTGTGTGTGTGTGTGTGTGTGTGTGTGTGTGTGTGTGTGTGTGTGTGTGTGTGTGTGTGTGTGAGAGAGAGAGAGAGAGAGAGAGAGAGAGAGTAGGAGGGAGGAGGAGAAAGAGGAGTAAACAGAGAGAGAGGTAGACCCTTAGATTGAAATGATAGAGAGATAAATGCATTGAGAGAGAGAGTGGGGGGGGGGATGGTGACTCCTAAACCAGTCCTGGGAGTAGTTGCCCTCGACCTGAAATAAAAAAAAATAGTGACAGTGAAAATAAGGAATGTAAGTGAATTAGCAGATGTTCAGAGCCAATGAATAAATGAATGTAAAAGCAACAGTCAATGTATAAATGGATAAATGAATGTGAATTAGTAAATGTAAGTTAATAAAAATGAATAGATGTAAATTGAGTAGTAAATGTAAAAGAATGAAGGAAGAAATGGATGTAAATGAAATGGTAAACATAAAGGAATAAATAAATAAGGTATGCAGGCAACTGGACGACCTGGCAACCTGTGTATTTCAACGCGAGAGAGAGAGAGAGAGAGAGAGAGAGAGAATTATTAGCAATGTATAGAGTATAAGATATATGCGTTGAGAGAGAGACAGACAGACAGACAGACAGACAGACAGAGAGGGTAAATAGAGATAAATAAAAAGGTAGATCATTAGTTAGAAATTGTTGGGTAAAAGATTTATGCATTGAGAGAGAGAGAGAGAGAGAGAGAGAGAGAGAGAGAATTTAGCGGCCTTCCAAGCAGTTGCCTCTCTGTTTACGCGTACATTATGTTTGCTGTCTCTGGTCGATTTCATTCAGCTTTTCAAAAATCTTACATGTGAACCAACTGTCGTTCCTATTAATCATGCTTCTGCCAGACGATTTTATGCAGCTCAGGAAAGGCCCCATACTGAAGGGGTTTATAAAGGCTATATCCAACTCCTCCCGTTTTAAAAAATCAATCGCAAGCTGAAGAAAAAGATCCGCAGATGAGAAGTAAGTGAAAAAGGCGTCTCCGGGCTCAGTAGGAGGGAGGATTGATACAGCCTTCATTAACCCTTTCATGCCGAATAAACTTATCTTTACGAGGGAGAAAAGGTTGCAGAATTACCCCCTCCATTCCTGTGAAGAGGAACGAGTCTGGATTCAAACCCAAACGGCCAATAGGATCCTCTAGCGGAAGCCCGAGTGAAAGATTAAATGTCTCTCGGCTGAAGGAAAAACGTCATTGTCCTGTTTTGGGCGCAAAGGCAAGATTCTTAGCAATGTTAGGTGGTAGAGAGAGACAGATTAGAGCTGGAATTCTTTATTATTTATCTATTCAGGCTCTAACCTGTCTCTTTCCCACCCAACATTTTCACTTGTCGCAGTTGATCATCTACATTCTTAGCTTTGTTGTCTGTAACGGTAAGCGCGGGTCCAGTCCAGCCAATAAATATTATATGCTTAGTTGCATCATGAACCCTTCCGTACTGTTGTGGGTGTGTAGTCATATCCCGCAGTAATTCTCTGGCTCAGCACGATCATATCATCATAGAGAGGCGTTTTTGACATGATAATAATATGCATCACCGCACGGAGTCGTTATTGCAGTGATAATAGTACCATACGCATCATCATAGGGAGGCGTTTTTTGACATGATAATTCCACCCCCTCAATGATGAATTACTGAGTGACGTCACAGGGTTGACACTGTGGACTCGAGACATTACCAGCGTGGGTGTTTTGTTGGCACTGGCTTTATGGTGATGACTCGACACAGCTGCCCTTTTTCTCACCTATGTAAAAAAAGGATAAAGAAATGAAACTCCCAGAATTCGGGCCCTGGTAAGCCTCCGACAAACCTTGGCCACAGACTCGCCATACAACTTTTATGACCGTGCTGCCCTAATCAGTTAACCGTCCCTTCATACTATATCACTGGCAAAAGTTTGGTCGAAATTCGTCGAGGGATTCAGGAGATGTCGCGCCTACAAGGAAAATAAGTCGACCCTATATAACCTTAACCTTTGACTCCTTTACCTAGCCGACCTAATCAGTTCATTATCTCATACTGGATCGCTGACGAAAGTCTGGTGGAAATCCGTTGATGCGTTCAGGATATATAACGCCCACAGGAGAGCTATGGACGCACGGACCCATGCACGTATGGGCGGACAGACCAATGACTTAATGCCTCCTCCACATTAGGTGGGCGGAGGCATAAAAAAGAAAGAGGAAAGGAAAGAGAAAGAAAAATAGTCCCTAAGATAAAGAAAAAGTAGAAAGAAAAAGAAAAACAACATTGCCTGCACCTATTTGTCTCATTGTTTACGCTCTTTTCCATTATTCTGCCTCTGTTCTGTTCAGTTTCCCGTACGTCTTTTTCTGTTTCATTTTCTTCTTTTTCTCCTCATTGTTTGTTACACAGTTTATACTTTTTTGCCCACTCCGTTGCCCTCATCCACGTTGTGTTGTGCTGTATTGTCAATGGTTTTTTAGTGTTGATTGTCTGCAGCTTCTCGTTCTTCGCACATACAGAGTGGACATCACCCACTTTTTTTTTTTTTTTTTTTTTTTTATCATACTCTTTACTTAGAGTCTTTTCCCCCATTTTTGTGCGATTTGCCTAATCCTTTTTGGTTTCCTTTTTGCCTTTTCAGATTCTCTTTTTCTGAGTTGGTTCAGGTTCCTGCGTGTGTGTGTGTGTGTGTGTGTGTGTGTGTGTGTGTGTGTGTGTGTGTGTGTGTGAACTTAATTTACATTAGTAACAGATGATATTAAAGTGTCGTGCAGAATAAATCGCCGAGAAAGAGGCGGTCAGGACACCTCCCAAGGCCAGCAAGAATATGCCCATTTGTTCAGATTCTCTAGACAAAGTTGCGTCTCAGATTGCTGTGTTAACCGTGACGCTCATTTTGTCGTTTTACTGAAGTTCTCTCCACTTAGGATCACTGTCAGGTTGAATGTTGTCCCCAAGGTCAGGATTTCTTAGTATTAACAGCATAATAACGCCTTTCTTTGTTATTAATCTACCAGCAGATGATACGAGTGTTCAAGAATTCTGTATAGTATATTCACTTCTGTTATACTTTGTTCACTTTAACTTGGCCCAAAATTGCCGTCTATCCGTCTTGAATGCAGAGCTGTTGAGATAAACGCTAGAACATGATGCTGGTCACGAAGAGGTTCCATGGAAAGGATGTAGGGCCGTATCAGTGTCATTTTCTTCCACAGAGCTACGTGAAATAAGCTGCCAAATAATGAAAATTGGGGCCAAATTAAAGTGAACGAACTATAGGTGATACGTTTTGCACCATATTGCTTCTGTCTCGTGAACTCCTTATGCCTTTGTTGTATTTACTGAATAACTGATGCTGGAATTGTTTTTTTTTTTTCATTTTCCTTATGGACAAGGACATTCTTGAAATTATCCAAATTGACTGCTAAAAAATATATGAAAACACATAAAGTATCATACATTTATTGGGTCTGTCTGAAATACTCTGTAGCTGTAATTGCAAGTTTGTATCAGTGTTTTCGGTTAGGCTGAGTAATGAGTAAGGACAAGAAAGTGGAGATGAGAGGAGAAGACAGAAAACGATGGATCAGTGACACCGCTAGGGTTTTTTCATGGACTAACTCGGCCCGCCGTGTGTGTGTGTGTGTGTGTGTGTGTGTGTGTGTGTGTGTTTTAATTCACAGCCCCGTAAAATTGTTCAAATAGAAAAGTTACACCCACGTTCTGAAATTGCGCCAAATTCTGACGATATACCAAACTTAATACCAGAATATTCCTCGATGCTTATGCTTCTCGAGGGTGGGCAATCATTTAGGTATTTTGTTATGGTTATCGCTAGAATCAGGATACAGGAGTGTGTGTGTGTGTGTGTGTGTGTGTGTGTGTGTGTGTGTGTTGTTGGAGAGGGTACAGTACGAGTATTAGACGATGATGATAATGACGATGGTGATTTTTCCCTGATGTTAACAAGTCTCTCTCCGTCTCTTCCCCAGCCCTGACCAACTCCGGCCGTGGTGGTGTGGGAGAGGACACAGTGTTTATTACGTTCCGAGATGTGTCCGTTCCTCGCCATCGCCACCACACCCTCCTCTCCATCGCCTTCCCTCAACACTCACGCTTCGCCGTCATCCTCGACCGTGCACAGGGACAAGGTGGGCAATCTATATATTCATTTCGCTTTAACTTGGTCTAGATTTTCGTCCTCTTCCATCTTATTTCACATAGGTCACTGACAGAAGTAGTGCTACGGTTGCGCATCCTCTCCATTGCACTTCTTCGTGACCAGCATCTTATTCCAGTGTTAATTTATTGCTACTGCTAAGAATTCAAGGTGGATAGTTGTCAGTTCTAGGCCAAGTTGGAGTAAAAGGAGTATAGTCACTTTCTTCTCATTTGGGGGGCTCCTTGTTAGTGCTGGAGGATTTTCAGACGTTCACGCTAAAATGTCACACTCACACTATCCGCCCCTCTTCTCTCGCTAGCCTTCCCCCACCCACTCATCCTTGACCATGCACAAGGCCAAGGTGAGATGATACCGCGTCATTATCCACTTGAGAGTTCATGTGTCTGCTGCACTGGTTTTCATAATTCAGCCTGTCGCCTAAGTTTTCTGATTTTACTGGCACCTTCCCTTATAACACACACACAACACACACACACACACACACACACACACACACACACACACACACACACACACACACACACACACATATATATATAGATAGATAGATAGATACATGTGTGTGTGTATGTGTGTGCGCGCGCGCGCCCTCATAGCCCAGTTAAAACAATAGGTTCCGTTTGAGCCTTATGAAATTGCTTGGTTATTGCCAGAAGAAACAGTAGATTTGAACAAAGATCTGAGCAGGCTGGCCATATAAACCCATGTCTTCCTTCCTGTTCTGCTATCCCCCATCCCCCTTCACCCCGCCCATCCATGCTATGTTCTACTGGACCGCACCCATGGCCAAGGTAAGCCCAAGCCTAACACTCCACCTCCCACCTGGCTCCTTCTCTCTCTCTCTATGCTACTTTAATGATCTGTCAATCTCTTTAAGTCTGTCTGTGTCTGTCTACCTCTCTCCATGCGTTTCTGTACATCTTATCTGTCTCTCTCCGCCTGTTTGTCTGTCTAGCTATCTACCTGCCCGTCTATCTCTGTTTATCTGTTTGTCTCTATATCTCTATAACCATGCGCATTAATTCTGGAGTGTGGCCTCAAACAGATCACCGCCATGTAGCCTTGTCCTACGCCATCAAGTTGCCCTCCATCGAGCTCACACCACTCATTCACATACCATTCTTCATCATCAGCGTTATTTAATATCTGGCCGTAATAAAGACTCATCCCACATCATCCAGTTTTACTTATTTATTTATTATTTATTGCTGAAGCCAGATTGAGATATTTTACAACACCTTGATATATAATGAAGACTTCATGGCCTTGGAGTTTTCGTAACACCTCTTCCTAAACGATTTATTCGTCCCTTTGCACCTCATTGCCCTCTTCTGCGTTAATTGATGCAGATAAGGTCAATACTAAAACGAGGTAAATAGCGTACAAGAAAATGTTTAGGTGTAAAGTACTAAAAATAATTCACAAAGAAGGTGCAACGAAGCTTACATTGCTGCTTAGATTACGGTTCTGTATCACTTATCATCATCATCTCCTCCTCCTCCTCCTCCTCCTCCTCCTCCTTCCACTTTTTTAGATGACTGCACAGATTCACTTACATCATGTGCAAGGTCACTTCAGCTGAACTGTAAACTGTGTGTGTGTGTGTGTGTGTGTGTTTTTTTTTTTTTTGTGTGTGTGTGTTGGTAATTCTCTCTCCCTTTTTTATTATTTTCTATTTTTTCTCATCTCTCATACCATCCCCTCTCCCACTACGTAGATTTTTCCATGTTTTTTCCTTTTGTAATTTCATATTCTATTTCCTCATCCTCCTCTATCATCTGTACTTTTCTCATATCCGTCTTTGATTTGTTTTTCCTACTTTCTTATTGTGTTTTTTTTTTCTACTGTACATTAGGACTTATTTTATTCTGTTTCTCTCCCCCTTGATTTATCTCCTTTTTAATATGTATACTTCTCTTTTGTATTTCCCCCATTCTGTCCAATATGTTCCTCCTTTCCTCTTATTGTCTTCTCTCTGCCTCCCACCTCCCTCTTCCCCTCCTGCTTCTTCTTTGCTTTCTCCTCCTCCTTACCTCCCTTCTCCTGCTTCTCTCCCTTCACCAATCCTCTCAGCCCTTCGTCCTCCTTTTAAGGGATTAAGGGCGGGATGCCTGCTCCCCCCCAGTTTCCTTCTTCCTCTTCTCTCCATCCCCCTCCCCTCCCCTTCACATACCTTCTCATTTTACTTGTCTTCCTTTCCTTTCGTTTCACACATTCTCATTCTGCTTCTTTTACTTTACATTCTCTGTTTTCCCTTCCATTCCCTCTCCCATTCCCTCCCCCCCCAACAGTTCCCCTCCTCTCCTCTCCTCTCCTCTCTTCTCCCCATCCTTCTTCCACTTCTCTTCCCCTAATTTCTCCTCTCCCCTCTCTCCCTCCCTTCCCTGTCCCTGTGTGTGTGTGTGTTTTATTTTCTCTCCCCCAACCCACCTCCCTGCCTTGATATTGGATAGGCGGTCAGCTGGAATTGTGTGTGGGTAGGAATGGGGGTAGAAAGGGGTAGGGGGATGGAGAGGGGAGGGAGGGGAGGAGGGGAGAAATGGAAAAGGGAGAGGAGAGTAGAGGTGAACAGGGGATAGAGAGGGAGGGAGAGGGGAGGGAAATCTATTGAGGGGGGGAACACACACACACACACACACACACACACACACACACACACACACACACACACACACACACACACACACACACACACTGGATGATGCAGGTGTGATGAGTCAAGATGATGCATTAACTCCCGGACTGATAGGCCACTCCCAACGGATATACCCACTAACTCACGCACACCCTTACTCGCACACACACACACACACACACACACACACACACACACACACACACACACACACACACACACATTAGGCCCACATTGATGCTAATACTCTTAGTCACATACATCCACACGCAGTATGCCCACATTAATGCTATTACTCATTGTCACATACACCCACACTCACACATACCCACATTCGCATTCACACTGATTCGCACCCCCCCACAACCACACCCAAATACTTTACCCTCTGTCTCAGCCATATTCACATATCAGTCAACTCAACCCCCTCACTGAGAGATCCTTCCCTAAGCTGATTAAAATTGCCTGATGGTTGTCGGAATAAATTAGATTAAACGTAACTGTGGCGAAGGGAATGATGGAGACGACCTCTGAACACTGATTCCCGAGAGGTCGTTCTCTGAGTTCATTAAAACTTCCTGGAGGGTGCAGCAGTCGCAATGAAGTGGAAATGTCTTGTTTTAGTTAAGGAGTTTCTGTCTCAGTCTTGATATCTGAAGTTGAAATTTAGGACAGCGTCCTGAAATGCATCTTCAATACCAGTCCAAACCTTGTCAAATAGAAAAGGTAGAATGGTAAGATGACAGTTTACTGGGTTATTTTACAGATAAACAGCATAAAGAGCATAGTGTGCACACCTTGCGAAACTAAGAAGGGGATTCACCCATTCACAAGAAAGGCATAAATTCATTAACATTCTAACATGAACAGACTCGTGACTTGCCTCCATTCGTAGCATTCCTAACCATTCATTAACTAAGCACACCTACCTCCACCCACACCCTAGTGCCATACATGGTTAAGCGACACTTGGCAACTCCCTTTGTTTACATGTGTGACGTCATCCCCGAGGCTCGAGCGCATGTTCATGTGGCTCACTTTCCGTCTTTTTTGGCACTTGTAAGGTAATGTAAGCCTATGAGTGCGTCACTGTTGTATAGACTTCTTATTAGGTTACTCGTTGGTAGGCTATTTACATTGTAGAGTTTGAGATTTCTAAAGTGTGGAAATGTCTTCAATATTTTTTGCGTTCTGGAAAGTATTATAACATTTCAATCTACTGTTGTTTTTTCTTATAAGTAATTGAGTAACACCTCTAAAGATATGCACATCAGCAAGAAAACTGATCAACATATGGAAGAACTCAGTTAAGATTCAGAATAAATAAGGTAGCGAGGTGGTGAAGACTAATGGAAGGCCAGGAATATGAACCTTTATTGGTGAACTTTAATGTTAGGTAATCTCCACGTTACTATATTAGGCTGTATTATCTTTGCCTTGTTAGATTTTGCAATACATCTTCATATTCTGTTTATTTTGCATTTTACAACATACCCTCTTGCATGTTGTCAGTGTTGAATGTCGATTTTAAGAGGGTGTAAATCAAATATTAGTGTGTTAACCTCTTCACTACGATTACGTCTTATTTTATGCTTCCCATCCACAGACTGTTTTATTCGGATCTTGATAGAGTTTTTGAATTGGAGGGTCTTTTATTAACACCCTCAGTAAGAAAGGTCATTCCTGATTAAGAAGTAGCAAGGGGAAAAAATGAAATATGGCGTCTGATCCAAGAAGACTGTGGTGTATTATGCAAAACAAATCACTTAGTATGATTTGCTACGAAATTTCCTTTAGCAACAAGAGTACGAATAATTTGACATTACTTCTTGAGATGAAAGTAAAGTCATTAAGAATATACAGTAGGGTAGTGTGCCTCAAGGATAGAAATGGAATTAAGATAATTTCCCTGGTATAACAAATAAGGCAAACGGCAAGTAGGATTAAAAAATATATATATCGTTTCTAGC
>NC_137039.1:31921399-32018899 GCF_032717465.1 Coenobita brevimanus | reverse complement strand
GTACGTCTCACTAAAAAATCTTTGGACCGTATTCTCAGACTATAGACCACCACCTGCTATATCCTTTTCACTGTAACTTGGCCAAAAATTACCATCTTTTCACCTTGAACGACGGGTTGTAACAACAGAATATGATGCTAGTCCTGAAGAAGTTCTGTAGAAAGGATGCAGAGTCGTAGTGTTGTCTTATTCTGCCAATGAGCTTCTTGAAGTAAACTGGAGAAGGACGAAAATCTGGACCAAGTTAAGGTGAAAACAGTAGAGTAATCGATGCACAACGAAAACAGGGTGTTACAGTACCCCCCCCCCTCTCTCTCTTTCAGTTGGTACACGTGTCTATATGGATAGGGGTATAGCTTTCACTTAACAGATAAATAAAAAAACTAAATAATCTGCAAAAGTTGTACAGGATTTGGGTACATGATGATATTTGTGTCGCGAGTCTGTATTTTTTGGAGCGCCCATATCAGGTATTGTCTTATGCGTTCACTGCCTATGGCTTTACTGGCGGGAGAGCTGAGCGGGGAGACCTATTGCTTTTCCCATCATTTATTCTGGCTTTAGAGGATGGGCACTCGGCAGTTACTGAGTGAGGACTTTTGGCGAGCATCATAAAGTGTGCCTAGCTGTATGTAAATCTTCACTGGTGGTGGTGATGGTGGAGCGTTTGCTGTCCCACAACTTCCAACCTTTCCTTCAAACTCCAACCCTTGTCACATGTCCTTACCCATGTCACAGTCTACTTTCCCACAGCTCCCCGACAACATCTGACTCCTTTTTGCGGCAGCCCCGTGCAGCAGGTAACCCCGCATACATTTGCCCTTCCAGTTGTGTTTGAGAGCGTGCACGAGGGGGAGACAGAGAAGCAGCGAGTGGCAGCCCCCGACACCTTGAAGACAGACGGGCTGGTGTCATCCCTGCTGGTGGAGCTGGACCAGAGGGGGCGACGGGCGGCTGTGTACGGCGACTGCGACTTGCTGGGCACCGTGCCCCTGGCTGCTGTACCCAGGGATATGATGCTGGACGAGGAAGCTGATCAGATGAGAATGGTGAGTACTGCGGGCACCTGCACATACAACCATACATACTCAGGTTCATGCAAATACAGCCACATACAAAATGAAATAGTTTCGCCACATATATACTAAATAACGATGATAATTTGTTATATTCATATAATTATTGACACCTTTTATGTACCGTAGGTCAGCAGTAAAAGCTTTATTTTTTAACGCACGGTGTTAAGAGCACATTTGGTTTTTCCATAGGTGACAGTAAACAGTTCTTATTTAGGTAGGTAGAGTGATAGATGTACGCGTAGATAGGTAAGTGGGTACATGGATAGATAAATCAGAAAACGGAGAGAGAAAAAGAGAGAGAGAGAGAGAGAGAGAGAGGCTGATTATTTTTACAGTACGGTAGTCATTTTCCCAAGCGGTCATTCTGTACACGTTTTCCTCCTTTGTCAGTGTTAAGCAAGGACTAAAACACACACACACACACACACACACACACACACACACACACACACACACACACACACACACACACACACACACACACACACACACACACACACACACACACACACACACACACAGAGGGAGGGAGGGACTAAGAATAATGTAACGAAGACTGCAAACGGTGGAGAAAAGAGAAAAAAAAAATGTACGAGTGAAGAACCAAAATTGAAGGAAGGAAGAGATGAATGGAAGTAAGATATATGACAGAAAAGGATAAGGAGTGGAGAGCGAAGGAGGAGGAGGAAGAAAGGAGTAGAAGAGGATAAGAAATAAGAGGAAGGGAAATGGAGGAGGATATGAATAAAAGAGGAAGATGAATATAAAAGAGGGAATGAAAGAAGAGAGGGATGAATGAAGGGAAGAAGGAATGGAACAGGGAAGGAAGAAAGGGTGAAGGAGACAGGAATAGCAGGGGTATAGAAGTGAAAATGTTGCGAAGGATGGGAAGGTAGGGGTGAAGGAGGGAGGGAAGTTAGGAAGGAGGGAGGGAAATATTTAAGAAAGAAGGGCAGAGAGAATAAAACATTAAGAATATATACGAAAGAGAAGGAAAGAATATAGTATAAATGAAGATATGAGAAGGAGAAAAAGGAAGGAAGGAAGGAGTAGGAGAAGAGAGATTTAACGAAGAGGACAGTAAGGAAGGAAGAAGTGGAAGAAGTATAATAGGAGAGACTAAAACAAAAGAAGGTAAATGTATGATAAAGAACGGCAGAAGGGAGGGAAAGGAGAGAAGGGATGGAAGAGCTGAAGGACAATGATGCGACAGATGAGGAGAGAGAAAGAAAAAAATGAATGAGTGAGCTAATGAAGAAGAATGAAGTCGGGAATAAAAAATAAATGGGAAAAATGAATGAGAGAATTAATGGAGGTCAGGAATTAAGAAATGAATTATGTGGGCGAATGAGCCATGACACTCACCCTTGATGGCTTAATGACCTTACCAACTACCAGGAAGAAGAAGAGCAGCGGAGGAAGGAGGAAGAGGAGGAGGAGAAGAAGAAAAATTAATAGTAGTAGAGAAGCGATAGTAGAGGAGGAAGGGGTAAAGAAATAATGGAAGGAGGAGGACGAGGAAGAGAAAGAGAGGGAGTAGTAGTGAAACTTGTAGTCGTGGAGGAGGAGGAGGAGGAGGAGGAGGGAAGTAAGATAGTAGATGGAGAAAGGGGAGAAGGGAAGAGAATGGAGTAGTCACAGTAAAAAAAAAGAAGAAGAAGAGGGGAATAAAAGAAGAAAAAAAGAAACAAAGAAGTGTGAGAAGAAAAGGAGGAGGAGGAGGAGGAGGAAAATTTAAGGACTGTGTGTGGGTGTGTGTGTGTGTGTGGGTGTGTGTGTGTGTGTGTGTGTGTGTGTGTGTGTGTGTGTGTGTGTGTGTGTGACTGTATTATCTGTGTAGTTCGTACACCAGCTAATAATGTCTTTAACTCTTGTTTTAACACTTATTACATTTGCCTTTGGCACCTACCGATTCTTTTTCTATTCTCCTGTACCATCGTGTTCACATTCCTCTCTCTCTCTCTCTCTCTCTCTCTCTCTCTCTCTCTCTCTCTCTCTCTCTCTCTCTCTCTCTCTCTCTCTCTCTCTCTCTCTCTCTCTCTCTCTCTCTCTCTCTCTCTCTCTCGTCACCGCCTGATCACTCATACAGCACCGTATTTCGTCACCTCTCCCGGATTCTCTCCCGTCCCCCCTCATGTGGACCCACCTTCTCGAGTTACTGATGACTTCTCGCGGAATATCCTAAGCCATGGGGGGATGGGGGGTGAGGGAGGGGGAGGAGAGCGGTGTGTTAGAAGGATGTGCGAGTACACCCACGATCGAAAATTTATATCCCCTTCCCCTCAGGTGATGTCATGATGAGGCTTGTAGTAAGTCTTTCATGTGTTCTCGTGCTTTGAGTTGTTTTGATGTTGGAATGTAACCCCCTCCCTCCTCTCGTCGTAGAACCTCTGCAAAGGTACTTCAGCCTTAGACTTTCTTCCAAGGAGGAGGTTACAGATATAGGATCGTGATTTTAAGAAGTATGGAAGGATTTGAGGGACGTTTGTATAAGCGGGCAGTGGAGCAGCTCAGCTATATCGGTACATTACAGATGTGAATAACAGGTAACCTAGTGGGTAATAACTAGGTAATCAGCTGTCTTAAAACCACGCAAAAGGTCAAACCTATATATGTGTGAGAGAAGGATAAATAAAGGAAGGCTTTTCCTGCCTACCGCCCCTTCCAGCACAATTGCCGAAATGCAAACGAAAAGTCATCATGATCATTAACCGATAGCAAACGTGGACACAAGTACAAAACATCGGAGATGGAACTATGATCTCTTCTATCTCGTATCTGTTATTATAAAAAAAAAAAAAAAAAAAAAATGTTACAGACTACAGCTGTATTCTGTTTATACGAGTACTCTTAGTCGATTGCGTACTCGTTGATCTATAGAGAAAATAATATCAGTTATATCCTGTAGTATGAGCAATAACGACGATCCTGGCAAGATGTTCCAATATTTTGCTGTACAGGTATGAAAGAAAATTTTTCGGTTTGTATTGCATATTCTGTCTTTGAGTTTCATCCCAATAATTCACAATGTCTTTCTGAATTTCGAACAGACATTCAAAACTGAATTTTAACAAGTTTAAAATAACCTACTTGCATTAGATTTTCTGTAAATGTTAAAATTTCCTTGGAATCGGGGAGGGGAGGCGGGAAGGGGAGGGATATAGGAAAATGGAAAGAACACGAAGGTGTGCAAGCGAGAGGATGGGAGAGAATAAATGGGAGAGTGTTACAGATAAAAGGAAGGGACTGAACGGTAGAGGGGAGGGGGAAAAACAGAAAGATGGATGGATGAGAGAGCAGAGGAATGCAGGAAGGAGAGACAGAAGGAGGAAACGGTGGATGGATATAGGTAAGAATGGGAATGTGTTAACTGAGGGAAAAAGATAAATTATAGGAAGGTAAAATGGAGATTATTGAAACTTGATGTGAAGGGGGTGTATGATGAGAGGAGGAGGAGGAGGGGAGTAGTGGAGGGAAGACAGGTAGAGGAAGGAAGAGCTGAAAAGAGAGGGATAAGGATGAAACTGGATTAACTGAGCGAAAAGGTGTGGTAAATTAAAAAGGAGATTTATGAAAGGGGGGATTTGATGGGAAGGAAGGAGAAATTGAGAAGGATGTGCATGATATATCGCCAGTTGCATTAAGTAATAGTACGTTGGATTTCCCTTTCCTGAACAAAACCGTCCGTTGCAAGCCAGAATGAACAACCAGAGTGGGACAAGCATGGTGGAACAGGTAATATTTCTGCCCCTGAACGAATTATGGCAGAAAATTTACCAAGATAAACACAATTTTACCCTCCAGTACGATAACAACATTGGCTCAGACTTTTGCAACTGGTGGACGTTTTCAAGTAGTTTTCTGGCGAGATCTCTTGAAAGGTGGATGGACTTCTGCTTCCGCCCCCTCAGCTGTGATTCATTTCTCGTTGTCTGCATAAAACCGTCTGGAGGCAGCGAGAACAAACTATGGTAATACGTAATCGCGGTGTAGGGATTTATTCTAGCATTTAAAGATAGCCTACTTCCCATAAAAGAAATCTAAATATAGCAGAGAAAAAGTGGAATTATTTGAATGTTAATATACCGTAGTAAGTGGTATGATACTTGTAATAAATGTGATTGGTTACGAAGGTTAAATATAATTATTGAAAAGCATTAGTATATAGAGATTATACACACACACACACACAACACAGACCTGTAAAACTAGATGGGGATGGGGTAGGGTGGGTCAGGTTGTTAAACTGCGATGGATTAGTGTCAGTAATGGTACGTTCGTGGGTTAGACTGGCTCTCTTAAAAGTTAGATGATGTTAGAGTTGGTTAGGTTAGGCTAGATTTTGTTTGACTAGGGTTAGGCTGTGTTACTTTAGGTCTTTGTATATTAATTTAGATGCCTTTACTAGAATGATAAGGATTAAGTTAGGATGGTTAGATTAGACCGTGTTAGGTTAGACTGGCCAGGAAACTTGTGTGTGATTGAATTGTTTGGGTCGGGAAAATATGGAAGGGATTAAATTGCATGTGCTTACTTCAATGTGTGTGTGTGTGTGTGTGTGTGTGTGTGTGTGTGTGTGTGTGTGTGCGTGCGTGCGTGCGTGCGTGCGTGTGTGTGTGTGTGTGTGTGTGTGTGTGTGTGTGTGTGTGTGTGTGTGTGTGTGTGTGTGTGTGTGTGTGCCAAGGAGGGTCAATAAAAAGGGGACAAACTGGCAAATGTCAAGTGCTTCTGTGTGTGTGTGTGTGTGTGTGTGTGTGTGTGTGTGTGTGTGTGTGTGTGTGTGTGTGTGTGTGAGAGAGAGAGAGAGAGAGAGAGAGAGAGAGAGAGGGAGAAGTTTGATCATAATGTATTTACCGGTTCCTACCCACGCTTCCGTTTCTCTCTCTCTCTCTCTCTCTCATGCCTTTCCTTCCCCTCTTCTCACTCACTAAAAGCTTCCTAAGAGGTGCTTGATAGGAGAGAGAGAGAGAAAGAGAGAGAGAGAGAGAGAAACATCCACTTATCAACAGAGGTAATGATCGTAATATCTGCTTTGTTAATTACCACTGCGTAAATGTAAAATGATAACTGTGTGTGTGTGTGTGTGTGTGTGTGTGTGTGTGTGTGTGTGTGTGTGTGTGTGTGTGTGTGTGTGTGTGTGTGTGTGTGTGTGTGTGTGTGTGTTTGTACAAGTGGTAATGTAGATAACGAAGGTCAAGAGGAAGGTCAGCAGGGAGGAGGCAGATTGATTTGTGTGTGTGTGTGTGTGTGTATTCATTTATTATTATTCTTGGTGTACGAGTATACTCATATACTCTTATCATTTTATTTATACACCTTTCTCAATATCCATCATCCTCTCTCCTCTCTCTTCTCCCTCCTTCCTCACTTCTCTCCCTCCACTTCCTTTCTCATTTCCTTCCCCCGTGTCATCCCCCCCCCCCTTCTACCTTTTGAGCTGTTTTTTCCGCTTTTCTCCCTCCTCCCCAAGTTCTCTCCTTCTTCATCTCTGTCCCTTCTCACTCATCTCTTCTCACTCGTTTCCTATTTCTCTCCCCCTCCTCCCTCCTCCCATAATACTTCCGTCTCCCCTCCTCACCCCATATACCTGTCAGCGGTACTTATGGGCTCACTATATTGGGCTGTGAAAAGTGAGGACCAGGTGTGTGTGGCTCTGACAGGTGTGGAGGCTGAAGGTGACGTAGAGGAGGTGTAAGACAGGTGTGGTGATGTGTTATTGTTATTACTGTACTGTTATTGTTCTTGTTGTTCTAATTGTTGTTGCTCAGTCCTCAGTTTCATGTAGATGTGAGCCTGGTGAACTGTAGGTTAAACTTGCCCTTTTGCAGTCCACAAACCTCTTTTTGGCTGTTAGGGAAGTAGCTGAGAGGCGTTTATATAACCAAGCAGCTCTTCCGCCGAGTTATATGTATGCCACCGCGAGAAGGCGTCTTTCTGCAGCACCACTGCACTAAGATAAAGTCTAGCAGTTGTGGAAGAGGTATACGACAAGTGAGTGACAGGTATGAGACAGGTTAAAGGCAGGTATATTGCAGGTGTGAGACAGGTACGGGACAGGTGTGGTGAGAGATGTGGTTTGGCGACGTATTAAGGAAGTATTTTGGTCTGAGTGGGTTGCCAGCCTTCCCTCTTGTGACGTCACGATCTGATACTGATGGTGGTGATGATTGTAGATGTTATGATTGTGGCTGCTGTGGTGGTAGTGGTTGTGGCGATAGTGGTATCTGTGGTGGTGGTGGTGGTGGTGATTGTAATTTGTGTGGTAGTTCATTTTTGTACATATCTGTTCATCTGTCCGTGCTCGTACACCCATCTATTCACCCATGTTCGTTTATCTGTCCGTCTGACCGTGTTACCTGCCTTCATGTTCATCTGTCCATGTATTAGATTGTGTTCGTTTTTCCATCCATCTGTCCATTCATCCGTCCATCAGTCTACCCACCCATCCATCCATCCAACCATCCTTCCATCCATCCATCCAACTCTCATCATCCCTTCCTCCTTCCCTCCCTCCCTCCCTCTATTCATCCATCTGTCCATCCACCAGGCCTGCAAAAGACATTAGCTCTAATTGTGCTTAATATGTTATCACTCCACTTAGGGGGTACTTGGGGCGCTACCAGGCACTGAGAGAGAGAGAGAGAGAGAGAGAGAGAGAGAGAGAGAGAGAGAGAGAGAAATAATGTTTGTTGAGTGAGGGAGTGCAGATGTGGAGTATGTCAAGAATGTTTAAAAGGTGAGCGACTGTGTGTGTGTGTGTGTGTGTGTGTGTGTGTGTGTGTGTGAGAGAGAGAGAGAGAGAGAGAGAGAGAGAGAGAGAGAGAGAGAAATTTATGGTGTGTGTTTGACATATGATAGATAAAATACCTGCGTTTGTGTGTGTGGTTTTCCTTTTTCTAAGTGTTTGATAAAGGCAAGGCAGTCTGTTACCTAAGACCCAGAAATCCTCCCACGTTAACAGATAGTAGCACATACCGTTACATGTCACCACTTGGTCATTCATACCGAACCGCCTATACTGAGTCACTCTAGGATTATAGTTTTTAGGACAGGTGTGATTATATTAACGAGGGTGTTTTAATGATATGTTAATGGGACTTGTGAAAAAAATAATTGAAAACTTAATACAAAAATTCAAGACCTCAAAGAATTTTTGGCCACAAATGGGATTGACCCCTTGACCTCATGATAAGCACCCCACTCCTGTAACCACATGACCAATCTTGTGTGTGTGTGTGTGTGTGTGTGTGTGTGTGTGTGTGTTTTAGATGCAAAAGGGAGGGAGAGACGGGGGGACTGTGTGTGTGTGTGTGATAGATTATGCATGTGCATGATATTAAGTGAAAGACCACACACACACACACACACACACACACACACACACACACACACACACACACACACACACACACAGTTCTCCGATCTCTCTTTCTCACCTTAGCCAACCCTCTTCATGTCCTTCATACCTCCTGCCACCTTCAAACAAACATAATACCCCCTACACCACCTTAATTATATATATCTACCGGTATGGCCATATTCTCACTGGGTTTATGACTTACCACCTCTCTATCAATCTATCTACTGTCCATCTATTCATCTACCTACCTACCTACCTTTCTGTCTATCTATCTGTCTGTATCTATTTTTATTACTGACATATTATTTTTTTGCGGAAGTGAAACACAGAACAGTATTAACATTAACAATTTTTTTTTTTTCTGAGGCGGATTTATTCACTCAGACGAAGGCCCCACGGCGACATGGGACTGCTACTGAAATTGTACATGAGTTAAATATTACCGTATATTAGCTAAATTAAACAGGTGAGACACAGGTGCGCGAGAGCCTTCGAAGGTGACGTGTGTACCTGTGTGACAATATTAACTAAGTAAACGCCTCTGCCTCGTGATCAGTAAATTAATCCACTCATATTGTTCACGGATTTTTATGCAGTTTTGCCTAATTTCAAGTAGCTTATTATTATTATTATTATTATTATTATTATTATTATTATTATTATTGTTGTTGTTGTTGTTCAGCATTTTTATCCACTAATTTGTCATGGATTAATTCTTTTACTATAGTTATGATTTATTTATTTAATTTTTGACCAGTGTTTAGTAGAGAAGCATATGTTTCCCAGTTTCTCTCTCTCTCTCTCTCTCTGTTTCTCAAATGCCTGAGTAGAAAAACTTTGGTCAACAAGCATGTACAGTATGTACGTCATATGACGCACACGCACGTACACATACATAAAGGCACGCACACTAAGCTGGTATATACACACAAACACACAGTGGCATGCAATCAAAACACACACACACACACACACACACACTATGGTATAATGCAGTCCCATGATTTCCTTATTCAAAGAGAGAGAGAGAGAAAGGGGGGGGGGATGGGGATGAGGTTAAGAGATAAGGCAGGGACGGGTGAGCGAGGACAAGGATACTGGAAGGAGAAAGTGAAACATGAGGTCATCGAGATTATACACTGCGGGTCAACAGCCACACCTCACCCACTCTTTGTTTTTCCCTCCCTCCTTCATTCTCCTCTTCTCTCCCTCATTATTCTCTTCCCTCCTTCATTCATCTTTTCCCTACCCTCATTCTTCTCTCTCCCTCATTCTTATCCTCTCTCCCTTATTCTTATCCTCTCTCGCATTCTTCTCCCTTATTCTTCTTCTCTCTCATTCTCCCCTCTCCCTCATTCTGCTTCTCTCGCCCTCATTCTTATCCTCTCTCCCTTATTCACTCCCCTTCGATCTTTACTTCTCTTGCTCATTCTTTTCCTCCCTCCTTCATGCTTTTTCCTTTCTCCCTCATTCTTTTCGTCTCCCTTTTTTCTCCCTCGTTCAACTCCTCTTTTCTCTTCTCTTTCTTCTCTTCTTCCCGTATCCTCCTTCAGTATTCTCTTACTCTGCTTTCTCTGCTCTTCTGTGTGCATGTTTCTCTCTCTCTCTCTCTCTCTCTCTCTCTCTCTCTCTTTCTCTCTGTTTATGTCCCGGTGACCTCAAATGCCACGTGTGACCTCACCACTGTCACTGCCCTCCTTACACACACACACACACACACACACACACACACACACACACACACACACACACACACACACACGACGTCACTCCACACATTTAGTTACAGCATCTCTCTCTCTCTCTCTCTCTCTCATTTACAAGTAAAGTATCGGTCCAGAAGCAGATTTATTGAAAGCTTTAGAATACTAAATTAATTCCCTATAGAAACATTTTTAACTCCTGTGCCAGCGAATATAGCCACTACTAAGCACTTGTTCATAAAAAGTAGATAAATGTTAACAAAATCCCTAAAATTGTTGTTCAGAGGAGATGATAATATTCGGGATACTGCTGGTCAGATCTAGATAATAAGGTGAGCCTGGAGCCCCGTGTCGAGCAGCGCCTGGCATTAACTGGGATAACATAGGGCTTACTTGAATTATAATGCTGATATCTTGCTGATATCTTGTGTTTATAAACGAAAGGATTGAACTTTTTTTTTTCTTTGGTTGGGGGACGCTTAGCATGTTTCGCATTCATTGACCGTGGACGAAAACTTTAAAAATAATTGATGTGCTTGGTTTCTTGGTGTTAAGTATATTAAGGAACTGGCAGGTTGCTCCTGGGTTCTCTGTAAGTATATACTACGAATACTTATATGTTTTGATTTATTGAAAGTTATGTGTGTGTGTATATATATATATATATATATATATATATATATATATATATATATAGGTACAGGCGGACAAACAGACACACTGACTGACTGACAGGCAGTGACAGACAGACAGGAGTATATTTAATATCTAAAAATTATATAATACATGTGGGGTAAGGAATGGTGATTGAACTTACGAAGAGGGGGAGCAGCAATAAATAAGGATGAGAATAAGAGAGGAGGGCGAGGACTGGAAGGAATGTGGGGGAAACAGGTGAAGGCATTGTATATAGAGAGGAATGTAGGGGTGGGGAAGGGTGCAGGGGAATTCAGAGAGAGAGAGAAGGGAGGGAAGCAGGGGTTGGGGGGAAAGATTTGTAGCACTAGAAGGATTTAAGTGACATAAGCCTGACGAGAAGCGCAGGAGTATGAGAGAGAGAGAGAGAGAGAGAAATACCTTAATGGAATAAAGGAGTTAAATGAAAAATGCGTCCTATCTCTGCAGGACTGGTCTTACTTGTGCTTGTGTCAATATACCAGAGAGGAAACAACAGGAGTGGTATTCTGATTGACATACCAGCCTAGGAAACTGAGCATCTGGGATCAAGGGGTTCCGTCTGTATTGTTTGAGTGTGTGTGTGTGTGTGTGTGTGTGTGTGTGTGTGTGTGTGTGTGTGTGTGTGTGTGTGTGTGTGTGTGTGTGAAGTTAACGCATTTATATATCGCGTTATCTTTACAGTGGAAAGAGTGACATAGGAAAAACATTTGTGTGTGTGTGTGTGTGTGTGTGTGTGTGTGTGTGTGTGTGTGTGTGTGTGTGTGTGTGTGTGTGTGTGTGCGCGTGCGTGCGTGCAACAGTGAAGTGAAGATTACCAAGCAGGATGTATTTTTTTCCTGTTCTTTTTTTCTGATGTATCGTCATTCGTTCAGCTGTCGGCCAGATGGTTTATAATACATTTAGTTCAGTCTTTTTCTTATCTCTTAATGCCTATTGCGTATTGAAGAAGCAGGCGTGGTTTGAGAGAGAGAGAGAGTGTGTGTGTGTGTGTTTAATGTATGTGTGGAGGGGTATACTCGTTGGTAAGGGAAATTTCTTAACACCTCTCCCTCATTCAGTGTTGTTGCTATCAAACCTGCATTATCTGTTCATGTCCTACTCGCACTGCCTCGGCCGGGCCCACACCAGCAAACCGAGCCGTACCCGCAGCACAGAAGATACCCGAAGGTGAGTTTCTTGTGGGGCGCTACTCACGGACCACCGAGAATATGGCGGTCCGTTTAGTGCTCCACCTGACACGTCCTTTGCATTTCTGACACTTGACTTTGTTGTATTTTTTCCCACCCCAGTACCGCGACCGCCACGTGGATGTCAGCGTGGACTGGCACACGTCACTGCTGGAGCTGCTGGATAAACTGGGCTGCTCGGAGACTCGCGCCCCAGAGGTCCAGTCCCAGGGCAACGAGATCTACACCTACAGAAGAGGTAAGGCCCTCCCTCTGGATTACTACGCGGGTTCTTACATGAATATTTTGGTGTGTGTGTTTTTTTTTTTAATTAATGGTAGCTTGGTTAACCCCTACACTACGAGAGACTTTGTAAAGTTTAATCAATTTGACTGGGCAGATGGAAGAGCGAGATTAGTCCTTCATGTTGAAAAATGTTTAACGAAGGATTATGCGTGTTTCATATTCGTACATCTGAGTGAATTAGGGGGAAATGGGAACTGCATTTAGTTTATTCTGTATTTGTCAGAATTTTTTCTTGACCATGTTGAGGCCGTAGTACTAGAAACATATTAACAAAATTTGAATAATTAAAAAAGGTCTCTTATTTAGGTTGTTACTTTATTATTATTATTATTTTTTTTTTTGGGGGGGAGGCATATAAGAGTATCGTGTCCAGTGGAGCAAAGGTAGTCACTCAGGTACTTTATGCCATTCACTCATTTGGATTATTGAACCAGATACCAAGTTATTTTTTGTTATCTGTTATTTGACTACTACACCGGGGCCTCAAAAAATCAAGAGTCACAGAGTATACAAAGAGGTCATAGTTGTTTGCTTTTTTCACCACAGACATGGATCTCGCTGCTCCGTCTGGTAAAGTAGTTGATGGTAGAATGAATTAAAAACTATCATCGTACTGAAGGGGTTGATGAAGTGTTTGCTGTTTGAATATTTGTGCATGAGATTGACTTGCCTTGTGATGGTTGGTGTTTGGTGATTAAACTGTGTGATAACGACCTTTATGCCAGTAGTTAGCGTACAGTGACATGGAGACCGTAAGTATGAGTTGCCGGGTGGTAGGTTAGATGTAGTGTTTGGGGTTCATATGGAAGCCGTGGATATATGTGTAGTTCATCGCAAACATTTATCATAGATGTGCAAAGTTAATTTTATTGTTTTGAATTTTTATAAGTGAATGGTTCTTGCCAAGGGGAACATTATCTTTTTTAAGGTGATGGTTGTAGTTTTAGGTACAAATCCTTTTAGGTGTCTTTGAATTTTTCCTCAACTTATTTTTCACCTGAGCTTTTACTTTCACCACCTGAACTGCTATGCCTTAGGGGTTCTAATAAGGACTTCTTTTTCAAATATAAAACTCTCTCCTTTCACCTTATTCTTCCCCTCCAACCCAGTCTTTCAGAAATTACATAATATTCAGAAGTAGTCGTAGTTCCTCTTCACATCTAGATTGTTGGTGATACGCCTCGTACAGACTGTCAGTGTTTTGAATATTTACCTATAACTGTGTGGTATCAAGCCGAACCAACGATTGCCCTTCATATTCTACCCGCGGTGTCACTGTTCGTCAGTTACGGGTCAGCACCATCAGCACCAACCTTTAGTAGATGGTAGTTATCCCCTGTGCCATTCGTAATTTAAAGATGATAGGACGGATGCAGCCATTGTTCGGGGACAAGGCACCAACGCCATCTGCCTAAAAGGAATCTGCCCTAATATTTGCCAGAAATTTTATAACCACTTTTAATGGAGCGATGATAGGAGGAAATGTAGTCAGTCACTAGCACATAACTGAATACAAAGAGTTGATAATGTGGACACAGTGATCACGCTAAACGATAACTGCCACTCATTCTGTACTCGATAACTAAAAATATACATGATAGTCTGTACGGGGTTCTATACGGTGTGCATGATGCCTGTGTTGTGATGACTGGGTGGTTATGTTGTTGTGTGGGTGTGGGTTGCTTCTTATTATCCTTGGCTTGCTGTGGCTTGTCTGGTGTGCCCCTCCCTCTGCACCCTCGCCTCGTCCTCACAAAGCTTAAAATAACAGGAATCACAGTAAACCATCGCGGCTAAAACATATCAGGCCCGAACACCATCGCTTATCTCTAAATCGATCCCACGTTGGATAGCGACTGCATCTGACATTACCGCGGGCATCATACGGGCTATGTCTTCTAAAACGATAAATGGAACACGGAGTATGGACAGCAGAAGTAGCATTTGGTGGTAGTGTAGGCGACAATGTCAGATCTGAGCAGTCCAAAGCGGAAGCCTAAGTAGACTGCCTTAGCTGTGAGCTTTGTTTTTAGTTGACTTAAAACTATTGAAGAGTTGTGAACGATACGATTGCATGATAGTTTGGTCTGGGGTGGAGTAGGCGTAGGTATGAAGATATGTCCCCCGTTCCGTCGACGAATGTATATAGCCAAATATTTTTCTCTTTGCTGAACCAGGATAAGTTGTACTTTCCAAAGAATTCACATACACATATTCTGGAAAATATTTGCTTCGTTGCTATTTAAGTGTAAAATGCACCGATATATAATCCATGTAATTGTTGTCTAGATGTTTATTTGGTTAAGAAGCATCATATTTCCCACCAGTAAATTTAATTTTACCCAAGGCCTATGTAGATGGGCTTTGGTTTTGGTAATGCGGAAAAAAAAAAAAAAAAAAAAGAGGTTCGTAGCCCGTGTGATGACGTGTTAATGTTGTAGTGTAGCTGACCTGGTTCACTTCCACTGCCCCGTGCACTGGGTTTGATCACCAGAGTACTGTACTGTGTGATGATACCCAGAGCCGGGGTAGGGCGGGGCGGGGCGGGGCGGGGGTGGGGAAGGGGTGTGGGTGGTATCCTGGTAGCGCTAGTGACCCTCCCTACCTCCCTGCCTGCCTCCCTGCCGGCCGCGCAGTGTCCAGGTGTCAGAACCAGCGCTACGGCCTACCCTGTCCCACCTTCACCCGCCCCGTCGCCCTCAGACACACAGGTAAGGGCGCTGCCTACCACATCCTGCCTCACCACCCTTCGTTATACTTTTCCCCTCACCCTTCCCCTGTGTGCACCCTTTGAGTCACTTACTCTGCCTCATCCTGCCTCTTTCTCCTTTACCTGTCGCACCGGCACCAAACTATGTTACTCTAGTAAAGTAGCCCCACCGCTTTTCCTCCCTTAACTTATCTCTCACCTTGCGTTTCCCTCCCTGAGATTAACATATTTCCCACCTTGCAGTTCTCCCTGAGAAACAGTTCATCACTCTCTCGCTTATCCTTCCTCAGTTCTCCCTCCATCATCCTTTCCCTGTTACCCCTGTAGCAAACTCTGACGCACCCTCACCCTGGCATCCGTTCTGTCTTTCCTCACCTCATTTGCTCTCCCACACCCTGCTTCTCCCTCATCCTACCTCCCACCCCCACTCACCCCACCGTGCATCTCCCTTACAGTATCCGGTCTCTACCTCACTCTCACCATTACACAGCCTCACCCTAACCCGCCTTGCCCTTTACCATTATCATGCGCTCGTTTTAATTTTATTTTACTTTTCATGTTGTGCCTGCATCGTGTTCCAGATATTTTCTTAAACCTTTCAGTACGATGTCATTTGTTTAGTTTATTCTTATCTCCAGACGATTCTCTTCATCTTCAGAAACACCTATAGCATTGAAGGGACAAGGAAGAGTCTCAGTTAACTTTTTCAGTGTGATGGCGTCTTGTGATTATTTTACTGTGTTCTTTCTGCCTCCAGACGATTTTATTCACCAAAGGAGAGACCTGATGTGGTTATGGTAAGGTAAATAAAATCTCTAGAAGAAGAAAAAAATACTTGATTCCATGGTATCTGAGAAGGAGAGATGGAGATTATTTTCACTCCTTTGCCAACGATAAAATTAGAGTTTGCGGAAATACAATATTTACGTTCGGCCATCACACTGAGAGGGTTATAGGAGCATGTGGTTTTGTGTCTCCAGCCTGGGTTTACATTCCACACCTAAGTAAAAGGAAATGCATCAGTCAGTCCAATAGTCTTACCCATAACAAGGAGAATTAACTTGAAATCGGTCATACCAGTGTTCAAGCATGTTGGATGTGAACACGTAAAAAGCATGCTGGTTGAGGTGAGTTGGATAGCAGTGTTGAATAACGTAATATTGGTTCACACACACACACACACACACACACACACACACACACACACACACACACACACACACACACACACACACACACACACACACACACACACAAAACCATATATGTTAATGTATTGTCTAACAACCTTATTTTGACTACTGCAGTCCTTTTCCCACGCATTCTTCCCAACTCACTAATTACCACACTGATATAGTCTAAAATCAGACAACCATATTCTGTATCAGGATTCTGTTTAACATGCTTGATTTTATAGCATTTTTCAGCAGTAAGGTATTATCTCCAGTAAATTCTTTTCATTTTTGTGTAATCATTTAACTAGATGGTGCCATGTAAGGTGCCCAGCATTTTTCAGTAAAAGGACAATTTCTACTGAACCTAGATTTGAGAAAGCTCAATAATACTCACTCTTAGTTTACCTTTTTTAGAGAAGTCTGCATCGGATACATAATATTGATGAAAAATTTAAGTAGTCTCGTTTGTTTCATTGCAGGTGACATCCCGATCCTTCACGACGACCAGAGCAGTAAGTAGTGTGTTGTTCTTTCATCTTAACTTGACCCTGATGACTATGTTCTTTGTCTGGCGGCTGTTTCTCTTACCTCAGTGGACATTAAGACTGTCCTGTAGTCCTGCATTCTTTCCATAGCAGTTTTTCCTAACTAGCATCATAGTCTAGTGTTACTCTTGGTATGGTTCATAGAGGTGACAAGTTTACACCAAGTAGTGAGGAGTGTAGTGTTTATGCTTACGAGTTTTCTCTTCCTGGCACAATCTCCTACTTTGTACACCAAAATTTAATGGACTTATCATTTCTGTTCCTAATATATATAAAAGAAGCTTGTCTACAGCCATACAAATGTCCGTTTATCATAGGATGTAATTTATGTTGCTGATTTTTTTTTGGTTACGTTAATTCGTTTTTCACATTAGCAGAAGTGAATGATATTGTCGAATTTCGTGTTTATTGAGTTAGATATGCATTTATTGGTTTATTTTATTTTTTTATTTATCTTTATTAAGAATTCCCTCTTTATTTAATTAGTTATGCAATTATATGTACTTATTTATTCCAGGTGTGAAACTAGTGTCAACCATCTCTGAGCTGATTGAGACCATCAAGGAACTTCAGATCGAAATCCAGACTCAGGTGGGTTGTGTGTGTGTGTGTGTGTGATATGAGAAGGGAGTAGGAAGTTGCATTCAGAGAGAGAGGGGGGTAGGAGTAGATGGCAGTGAAATTATGGGCAGGGGGCGGGGAGTCGATGGAAGAGAAATAACGAGATGGTAAAGAAGTGACATAAAGCAAGATATATTTAAAAGAGAGTTAGATCTGGGGAAGGTAAAAATTGCAGTTTGATGCTAGTAATTAACCCCTTCATAGTGATTACGCCTTTCCCATTTTATTCTGGCTATCTCTGCATGATTTTATTTAGCTGTGGGCGGGAAAAAGAGTCTGGATTATGATGATGATGATGATGATGGCTTCGAGTTGGCTGTTGGACATAACTTACATTAACCCTTTCACGACTAGATTACATAAAGCTCGTGTAATCAGACCTACTGCATCTCCACATTAACCCCTTCAGTACAATATCGTCATTTTGTTACTTTAGATCTCCAGTTTTATATATTTCAAGGGACATGTATCTTAGTGAACAGGTTGGTGACGGCAATACCTCTCCTCTATAATCGGAAAAGACTCCAGGTTTAATAATTGTAGGTTTCTTACATGGCAGAAATAATAAATGATAAAACTGTAGTAATTATAAGTGACAGGAGAGAAAATGAGAGATATTCAATACATTTTTTAATGGCAACAAAGCGTGCAGACAGTTGTAGTGGAGAATGCTTGGTTTGGGTAGACGCGGTTGACATGATCGGCATTTCAGCTAATCTTTCTCACATAGATGGTTGCTAGAAAAACGTTACTATTATTATTATTATTATTATTATTATTATTATTATCGGATGGAGTCGCGTTTCCAAGCCTTTATTGTTAATGTGACAAGTTGTGTTTGTTTTTATAAAGTTGATGCGACTCTGTGTGTGTGTGTGTGTGTGTGTGTGTGTGTGTGTGTGTGTGTGTGTGTGTGTGTGTGTGTGTGTGTGTGAACCTTTTACTACTTTCGTTAATGTGACTGAAATTGGGATTGTTTTGGTTGCAGCGTGAGGAGACGACCTTGCTGCGTGACGCCCTCATCAACTGCGAACTCTGCAAACCTGGTAGGGGCTTGACACGCCGCTGAGACACACACACACACACACACACACACACACACACACACACACACACACACACACACACACACACACACACACACACACACACACACACACACACACACACACCAATTTTCATCTCCCTTTCTCTTTGTTTTCACTTATATACTTGTGTTATCATCTCTGTCTTGATTTTTGATCCACGCATGATGCATTGAATCTCTCTCTCTCTCTCTCTCTCTCTCTCTCTCTCTCTCTCTCTCTCTCTCTCTCTCCACACACACACACACACACACACACACACACACACACACACACACACACACACACTGACTTAACCGTGGCATTATGTGGTCTTGCACTCCAACTCACCCATCTGTAAGTCTAAATTTACAGTGAGTTTGTATAGACCGTGAAGGAATGTTTATGTTGTCACTCGGCTACACGTAAAGATATTTGACGCTTGAAGTGTGATTTAGGTGAGAAAATTAGTGTCTGTGATTATTGCTGCTGTAATTTTAAGCCTGGATATGAAATGCAATTATTACTTATGGTTCTAGGTGTGAACGTTAGCTTGAAAGGCAGACCAAAAAATGCTTGCTTGATTGACCTGTTCAGTGTGTTATGAAGCTTTTGCATCACACTAGCTGATTCACAGGATATGTGGTAATAATGTTCTGGTATGTTGTTTGTGTTCTTGCATCGAAAACGCCTTGGGTCGCATTGGAAGGTAATGCAGACTTCACATAGACGTCTCTGAACTGCCTGCCGCTTTGTTCAACATATTCGAAGCTTCGTGTTTCGGCTTCGGATGTGTTTTTGGCACTTCATTTTCTGCTTTTAGACATTCGGGGTGGCCCGTAAATAGCGTTCTATTAAAAACTCACGTGGCAGTGTCTTGTATGTTGCGGGGACGGCTCAGTCAGCTTGTGCCTGCGTGGTTGTGGCATTTGGAGTAGGTAATGAATGAATAATACAGGGTTGGCACTGATAATACTGACTGGGTCGGTCTCACAACAGACGAGAAATCGCCCCGCGGAGTGGAGTTGATTTGATAGATATGGACCACCTTGAATTTGGGCTTCGAGTTTGTATACACAGAGCGGTGAAGTTGTCTGTAAGGCTCTGCTAGCTTGTGTAAATCATTGTGATGCTATGTAGGATGTTTTGAACTGAGTAAAACTGGAATGCAAAGCTTGTTTTTGTTCAGCATCCTCATAGCAAGCCATCTGCTGTTTTACAAGTTATCGTAGTTACATGTGAGGCCGCGGACACACTTGTTGTAAATATGTGATCGACAAGAAACGATGCACAGGGTTAGCTGTGCTGCAAAAACAATGTGAATCGTAGACCAAACCATGTGTCTCCTTTCTTCTTGTCAATCACATGTTTTAGTGTGTCTGCGCCCTGAGGTGGTGGATGGGGGAGGGGGAAGAGGTATTGACATTACAGACCCCATTTATTACAAAGCCCCGGGGAAGCCGCTTACATATTGGTTAACACATCCAACCCCTAACTAGAAGAACCCGATTTCGGTTCCTGTGTCGGTCGGACTGTTAGACAAAGTTTGTTTCCCATCTGCCTTTGCCAGTCTAGCAGTACAATTTGAGACTGGATCTAACTTAGTTTTGTTGTTTTTCACATTTTGTTGTTTTTCACACTTTATTTTCTGCCTTAATGACTCTCGTGTAGGTGTCAGTTATTAATCAAAGCATTCTGGCCAGCAGCACAGGAAGACAAGCACTCCTGTTATTTTGGCCACACTAGTAAAAACAGCTCGACAGTCAGCCATATTGGGGTAACATTTGTCCTCCTTATTAAGAATAATGGGTACAGATTGATTTAAGATGAAATAAAGTTATTTTGGCACTAGGTTTACAAACATTCATAAAGCAAAGCAGAATAGATTAAAGATATCTGTGGCCAGCTATGACCGAGGTGTCCAGTACTTCTGTGTACTGATATCAAGAATCATGTACCCCTGACTAATTTGTGTATATATATATATATATATATATATATATATATATATATATATATATATATATATATATATATATATATATATATATCCAGTTTTCAGTGTGACAAGTGGCTGTTTTAGGATAATGACGGCAGTTATGGGATATGGTGAAATGAGTGACTGTAGACCCATGGCAGAAGCACATTCGGTGCATGTTCATGTATGTATCAGGTTACTGTGAGAGTATGGGAAAGTTTCATGTATCAGTATCAATTATACAGTGTTAACTAAAGTGTTCTGGACATACACAGTAAAATGCTCAACAGTATATTACAAATTTAGCCACAATGGGCAGATTGATTTATAAAACCCTGTTAGAATTTGCTAGATAACGCCCATAATTATTTGGTATATACAGAGACTGGTTTGCATTATCCAGGACAGTTGTTCCTAAATATTTCTTCCCAGTTCTCCTTCACCTATTTGGTAAGTCAGTAGCAACCCAGCCAGGAAAGTTGAAAAGCACGAACATTGATATCAGATGTGTCTGTCAGTCAAATTACGGCCCACTGCAGAACCAAACATTCTCCAGTGAGGGAGTTTGAGTGCCAAAATTACTTTTGCCTCCCATGTTCACAAAGTACGATTCGGGAAGGTTGTTGGTAGGGAGACTTAGAAAGTGGAAGTGGCGTAATGGCTCTTGTGAACGCCGAGTCCGTAATAGGAATGGAAATACCACCAACACCCACTCTAAGGTGTCCAAAATGGCCGTCTCGAACCCATACAATCTTAGACCGGGAACTGAAAACTGTACCAACCAGCCGCCTCGAGTCCGTAATAGAAGTATATGGGGTATAATTTTTTCCCTGGGACTAAATAGCTTTACGACATATTAACACATCTCCTACACTTCAAAATGAAAACCTGCAAAAGGAAAATATGGCAAAATGTTCAGCTTCTTGCACATGCTGTCAAGGTAAGGCTGTATAAATCAAAGAAAAATGTAGTGACGCAAGCAAGGCAGATTAACAGTCGCTTTAAATTAGAAATTAGGAACTGAGTGGATAAAATTAAATATGTAGAGATGTGCTTGTACATAGTAATGGCCCCCTTTTTTTTTTTTCTTAAGTTTAAGTAACAACGCTAACTCCAAGCCTAATAAGCCTTTAATATGTCGCTTGCATTTCCCAACTTACTAGCTTGTTCCTACACCAGCAATATGCATTATCTCTTCGGTAATTTAATATTATCTTAGGTGGGGTACTTATCCACAAGGTAAGAACAACTGATCAGCCAGGTGTCTGTGAACTCGTGTCGCAGACGTTAGGACTCTTGCCTTATGCTGACTTCAACGTGTAGAAAAAAAAAAATCGATTTATTTTTACTTCAACGTTACCCAGGCGACATCCATTCGAGCGAGCATCATGAGTCGGAACGAAATTAAGGTGTACCGGTACTAAAAAAAGAACAACATCACGGGTATAGGAACTCACTCGAAATTACCTTTTTTTTTTTTTTTTTTTTCCACATCGTAAATATTAGCAGAGGAAATTTAAAGGCAAATGACTCAGTGAATAATAACAACAGGGAGAGAAACAAGGGCAAACTTTGGTACAGGTGATGCCGGCAGCTGTACCTGGTTGTGTAGCTGCAGTGTGACCACAATTTACCATTTATCATTTTAACCAGATTCCCTCTGAATGGTCGTCAAGTATAACTCGGCATCAATTTGACAACTCTTTACCTGACTGGAATTTCTGTTTGCATCATTTGATGGTAGCAAAAGTAACGTCTTTTATGTTTATGTTGATGATTTTCAATGTCAGGAAAGATTTAGCATTTCGCAAAAATGTGTCATGCACGACGTCCTGGAACCTCCTGACATAGTACAGATTGAAACATCATTATAAGTTTGTCACCAGTCTCTTCATGATCAGCACCATACAGCCATTATATAATGAGAGCATGTCAAGGTGCGCAGTATATCGAGTAACGTATGGTGTATCTCCTAACAGAAGATCTTTACTTTGAGGCCAAATGAGGCCACACCATTGACAAAGATTCTGATGAGCATTTGGCTCTGCTGGGATAGAAGCAGTGGAGGAGAGGGGCCGAGGCACAACGAAAGGATATTTTCGTACAGTGTACTTCTTTTCTGCCCTTATTTAGCTTAATTGCTCAGTCATTTGAGTGTTTTAAGTTTGCTCTTTTGCAAGACTACCTTATGGCATGGCCATCTTCGTGCTAATAATCATTCTTAACGTGTTAGAGGTTGTGTACAGCAAGGCATCTTCATGGAATATATATGTTCTTATTTACTATCAACGAGAATAGGAAAAATAACCATGACAGGCAGTCTTCAGTATTTTTATTTTTTTTAGTGCTTACAACTCTCGTAGTTCTGTTAGCTGATGCTGTATTAAATCCTTCATCTTTAGTAATAAAACTGTGTGCAAGTTGGTGATATTCCTAAGGCATCGTAAAGGAGTGTTGGCCTTACCAATGTTCCAGATGATCGCTTTCCATTCCATTTAGTCCACCACTCCAGCCCAACGCTCTACACATGTGATCAGAATTTGCCCTCCTGCAAAATAAATACATTCAAAGTCATGATGTAGCTATACATTGATAGAAATTGGTGTAAAAGTGGTGCGAGAGGAAAATACTTTACCTATATCGATACTCACACGTAGCTTTGTGTAGTGAGGTGAGGGCTACTAGGCCTTATTCTGGTTGAAATGAACTACTCAACCACGCAAGATTACGGCCCCAAACTTGTCTCACCACCCATCATACCTCACACCTCGAAGCATATGGTAAGAGCTCCGAGTTTCCCTCCAAAAAATTGACCTCTAATACGGCTGCAAATTTTTCTTTGTTGACCGCCTTCCGTTGACAGGACATTTCCTAGCACGTCTTCCTCAGCAATTCATTTTGCATATTACATTTTAATATTTTCTTGTACGTTTTATATCTTTTCACTTGTACCAGTAACATACAAGAGGATATTACGGTGTTGGCTAATATGCAAAATAAATTGCTGAGATGGACTGCTACGTAGTCTGTTAAGCCAATATCAGTGCGGCGCCATGTGTTGATGGAGTTACTAATGTGGTGTATGTGGTTGGCTGTGACAGCTCGGGACCCTTGTGACCCCAACCCGTGCTTCCCCGGCGTCCAGTGCCGCAGTGGTGGCGGTGGACGTGCTGTGTGCGGCCCGTGTCCACAGGGCATGGTAGGCGACGGATTCACCTGTCAACCTGGCATCACATGCGCTGACAGACCATGCGCACAAGGTCAGTTAGTGCATTGTTGTAATTATTATAAATAAATATTGTATCTTTCTTATATGTATGTTGATTCATACTTTGTGTGTGTGTATATATATATATATATATATATATATATATATATATATATATATATATATATATATATATATATATATATATATATATATATATATATATATATATATATATATATATATATAAACAACAGTTGCTGCAGTGGACACTCAAACGGCTGATGAGATGAGATGAGATGCCCAAATAGAAATTACGTTATCATAGTGACGTGGTTGTTGAGCAGTTGCTCGTACTTGTCATTGAAATCTGGCATGTGGGTTCCTTAGACTTATCTCGCTTATTTATATTGACATCTGGGCAGAGATTCAAGAACAAACATATGATTAATTTTCTGTTGCAACTACGATTTTTTTTTTTTTTAGGAAGAACAAGAGACATGGGGAAATTCTACTTTTTTGTCTTTCCCGCGAAAATGAGTAATAATTACGAGGCAGTTCTTTATAAGATTGCTATTTGATGTTTACGACTGTATGTGAGATGTCAAAATTCTGGTACATGAGATTGGGTGAGAGTCTGCATCCATGGCTGCACTTGCTGTCAGGGCAGGGCATGTGGCGACGTATCCGTATCTTGGGACTCAGGGTGTGTTGTCGAGGCTTTTGATAATTCTTTGTGTACCAGTCTGTGTGTGTGTGTGTGTGTGTGTGTGGTAAAGACGAGGGTATAATGGTGAGTAGAGGAGTAAGTAGATGGTAGACAGTGCCATAGTTTCATTTTTTTTTTTTTTTTAATCCTAGTCTACAATGTATCACAGAGGCGTATCCAGGACTGTAGATGAGGGGTGTTCTCGGCTACCATGGACTTATAAAAACATGGAGAGAGAGAGAGAATAAATGGATTTTCACTTTTGTATTGGGTTTTAGGCGGTCGTCCACTGTAAATTTAATTGTAATTATATGGATTGATACGTAAGGTAAAGTGGGTATTTGTTGTTTTAGTTCCTGAATGTAGAAGGACCAACTGTTTGAGGGGCGAAGAGATACCTACGTTTCAATACCATAAGAACAGTGCAACTTATTGAGAGCCTCACACCCTCTACCACAGTACTAACAGTTCCTCGTTCATAATTTTAACTGATGTGTGTTTCTGGGAGCACTGCAATCGGTTTGTTTTCACCTGACGGAACTGCACCACTCCCTGTATACGAAGTCGTGGTTGCATGAAATTTGATGAGACTTAGTTTTGAGGTAGCATTGATTCTCAGTGGTTAGTAGTCAGAATGCCTTGACCATCAGCTGAACTGACAGGGTAGGGATCTTCGTCAGGTCAGAACAAACGAGTTATATGGCAAGCTGGCCACTCATAATATTTACACTATTCACTGCTGATCAAGTAAAGCACCAGTCATGAAGAATCAGTAATGTGGATGAACTGCCAGATATTTGCCAAAAACTTAATTTCCATTTTTCATTTGTTCCGTTTTCTTGAACTCGGTGACTGATTGAGGTTTTCCGCGACTGAATAAAATCGCCTGGCTATAGCCCAGAGTAAAATACCTATCTGGTTCCAGTGACAGGAGTGATCAAAACAGTTTTGAATCTGACTGCTAAACATTTTCTACGGTTTTATCAAAGCATCTGACTTTAAAAAAAAAAAAAAAAGAAGAAGTACCGTACGTGAACCCATTACAATGAAAATGTCATTACCGTATTTGTATCCCTTCTTACTGAGAGGAAGCGTTAAAAAATTGTGTGCGCAGTAAAGTGTAAGTGCCTTCAGCCCCCCACCCAAGTGTTTCACAAAATTTTACGTAAATTAACTCGACCTCATCAGTTTTAAATCATAGGTATATGAGATCCCATTGAGACCAGAGGATTTTCGTGAAGTTGAAGAAAACTCTTTGGGCGCAGCCAGTGTGTAGAAATAAAGCTGGAATCTGACTGGGATGTTCGATAGTAATTTTTTCTCATATTGCTGATAATCTCGCAGAAATCCACCCTAACCCCATGAAGTTGATAGCCTATATTTTTTTTAGGGTGTTGCTGAGCCTCCCTGCTAAAAGTCTTTCCCTATAATATTTTCACCCTTTCCAATTTCTTCCCCTCCCCCACCTTCCCACTACTTGGTCCGCAGCCCACGTGGTGATCCAGATGACCCGCAACACTACCCAGGACCACAACCCTCTGCTCTTCATCCCCTTCCCCTCACCCGCACCCACCATCTTCCCTCCTCTCCCCCGCTGCTGTCCTTACCCTTAACCTCATATTTGTCTTTCGCTTGTAGTTTAGAGGTTTGTGTTTCCTGCCAAAAACGTGAAATCCAAATAGACTTTCTAGAGGTTAATTTATTATCTTCCGTGTTTACACTTTCGTATTGCATCCTGTATGAAGTTATTCATTCCAGTTTTTTGGCTGGAAAAGACAGAAAATAAGTGACTTCATCCGAGATTTTAAGGGTAAAAAGGTGCATCTCTGAACCGGGCTTCCTAAACTCTCCGTAATTATAAACACCTGTCGTGAAAACAGGGCAGCGACTTATGTTTTGAAGCTAAGTTTCGTCCGGTCTAATGATATACTTTGGCAATAGCAAGAAGAATATTTCGAAGTGTCAGCCGACAAATCTTTTCAGGGATGAATAACCCAAATTTAAGGAGTTATCTGAAAGTTAATGGACTCTGAGAGGTAGATAACTATGACAGAAATTAGCCTGGGTGCGATGCATGACACATCAGGCCGTTTGCTGCCCCAGAAGGAGTTGAGTGGTCTTTGAAGTTCGTAAAAAGAGTAAGCTTAAGACCGCTCACAAACTCCCACTTCTCACCTTATGTTCTTCACCATTTGTTCTGTGGTCTAAATATAAGTAAAGTGGGTAAAAAGTCAACCGAATATCAAATAATCTTTTCGTTTAAGTATTGATTGCAAGTTCAGTAGAAAGTATAGGCTGTGCTGTACGGTACCTGATAGCTTGTATTGTATCTTGAGCATTCTTTTACTTTCAACATTCCTTCATCTCTCAAACCTGGGTCTTTCGATTTGCTAACGATTCCACTCTTTAGTAAATAATCAGCTTTCTGTCTTCCTTTCAGTCCGTACAGTAATTAATGCGGAAAGTGGTTTAGGAAGCCCTGTATTATTTTTTGGTGAAGCTTTACTAACAGTGTGTGATCTTTCAAGAGGTCATCAGCTAAATCTTTGAATGCTTAGATACATTGTGTGAACTTAGTGCCAGCTTTTTGTAGATATTTTAACTATACACCTCACAAATCACAGTGAATCTGAGGTGGCTGAAAATACATCTGAATTGGTACTATCCGGCAAATCTGTTTAACGACACCATATTCGCTAAATTGAAGTTTTCACAATCAGTGTGTGTTAACCAGTAATCGATCCGCGATTTATCAAATGTTAAGCATTTCTTTATACTGATATAGCATTATTAGACCAGGGATATGGTAAAAAAAATCTTAAACAGATTGTATTTTCCTGGTATAAGTTTTTTTAATTCTTCTGTAAGTCGAGGTTCCACTGTACTGTCACTTGCTGGAAGCTGTTGAGGTTGCCAGTGACGATATTAGCTGTGAAATTTGGACATGTTTTGCTTGCACTGAAAACTCCACTGGTTACGGCGGGAAGGAAAATTTAAAATAATTATGTATAACTGAAAAATTTTCATTGTGACTTGTAGCTACGCAGGTTAAACATGATAGTTACACGTGTGGCTTTATGCCCATGTAGGTCGTAAGTGTCA
The DNA here is from genome assembly GCF_032717465.1 of Coenobita brevimanus. Taxonomy (NCBI): domain Eukaryota; kingdom Metazoa; phylum Arthropoda; class Malacostraca; order Decapoda; family Coenobitidae; genus Coenobita; species Coenobita brevimanus. The sequence continues at coordinate 31,991,495 of NC_137039.1, read as the reverse complement.
GGCAAGGGCTTGTCACAGCACATAATGCAAGTTCTAATGCTAGAGTACAGCAATATTACATAGTGTACTGTAATGGCTGTAATACCTGTGAATACATGTGCACAGTCACGGTCAAGAATTTCCATACACTGTCTTAAAACCATCAATACGTAAAGAAATCTTGCCAAACCACTGAACAGTTATCAGGATTGTTGGAATCTCTTCATTTGTTCACCATCCTAAACGTGTAAAGAAATTGTTGACCGTGATTTTACTGTTTTTTGCCTGTAGTTTATATTTCAGCTTTGGTTTACAGTTCTTCAGCTCTGGCCGACCCTTGTGTCTGTGCTCAGGCCGAGTGATGTGGTAGTATTTTGTGGCTCCTCATACCTCTGCCACCATGTTACCACCACTACCACCTTTTGACACCACCACTACCACCTTTTGACACCACAACTACCACCTTTTGACACCACCACTACCACATTTTGACACAACGCAACCATCTTTTGGCACCACCATTACCACCTTTTGACACCACCATTACCACCATTTGATACCATCACTGCTACCTTCTGACACCACTTCCACCATCTGACACCAGCACCATCACTACAGCCATCTTACACCATTAACACCACTTGATACAACTGCCATCACTCCATCTAACACCGCTACACCGCCTCTTGTCTTCCATACTCTTCTTTCACACCTACACCACGACACCGGCTTCTAACTTCGCACCATTTTTTCACACCTTCACACCACCACCAAACATCTACACCATCTCTTCACACTTACACCACCACTATCACCGCCTCACACTAACACCATCACCACTACGCCACCTGTAATACGACCACAAAGCACCTGGATACTCGTTCCTCAAAATCTGACCACAAACAGCCGGTGTGCGAAAGGTAATGCAGGTGCTGTCAGCCATCTTGTTAGCCTGAGCTCAAACTAGACTGTGCTGTTGATGTTGTTGCTCACTCGCCTTGACCTGAGAGCAGAGGTGAAGGGAGCTGACTTACTGGGATCACATCCCATCCTCTCTCCCATACCACTATGCACACTACTCCCTCATACTCCCACATCACTCCCTCGCACATCATACGCTCATCATACTCACACTTCACTGGCATATAGTCCCTTACTCTTCCACACGCACACCCTCATACTTTCATTCCACCACCATATACTCTCAGCCTGACATACTCTCTCATATTCTTACACGTCAGCTACACACAACCACATACTCCCTTATACTTTATACCAAGAACATACTCCCTTAAACACCTATACCCCCTCTCATACTTCCCCCCACTCCCCCCACACACTTATATTCCGTACCACTACTTGACATCCACATCTCCCCTACACTACGTTTCCTTTACACCACATACCTTCCTATCCGTCCCACACCAGTACCTCACATTTCCACATCTGCCCTTTCCTCCCACCACTCCTTCCACTTACCGCTGGCACACTACCAATTATCCCTTCCACACGTTTCCCCGTCCACACCTCCTACCCTCCCTCCCCTGCCAACTTACCCACCTGTCCCACCCACCTTACCGCTGACACATCCCGCCCACATCACCAACCCACTCCCCTACCCACCTGTCCCACCCACCTACCACTGGCACACCACCCCCACTAGGCGTGCGGTGCTACGACATGCCAGACGGATTCCGGTGCGGTCCCTGTCCTTCGGGCCAGACAGGTGACGGCCAGGTGTGCACCAACATGGACCACTGCACACCCAACCCGTGCTTCCCGGGGGTCCAGTGTGCCAATACCGACTCGTACCCTCACTACCGATGTGGTCCATGTCCCCCTGGCCTTACTGGCAATGGGTCCACCTGTGCTGATCTGGATGAGGTGAGCCAACCCTGTATTTAAAACTGTGCATGTAGTGTATATAAAATTCAATCTTGTGTATCATATTGTTAATTTAATCGACGTAAAATTTAGACATATTTAAAGTAGGATGCTGTGGAGGTTATCTAGTTTACGTAAAATTCATCCCTACCATAATATTTGTGGAGGTTATTCACTAATCAACCCTGTCCATGTAATTGTGGACGTAATTCAGTCGACATAAATTGTGCACTCGATTTCTCTCTCTCTCTCTCTCTCTCTCTCTCTCTCTCTCTCTCTCTCTCTCTCTCTCTCTCTCTCTCTCTCTCTCTCTCGTTTTTCGTTTTAACTCTGTGCTTCTGTAGTTTATTTTAAGCTTTTTTCATATCCATCTGTGTATCTCTATTTCAGCCTGTGTATCTTTCTCTTAACATATCTCTCAGTCAGTATACCTACCTAGTTATTTTGTATATTATGCTTTATTCATATTTTTTAAAATCCTCTAGTGTGACAACTATGTGTACCAGACAGTGTACTTACGTTTTTATTTTGATTTTGATTTTTTATTACTCGGGTAGATATTTTGCTTTAGTTATATATTTTTCTCACCCCCGTAGTGTGACCTTGCCAATCCCTGTGACCCGCTGGTACGGTGCATCAACATGTCGCCCGGGTTCCGCTGTGACCCATGTCCGCATGGGTACACGGGGTCGGCGGGGCTGCAGGGAATCGGGCTGGACTTCGCCGACCAGCACCGCCAGACCTGCTACGACATCGACGAGTGCAACGACGGCATCAACGGAGGCTGTGTGGATAACTCAGACTGTGTTAATACTCAGGTGGGTACGAAATTAAGATACAGAGGCTTTAACGTTTATAGATACATTTTTCTGTCGTCATCACTGTTATATTTAAGATATAGAAGCATTTGCATTGTTTTATTTTCTCTGTCAATCTGTCACTGTATGTTGGCGATAATTTATAACCAAATGAAACCTGATGGTTTATAGGCCTGAATGGATTATGCATGTGTGAATACTCTAAGAACGTGCAGTATACTGTATTTATCTATCTATTGCATGATGCCACCTTTTACAGGATAAATGCGTCTGGTAATAGATAGAAAGAAAATTATACTGTATGTTCTTTGTAAAGCGACGTATCCTCCACCGTGGATTTTATATTAAGTCGGTTTACAGTACTGTCTTAACTTTCTTGTGTTCCAGGGTTCCTACTACTGCGGCAACTGTCGGTCTGGCTTCATTGGCAACCAGACGATGGGCTGCCACAACCAGCCCGGCCTGTGTCCTGACGGCCAGCAGTGTGATGAGAACGCCGACTGTGTCAAGCCTTACGGGAGAAACTCATATGTCTGCAGGGTTAGTGAAATGAAGGGTTGGTGTGTGTGTGTGTGTGTGTGTGTGTGTGTGTGTGTGTGTGTGTGAGAGAGAGAGAGAGAGAGAGAGAGTGTGTGTGTGTGTGTGTGTGTGTGTGAGAGAGAGAGAGAGAGAGAGAGAGAGAGAGAGAGAGAGAGAGAGCCATATCTGGGTGAGGGTTCAGCATAACTCAGACTTTAACAGTAATAATAATAATAATAATAATCGTAATCATAATCATAATAATGATGTTGGAGATAATACTTATGCTTCCCCTTCAGTGCCGAGTTGGTTGGGCAGGCGACGGTACCATTTGTGGACCTGACCGCGACCTGGACGGCTGGGCAGACTATGACCTGGGTTGCGCCGATGCCCGCTGCCGCCAGGACAACTGCGTCAACACACCAAACTCGGGCCAAGAGGATTCGGACCAGGACGGAATCGGCGATGCTTGTGATGAGGATGCCGATAACGATGGCATTCCGAACAGTCCTGTGAGTCTGGGGGGTAGTGTGTGTGTGTGTGTGTGTGTGTGTGTTTGTGTGTGTGTGGCTGAGTTTCCTCCCTAAGAGTTATGATCGTGTGGCTGGATACCAAACTTGCAGCCACACTTCAGTCCTAAGGTAGCACGATCTCACATTCCCCCCAATGTATTTATTAAGCTTGTTTACTTATATCTTTATTCATATCAGATTATATTAGGTCCACTACAGGATCGAACCTTCTCCTCACAGAGAGAGTGATAGCCAGAATTAACCCTTCCCCATACTAGCGAAGTAAGAATGGGGAAGGGATGTCTGCAGGAAGAGTGATGCGTGTGAAAAGTGAGTGTTGTGGTGGCTGTGTTTATATAAGTCTGTACTGTATATGCTGTCGGTGCACTCTACAGGTTCACAGATAAACTTTTAATACCTAAACTTTTAATACCTTTCTACTTGAATTCGAGTGACGCTTCTTTTAATTTGCACTTCCTGCTACCGGGTAATTATATTCAAATTAAGAAACGATTCTCATCTGGAAAAGATTTATAAAGGCTATATAATATAATCTCATATATAATCCCTGAGTTCGAAGGGTTAATCCGAAGCTGAATATACTCGTCAGGAGATGGCAAGAATAAAATGATATGAAAAAATAGGAATCTTGGGTCTCAGTGGGCTATGGACTGTCTTCACTTTCTCTTGACTGTAGCTCATCCATATTAACTGGGCGGAGATTTTTGTCCTATTGCAGCATATTTCCCGTAGCTCAGTGGCAGAAAAAGAATACTACAGCTCAACCTTCTCTCCATAGAATTTTCTTCGTGACTAGCACCATATTCTAGTGTTAATCCAGTGTTACAACTCAGCATTCAAGATGGGGAGATGGCAATTTTACGTCAGGTTATGGTGAAAACAAAGTATAGGCCGCCCATTAACTACTTCTTTCTTCCCAGGACAATTGCCCTCTGGTGCCAAACCCTGACCAAGCAAATACTGACCCCGACGGCGCCGATGACCAGGGCGACGCCTGCGATAACTGCCCGACCATACCTAACTTGGACCAGGAGGACACCGATAAGGATGGCTTGGGAAATGCCTGTGACCCTGATATTGATAATGATGGTGGGTGAGATAGAGTAACTGATAGATAAACAGATAGAGGTAAATAGACAGATGACCTGTTGACAAATCCATACCTATAGATTGGAAGGATGTGTGAAAATTGGGAGGATTTTCTTTTTTTTCGTTGAATTGCTCGATAGGGGAGAGAGAGAGAGAGAGAGAACTTATCATTTCTATCTGAACGATATCGATCAAGATGGATTGGTAGGTGGAAGTAACCCTGACAAGGTTAGTGAAATAGACAGATAGAGCGGGATATGAAGTAGTATAAGTAGTAGTAGTAGCAGCAGTAGTAGTAGTAGTTGTTGTAATTGAGAGGAAATAAGTAAATGGTAAATGTGAAGGTTACCAAAGAGAAAGGCGAATGAAGGGTTGACCAGGTGATGGGCGAGACATGAATATGCTTCAGTCAGTCATGCAGTCAGACAGATCCGTACACCACGTTGCGTTACCTTCCCATACCCACTATCCAAGCACTGTAGTTGGTTTGTTTTTATCAGACAGAACCCACTTCCAGACCCAAAAATTCAATGAGCTGTAGTTAAGAGGTAAGAATGAGTCTGCATGGGCACTAGTCAAACACCCTCCAGTCTGAGTACACTTGGCCATCAAAAGAGCTAAAGGAGGTTAGGGACCTTCGTCGGTTAGAATTCTTGGATATTAGTCATGTCATCCTCCCTGCCTGGCTACATTAGGCCGTCAACTGAGCTGAAAGGAGGTATGGATCTTCGTCAGGTCAGAATTCTCCTTGGTAATCAGTCAGATCAACCATCCCGTCTCACTACACTTAGCCATCAGTTGAGCTGTTCGTCAATTTATTATTCTCCTTGGTTATTAGTCAGATCAGGCCTCCAGTCTGACTACATTTGGCCATCAACTGAGCCAAAAGGGTTAAGGATCATCGTCACAGATTAGAACATGTGCACTACAACCTCCTCCCACATCCCGCAGGCGTCATCAACCGCAAAGACAACTGCCCGTATATTGCCAACTCTGACCAGCTGGACACGGACAGGGACGGGCTGGGTGACGCCTGTGATAACTGTCCCAAAGTGAGTAACCCAGGCCAGGAGAACAGGGATAAGGATCTGCTGGGTGACGCCTGCGACAACGACCACGATATGGACAAGTGAGTAAGAGGGTGGGAGTGTAGGAGGCATTTTGTTTCGCTATCCGTGTTTGTCTAGATTATTTTCCCCTTAGGACTTGCTTGACGATGCCTGCGACAGTGATCACAGTATGGACAACTGATTAAACGATCGGAATTTGTGTACCTACCCATTTTGTTTGTCCATCCACTATTGTATTGCTTTTAACTAAGGACATGTTCGGTGATGCTTGGTGGAGAAGAAGTGTGGATGGTGTTTATGATGATCAGTAAGAGACTGGAATTTGTTTATCTAGCCATATCTTTGGACAAGTGAGTAAGAAGATAGTTTTTTTTTTTTATAACTACCCGTATTTATCCATCCATCCATCCATCATCCAGTCCTACATTGCCCCATGAGGAGCGTAGGAGCCCGGGGCTAGGCAGTTGGTCCCGACATTTAAGATGAAAGTGACCAGCCTCACTCATCCCTGAGTGGCATTACATGAGCAATCAACCCCAACCATCCCTTGGATATAAACCTTCACCGGCTCAATCCGATTGGAGCGCAGTAATTACCCACTAAACCACCAGGCGCCAAAATTTGGTTATATGGTTACCACCCAGCTTAGGAAATGGTTTCCTGGTGCACAGGAAACCATTTGGCTTGTCACTCAGTGTAGAGTCACCCACAGGCTGAAGGAAGTGGAACGAATGAAGGAAAGAAAGACAGAAGAGGGAGTGTAAAGTCACCCGTAGGCAGAAGGACAAGGAAAGAATGAAGGAAAGAAAGACAGAAGAGAATGGAAGGAAAGAAAGATGGAAAGGAAAGGGCCGACACCCGAGAGCAGCACTACATCGAATGAGTGGATGGTGAGCGCCCCCACCTACCACAAATATCTAATTTATATTTTTATTTAGCTACACGTGTTTATTTATCTAGTTTATTTTATTTGTGCTGTCTAAGGACTTGCTTGAGAGCTGACTGTGACAGTGATTTAACAGACAAATGAATTTATGGTAGGCCATTGTATTTATTTGTGTATTATGTATTTATTTATTTTAGTCACGATCGCTCTCATCTCACAAATGTCGTCTTGTCGTCCTCAGTTCTGTGAAACTCTTAGTTGGCAACAGCTGGAATTCAACACGGTACTATAGTTCATTAGCTTTAACTTGGCCCAGATTTTCATCTTTTGCAGCTTATTCCACGTAGTTCAGTGGCAGAAAAAGACGATACTGTGGCTCTACATCCTTTCTCTAGCACTCCGTGACTAGCATCATATTCTTGTGTTTATCTATTGTTATAACTCACCATTCAAGATGGAGGGAAGTCAGTTTTAAGCCAAGGTAAAGTGAACAGAGTATAGAGTGTATGTATTTTACTTGAACCAAGAAGATAATGTACTGTAATCCCTGTTTTTCCTGTCTTGGATATGTTCCCCCGCATTTTTCTCAACATTTAGATTTATTTCCCACAAAAATTAGGTCTTATTTGCCATAGTTTCATTCATGATTATTAAACTTGGGAGTGGCTTTCCGTCGAGTATCACATATATGACTTGGCTATGAATTTACTGAACTTAGGAGTGGCTTTGCACCGTTAGGAGTTAAAGAATACGGTTGTAAGGTTCATTGCTATGCCCAGACTTAACAAATAATTGCTTCCAACAGGGACGGCGAGCAGGACGACGTGGACAACTGCCCCACCATCATCAACAGCGACCAGCACGATGCGGACGAAGACGGTCTCGGCGACGTATGTGATCCCGATGCCGATAACGACGGGGTTCCGAACGAGCGTGACAACTGCGTCTTGGTGTTCAACCCGGACCAGCAGGACTCCGACGGAAATGGAATTGGCGACGCGTGTAGGGATGATAGGGATGATGATGGCTACCCTGATTATACCGACAATTGTCCTAATAATTCCAAGATCTACACTACAGATTTTAGGTAGGTGATAGGATTCCAGGAGCTTGAGTGATGTGTAAGTGATTGCGTGGCCTTCTTCACTGGACATGCTTTTGACAGCTCACACTTTCGTACTTTATCCTAGTTTCTGCATCTTACCTCACCACCTTTGCTTTTGTGTTGCCTTATTTCCCTACTCTTGACGTGCTAGAAGTGTGTTGTGGAAGAAAACGGAGGCTAAAGTTTTATGTCTATTAAGTACACAGTTCCCGCTAAAACATTTATTTATTTTTTTATTTTTACTTAGACTCAGTTTTCCCCAAGAACACGACCTGCTACGTTTATTTATTTATTTTTTTTACTGGGGATCAATTTTTCCCTAGAACACGACCAGCTGCGTTTATTTGTTTTATTTTTTCTAAGGCTCAGTTTTCCCCAAGAATACGATCTGTTGCGTTTATTTATTTCTTTTCTCGTCTTCTTTTTTTCTTAGGCTCAGTTATACCCTAGAACAAGACCTCCTGCGTTGCCTGAACTAACTATACTCTTTTTACTTTCTTTTTCAGCTTATTGGCCGTAACTCAGTGGCAGATAAGACAAAGCTGCTCCTCCACATCCTTTCTATAGCACTGCTTCGTGACTAGCACGATAATCCGGTGTTAGTCAACTCAGAATGCAAAGTGGAGGGGTAGCAGTTTAAGACCGAGTCATAGTAAATATAGTATCACCAATTATTCTCCAGTATGACTGTACTGTAGCTGTTCATCCCTTCATAGTACTTCTTAGTGACTAGCATCGTAATCCGGTGTTTATATATTGTTACAGCTCAGCATGCAAGATGGAGATGGCAACTTTAGGCCAGGTTGGAGTAAAAAGGGTAAAGCATCATATTCTGCAGATTTAATTTTTTGTTGCAACACAGCATACAGTATGGAGGGATGGCAGTTTTAGGTCAAATTAAGAGTGAAAATATTATAATTAAACTTTCTCCCCCTCCCAGGACGTACCAGACTGTTGTACTGGATCCCGAGGGCGAGTCCCAGACCGATCCCAACTGGGTGATCTACAACAAGGGCGCCGAGATTGTGCAGACCAAGAACTCCGACCCAGGACTGGCTGTTGGTTAGTAGTGAAGTGGTTGGGGGTCATTAGAGGGCAGTTTAGCGATAGTTAAGAGTTTTTAGGGGTGGTTAAGGGAGGTGGGATAGTTTTTATTTATTTATTTATGTATTTATTTTTTGAGGTACCGGTAATAGATGGGTGGCTACCATCGATCCTGGGAGGTACTGTCGTGAGAGTGAATTGTAGCTGCTAGCTTGGTAACGAGACATAGTCATCCCTTGTAGGCAGAAAACATTCAACCACAAGTACAGTCACTCAGTGAACTTTCTTCTCAGTGACTGATCCAAGCATAAAAGTCCAAGATGAGAATCTCACATTGTTACGTATCTTAGTACACATCCCATATTCCTTTCTTCCCAACAACTTCATCAACCGTATGGAAGTAATTAGCTGATTTTGCTATACCTTGTTATCCATCTCAGATATCGCTTTTCCCGAACAGTTGTCAGCAGGTGTTGGGAAGTAATTAGCAGATTTTGGCACATGGTTTGGCTTCTAGTGTACAGAAAACATCGGCGGTACCATGGCCAACCCCAATACGGGATTCTTGAGAAGGAACCATGGCATCAGTTTTAGATCAGATAAGATTAGGTTAGATTAAGGCATTAGTGTGTGATTTACAACAAGGGCGCCGTTTTTTTTTTTTTTTTTTTTTTTTTTTTTTTTTTTTTTTTTTTGAGGGTAGTTTAGAGGTAAGTAAGAGTTTTGGGGGCAATTCAGGAGTGAAGAAGGGAGTTTCAAAATGCAGGGGAGTAGGAGTTAAGGGTATTTTAGGGTTTATTAAGGGGTAAAGGGGAAAGGTAGAGGGTAGTTTAGAAGTAGTTAAGGGATAAACTAGAAGTAGTTAGAGGGTAAAGGGAGAGTTTAGAAGATAGTTTAGGAGTAGTTAAGGGTTTTTAGGGATGATTCAGGGGTAAAGGGAAGGATTAAAGGTTACGAGTAGTAGCCTAGTAGTTATTATTATTATTTTTTTTTTTGGGGGGGTGATTTAAGGGTAAAAGGGAGTTAAAATTATTCAGTAGTGGGGGAGATAGACACGAATTCAGGGTTAGTTATGAGGTCTGTAAATCACTGTAGTCAATCCCTTCCCCCCTCTCCCCCTGCAGGCTACCACAAATTTGGCGGTGTGGACTTTGAGGGCACCTTCTTCGTGGACACCGCCATTGACGATGATTATGTGGGCTTTATCTTCAGGTAGGTGATGGTGGTGGTGGTAAGGTAGAGGTGGGGTGCTGCTGCCATGATGGTGTGATGATGATATTAATGATAGTGATGGTGATGGTACTGGGGGGGGGGAGGGGCAAGGGGGGGTGCTGTATTTATTTCGTGTCTTGATCCAGTAATATATTTTGAATGTCCACGTCTAAATAAAACTTGATGAGACACTCACAGCTGCATATAAACTGTATTTATTTCGTGTCTTGATTCAGTTGTATATTTTGAATGGCCGTATCTAGATAAAACTTGATAAGATACTCATAACCGCACATAAACTCTGAGTATTACATTCAGCGAATCCTGTCATTCATGTAAAACATGTCCCAACAGCTACCAAGACAACGCTCATTTCTACACGGCAATGTGGAAGAAGAACACACAGACCTACTGGCAGGCTACACCGTTCAGGGCAGTGGCAGAGCCGGGCATACAACTCAAGCTGGTGGAGAGCTCGACAGGTCCCGGCCAGATGATGCGAAACTCACTGTGGCACACCGGCGACACTGAGGACCAGGTGAGTGAATGCAGGGCTGGGACGGGGAGAGACTGAAGCTTAATAAAAAGGGTGCATTGAGGGCTTGGACTGGAGTGATTTCTACGGGAGGGAGGGGGGTTGACCTCTCCCATCCTCTCCCTTTCTTACCCTCAAGAATTCTGCCTTCCACTTTCCTCCTTCACACACACATACTAGAACACCCCCACTCATCTCCTCAAAGTCTCACTCCCACACTTCTTTTCACATCTCGGTCAAACAACTGTGGAAGGACCCCAGCAACGTTGGGTGGAAAAGGAAAACATCTACCCCTACATGTTACTTTTTCACTCTTACTCCGCCACTTACTCTTCCCACAGTTCCCCACTCGCCTCACATCCCTCAGTCATCTATACACAGGTTAGACTATTCCCTCACTTACTGTATACTATTCGGAAAGGACCCCCGCAACGTAGGATGGACGACAAAGACCCCTTGCTGAATCCCTGTAAATTGGTGTTTTGTAAGTGTTCCTCCCCTCCTTCTCGCACTCCCCCAGTTGTTCAGTTTCCTGTTCTCCAGCACATGCCACACTTTCTGGAAGGACAACTAAAATTAAAGTGAAACACGAGAGGTTCGTAATGTTAAATGTTGCTTCCAAGCTTCATAATGTTAAGCATTACTTCCTAGCTTCATAATGCAAAATGTTAATTCCTAGTTTCATAATGTCTAATGTTACTTCCTAACTTCATAATGTTAAATGTTACTTCCTAGCTTCACAATGTTTAATGTTACTTCCTCACTGGTCACCTGCGATTGCCCGACATCTTTCACTCCCCACTCCCTCGAGTACTATACCATTTTTTACACTAAATTGGCCTAAAATTGCCGTCTCTCTATTGTGAATGCTGTGGGAAAAAAAAAAATCTGGGTCAGGTTAGGGAGAAAAAACTAGGTAGAGTTGTAACATTGTCTTTTCATGTTTCTAAGCCACGTGGAAAAAAAATGAAAAAGGGCTAAGTTAGGGTGAAAATACTGTGTAGAGTTGTAATATTATCTTTTCCTATTTCTAAGTTACGTGAAATAAGGAGCAACATTGCGAAAATCCGGGTGGAAAAAAAAAAAAAAGGTATAACTTTCCACTCCGCCACACAGGTCAGACTACTGTGGAAGGACCCCCGCAACGTAGGATGGAAAACGAAGACGGCGTACCGGTGGATGTTGCTACACCGTCCCGGCATAGGACTGATCCGCCTGAGGGTGTATGAGGGCGAGAACATGGTAGCTGACTCCGGTAACATCTACGACAGTGCTCTCAGGGGCGGCAGGCTGGGGGTGTTCTGCTTCTCCCAGGAAATGATCATCTGGTCTGACCTTGTGTATCGCTGTAATGGTAAGTTTTCCTCTCTTGTGTAGGCCTTTGTAAGATTTTGTTCTGTTGTGTAGGTCTTTGTTAGTTTTGTTCTGTAGTGTAGGTCTTTGTTAGTTTTGTTCTGTTGTGTAGGTCTTTGTTGGTTTTGTTCTGTTGTGTAGGCCTTTGTTAGTTTTGTTCTGTTGTGTAGGCCTTTGTGAGATTTTGTTCTGTTGTGTAGGTCTTTGTTAGTTTTGTTCTGTTGTGTAGGTCTTTGTTGGTTTTGTTCTGTAGTGTAGGTCTTTGTTAGTTTTGTTCTGTTGTGTAGGTCTTTGTAAGTTTTTGTGTTGTTGTGTAGGTCTTTTTTTTTTTTCTGTTGTGTACGTCATGGTAAGTTTTGCTGTGTTGTGTTGGTCCTTGGAAATGATCGACTGGTCTAACCCTGTATGCAGCACTTGAGGGTTGTAGGAGTCACGGTATATCATAATTGACCTAGCGGCTCATATTCACAGAGCTTAGAAGCCCAAACCTGAGGGTTCCCCGCCATATAAATGCTGTTTGTGAAAATACCCCTAAAATGGCACATACGCATTCTTGCCGTTGGGCGGTGAGGGGTTGAGGCTGGTCGCTGATTCTCATGTATTCGAGCTGAGTGAACATATAACTGCGAAAGTGCTAGTACATTATGAAGAAGGGATGACGGATATTTCATCTGAAAGGATTCAAGTTCCTAAGAAGGCCACGAGGCTTTATACTGTGGGTGTGGGTGTGTATATATATATATATATATATATATATAATGTGTGTGTGTGTGTGAGTGTTATCCATAGACGAAACAAAAATATATCAAGCCGACCTCTAGTTTTAGGGCAGTAAATATGACCGGTAAGTTATAAGTGCATGTGCATACTTCGATTTTTATTAATTTCTCTTTTCCCACAGATCAAGTCCCTGAAGCAGTGTACAACGAACTGCCACCTGATCTGCAGCGCCAAGTGACCATTGACTATACCAAACCCGTGCCAGTTGGGTTGTAGTCAGGGAGAAGCGACCATTTCTGCACGTCACACCAAGGACGGTCTTAAATTTGTTGTATTTTAGTTGTAATTCCATCTGTGAAATAAACGATCGCATTCAACTCATCCATCACTTGTGACACTACACCGAGGTCCCATTAATGCTGAGTTGAATCAGAGTTAAAGATGTGTTAGAATTTAGGATCAAATTTGCTCCCCGAGTAACTGAGACTGGATATATCAGTGTTTACATATTCCATTGTTTTGGTAGGTGGTACGGGGTGGCGGAGGGATGTCTTCTTTACTCAGTTAAAGGTGTTTTACGCCTTGGAACTCGATAAAATGGGATAGGTGAGTGTCATTGTGCTTTATTTGTACGATATTTTTGCTTGTTGCCTAATGAGATGACCTAGAACTAAAACGGAGTTGGTGTCGGCGTGTTCAAAGTCGGTCGGTTTTGTTTTCCCGGATGAAAACAAAGCCAGATGATCTTGAATTTATCACTCGAGTATATCATAATTTTGAGATGCATATTATCCTGAGTAGTCACAGCGGTTGTCTCGTAACTCATTTAATGGTATAAACACCTGTGGTTGAATCAAGGCTATTTACAAACATTTTCAGTTTTGTGTTAGCCTACAGGTAGGTTAGGGGTGCGGGTATAGGCTCAACGAAACTAACGTTGTCTGATGTTATAGCTTGAAGAAAATACAGTGACTAAGCAGATATATGCCTTCTTGTGAAAGACCGACACCGTTTACCGGTAGAAGCTCAACTAATCAAATGGTGCTGATAATGAAAATTGAAAATTGATAAGTAGGAACAGAAGGTGACCAAGGAGAGCTGTAAGTCAGTGCGTAAAGTAATAAACTAGAGTTATGAACTTTTGTATATACACAATAACGTCTATCAGTGCCTAATTGGGCAGGCATGGGCTAAACCTCTGTACCCTAATATTAAAGCAGTTTCACCACGCTAAGGCTTTGCACACAACCTACTTAAGCCTGTAATTAACATGATAATTATTATATAGTAATGGGGTAATCAACGGCTATAACCAATGACTAGGTGTTAAGTTGTCAGTCTGAAAGGATCATAAGTTACGGTATAAGACAAGTTTCATTATTTGTATATTACAGTCGATAGTGACGAGAATAAAATACGTATTATTATTATTATTATTATTATTATTATTATTAATGCTGATTTTAAAGTATTGCATAAACGTAATTTTTGTTATTGGTGTTATGGCTACCGTTGTGATGTATTAGTACGGTATGGTATATTTAATCAGAAGTCATTCTAAAATCTAAATAGATTACAGAATAACACTGCTAATTAAATGACGGCCTGAAGGTTGTCAGGTATAAGGAGCCAAGATATGTTTTAAAAGTAAGCGAGGTGTGCTTAGAATTTTATGAGGTAACAGTATTCGAGGAGGGGAGTTGTGGTCGGCATGAATCGACCCATTGATATAGTGACGTCTTTTTATGCTACTACGAGACAGTATACTTATTGTCGGCTGTATATAACCTGTTTAGTGTGAGAAGTTTTCTCTTTGGTGAATAAAATCGTCTGAAGATAGCCAGGCTTAAAATAAGACGTCCCAGACTCAAAGGGAAATGAGCTACCGACAGGCAGCCCAAGGTGATGTAGCAGTATATGTTCATTAATTGTTGGAGTTGTCGTGCTACCAATTTTAAAGAAATTATTGGTGTTTTTTTGTAGGAAATGGAAATTGATCAGTTAATTACTAAGTTTTCTGGTACCACAACAGTTCGCTAGCATCGCCATACTAATACAGTATTGCTGTTCTCATTTAGGCTAAGCAAAATTATCTCGTTAATGACAATATGCAAGTTGGCTGAAAATCATAAGTTCGTTCTTTAAATATGTTCATAACGCGAAATTGTTTTTGGTGTTTAAGTTAGCCATCTAAAACACATGTTTTCGTCGTAGCCTGAGTTATCATAACTTACAACTGCGATTTTTAATTATTATACATAGTATCTTAAAGTCCATTCTCAGACACAAGCCATAATGTGTACATTTCAAAATCAAGCTAATGTTATTATAAGTCATTAGATGGGCGAGTAGCCCAACAGTTGATTAATACATGGAAGCTGATATTGCAAAATCTTATCCCTATCTATGTTTACCGTATTTATTTATTTTTAAAGCCTTCCTTTGCTTTCACAGGGTTACGAAACACCTTGGGTTATTATATGGCTCTTGAAAAAGTTTTATAATACCTGAAAGTGATATTTTCATGAGTATGGGAGCGTAATGGGTTGTTGGAATGGGGGGGGGGGCCTCAGTGTTTGTACTTTACCGTAAAAATCTATACCTGTACGTATTATTTAATGCCCTTGGGCTTAATGTTCATATTGTGACGTCAGTGTATGGAGCACTGTACCGGTATGGAGTAATGGTTCGATATTTTGTCACATTGTATTCATGTTTGGCTGACGTATTTTTTCCCCCCGTTTGTGTGACATCACTTGACCATTAATATTCGCCAGTTTGTATTTCTGTCATGTTTATGTAATGGTGAGTAACTTCCCAGAGCTATTCATTATTTTAATTCATTTTTGTCTTATTTAAAGTGGTGCACCTCCAGATTGTGGAACGATAAACTACATGACATACCTGGTAGTTGGTAATGCAGTGTTTTTCGTACTTGTGTCTGTGTATGATTTTTACGAGGCATATCAGAAATTGTGGGTAGGCTAACCTGTAACGACTGTAACGTTGAAATAACAAAAGTAACAGAGCTAACCTTCGTTATCGTGTAAGCTTGAGGTACGCCTCATTACCAAATAAATATGTACTGGAGAGCGTAGTTTCAATATCCTTGATGTTTTCTTGGCACGCATCATTTTAAATACGTGTTTTACAGTCATTTCTTTAAACTGGACGTGGAGCGGTGGAGGGACCTGGAGCGGTGGCGTCTTCGTCGTGGGTCTACCCCCCAGACGCTGTCGAAGAGAAGAGGAGGACAGCATGGGGGCCAAACCACCGCAAACCCCCTCGGCCCCTCACGGGGCTCGAGTACCTGGGAGTGGCTTCGGACGCCCGGGCAAGTACCACATCTCCCAACACAACACACACAACAACACCGTTTTTCCTACACCGAGAAATGACCCCCCGGCTGTCATTTCTCGACGACTTCTAGCCGGGGACATTGAGAGCAATCTACGACCCACCAACAAATACATAATGTCCAACATGCTCAAAACCTATCACGTCGAGCCGACAGACAAAGGGTTCAGTTCAGTGCAATTCCTGCAAGAACTGGACCCATTACACCTGCACAACACTTGCATCCAGAAAACATTACACAGACACCTGGATCTGCTCCTTGTGCTCCTTCCCCTCACCCACCAACCCCCCTACCAATCCTACTCTTATTTCTTTCACACCTCCACAGCCAAACCCACCGATCCTTCCCACACCATCCAGTCCCCCAACTCCTCCCATTCCATCCCATCCTAATCCACCTCAACCCTTACCTCCATGGAGGTAGGGAAGCTTCCTATGCAGATGATATAACACTTACATGTACGCATCAAAACGCAAACACAACAGCACACATCATTCAACCTTACCTCAACACTACACGAATGGTTCACCACAAACAGGCTCAAAATAGCCCCAGCCAAATCTACAGTGACCCTTCTCACAAACTGGACAGCAGGACACAGTCACATCCCACACCTCACCATAAACAACACTCCCCGACCAAACACACACACACACACACACACACACACACACACACACACACACACACACACACACAAAATCCTTGGTGTAACATACAATACATCAATGTCATTTAAACAACACATCACAAACATTAAAAATAACACCAAGACTCAATGCTTTGAGGTCACTTGCCCATACAACATTCGGACACAACAAAGAAACCACCACCACAGTATACAAACAATACATACGTTCAGTGATGAATTATGCAAGCCCTGCCTGGGCTTCTAACCTCACCAAAACACACTACAACACTCTACAGACCATACAGAACAAGGCCCTAAAAATAATCACAGGCTGCACAGCTACTACACTCACAGACCACCTAAATCAAGAAACCAAAGTCCCCAAAGTCAAGGATCACCTAGACATGAGAGGCACCCAGTTTCTTGCTGCAGCCTCCACAAACCCACAACATCCACTATATTACATGGCAGCACATCCACCCACAGCAAGGAACATCAAAACAACACCCAGCACACGATACCATACACAAATACTGTCATCTCTCCCCTCTCGCCCTCCTCAGGCCAGCTTCCAGAAGCATATCCACACTCAGATCACTCACCGCTCCATTCAGTCACTTAAAGACAACACACAGCTGCATGCACGGCCTCCTGACATCCACCCTTCTGAATCCTATCTCCCTCATGAGGACAGGGTCCACCTGGCCAGGCTGAGATGTGGGCACCATCCAGCCCTCTTAAGCTACCAAAAGAGGCTGGATGACTCCGTTGCTGATGCCTGTCCAGGATGCAGCACAGCACCGCATACTATTAAGCACATTATGGAAGACTGCATTGCACACTATCACCTACGCCAACAACACAACATACACTCTTTGAGAGCTCTGTGGGAAAGCCCTGTCTCGGCCATGGCCTTCCTAAGGGACTCGGGGCTGTTCGGCCAGACTGCCTAGGGAACAACAACTACTACTACTACTACTGACGCTTTAGCAGGTTGTGTGTGTGTGTGTGTGTGTGTGTGTGTGTGTGTGTGTGTGTGTGTGTGTGTGTGTGAAGTTCATGTGTTCATGGGTGTGTATGCGTTGATTTAGATATGTAGGTTGTTTATACGGTATTTTCACTGACGTAATGGAAGGTAGCAATACTTAACTTGCCGAGACGAACAGCGTCGTCTCCAAGAAAACCATTCAGATTCCTGTGACCCCCATGATGACTCCCTTTCAGCTACATAAAATCGTCTGGTGTTAGCTGGGATAGAATTCTAGAGCTGTCCAGACCACTGAGGGGTTTAGCAGACATTATTAGCACTCAAGCTCCTATGACTCACTTTCAGGTAAACAGAATCGTGTGTAAGCTGGAATTTTAACGTTGCTCCGATCATGACACGGTTACACATAGCTCCTGCATATTAATGTATTGCTGGAGAGATGTGAATATGACAAACTATTTAATTCTCTCTCTCTCTCTCTCTCTCTCTCTCTCTCTCTCTCTCTCTCTCTCTCTCTCTCTCTCTCTCTCTCTCTCTCTCTCTCTCACTAAATTCAGTATACGAATGAACTATACCGTTTTTACTTGGCCTAAAATTTCCACCTGTTCGTCTTGAATACAGAGTAGTGGAGTAGTAACGAGATTAAAAACAGAATATGATGCTAGTCACGAAGTGCTATGAAAAGAATGGAGGGCCTTAAGTGTCGTATTCTGCAGGCTACTTGAAATAAGCTGCAAAGAGACAAAAATCTGGGCACATTTAAGGTGAAAGGATGTAGTGTTTAATACCCAGGTATGTCATGCTGTATCCCAAGTTGATGTACCGTATCAGTCTGGGTTGCCCTTAGGAAGCGTTGTTGATCTGGACTGGTTGTTAACACGTCAATTCAAATGAAGTTTCTTATTTGGAGTGGGCCAAGGTCTGATTATGCCATTCTAGCTTCCAAACCAGTCTATTAATGAGCTTACTTTACAATGGCGTCTTAATATAATCTTGGTGTGTGTGTGTGTGTGTGTGTGTGTGTGTGTGTGTGTGTGTGTGTGTGTGTGATAATTTTTCATCCAATCAGGTTTGAGTGCTCTTGGGTGTGGATCAGAGAGCACATGATTGGTTGGTTCCGAGTGAGGGTAGAAATAACAGGACTATCACCCCTATGTACAACAACACAAGAGCTGTTTTGGGTGATACTTGAAGTGCTGTGGTGATATTCGAACTCGGGCTGTAAGGCATGAACAGTAAAGGCGAAAGCTGGTTAAGAATGATAATAGAATTCCCCAGCTGCCCCTAAAAAGTGGACTTGTCACCGTTTGTACCCAGAAGACGTATTTTCTTCACATTATCCCTAGAGTCTTCACTGAAGCTAGACGTGTGAGTATATCTTTTGGATGTGTATAGTTACCCAGAATGCGGTACGTCTTTTCTCCTATATCCACATTTTGCGTCGTAGTCAGCCGTTTGGCCTTGCGAATGGATTATGAACAAATTTAGGTAGTAACCAGAATGCATTTCGCTTTTCCTTTTCACGATCTCACAGCTTCGTAGACAGTCGTGTGTGAGTAGCTTTTGAAGAGGCAAATTAAGAGTTGTGTGGGCCTTGGGCTACAGCATCTTCTGGAGGCCCCCCTAGTAGGTAAAGCAGCGAAGATATGAGGCAAAAGGCTGGGGGATTCTGGGGTATGCGGAAATCTCTTCGCGTTTGGGTCCACGGCTCTGCACCGTCCAGTGATGAATCTGGAGTATTTTAGGACAGGTTCAGGAAGGAATTTTCGTTAATTTGTACACCATTTTCTTCACAGACACCCGCTGCCTTTTTAAGTTATAAGGTACATCAGCAAGCTTGTACAGTAAACATAACAGTGTCTGCCGCTCTTTCAATTTTAGGAGTATGAAATTCCTAAGATCAGTTGGCTATCCTCTGTCTTGTGGGATCCCCTTTTGTGTGGGGGGGGCCCCCTCAGTTTAATGCTGTCCTGACTTAAGTTAACTATATGGCCTAGAGCTCAGCGTCCGTAGTATTGCCTGAGAGTTTTGGACTGATTTTTGATGTAAAGCTTTGTGAGAGTTTTGATTACTTGAATGTTCGAGTCATACCGTATACAGATTTAAAAATTCTTGGCAGTTTCTGTTATGCCTACTGCTTTTAAATAGAATTAGAAATATTAGATTATTAGGTTAAAGAACAAATGTTACGGTATGAAATAGAAATGAACAAAAGAATGAAACAAAGTGCCAATACCTAACGTCTTGTGACACAATGTCTACTGAAAGTCTCATTAGACCTTGTTATGACGCAGGTAATAGCGGTGCGAGTTAGGTACTTGGAAAACATATTGATGAAGTAGGGAGGACAGAGTCATGGGTAAATACAGTAATGGTCATGGATCATTCTAGAATCATGTTACAGTTCCTGGTGAAAATGCGGTTAAATGATGCTTATTTGCTTTCTAAAATCACGTTCCAAGTGAAATTCTTTTGAGTCATAAAATCGTGCACAACAGTTCGTCAGGGTACTATCAGGCTTCTTTGCCGTGGCAGAGATGACTTACTAATGAACGTCTCATACTATGATCCAGGATTAACCAGTAGTGCTATTCTTCCATTACTTGGAAGGTTACCACTGATACTGTGTGCCGTGAGGTTAAGCTTATATGGTAGTCTTAATAAAGTACACGATGAAGCACTATAACCAGTCTTAGGCAGTAGGCTGCATCCACAGGAGCACAAAACAAGGGTTCAGTACTTACAGATGTAAAAGTTTAAATAAGAATTTTTTACATTGGATGGAAGTAATCTAGTCCCTTTAACTCCCGTCCGATGACTTTTTTTTTTTTTTTTTTTTAATAGTAATCTTGAAAGACTTATAAGTAAAGGTGTTAGTAACAGCCTTATTTAACCTCTTCAGTATGGACAAGCTTTCCTGAGGTGAATGAAGTAGTTAAATGGTAACAAGAAAAATTGTCATCGAATTGAAAGGGTTGAGCACACTCTTAAACACTGAGGATGACTGTCCATCAACCCATGATTACCGTAGCTGTTGTGGGTTGTCTGTATGTTTTTACTAGACTCAGAGTCCTTAATCTAGGAGGGGGTGGCCACGGAAAATCGCCTTCATGTCGCTCTGTCTGCCGCTATCAGGTTGCCCTCCCTCCAGCTCATACCACCTGTCATCTCATTCACGTAGTATAAAGTTTTTGGCTGTAGCCTAATCTAATTACAGACTAAACTGTACTGAGCAGCATTAGGCATAACAGGTGATTGGTCATAAGACTTTATTAGTACTAACAATGCAGTATTTAGACATTCATCCCTCTCCCCTTTTTTTCCCTACAATACCTCACTAAACATTGTGATAACAGGTTGAATTTCAGAACTAAATTTAAATAACGGTAACTTATTCAGTACGGTAAGTACATGAGGGTCTTCCTGCGTTTAATAAAATCCTCTGGTGGTAGTGTGAACGAATTAAAAGAAAAGACGTTTGAGAGTGGGGCTTTTGAAACAAATTGCCATCATTAGGAAAGGGCTAAATTTTTTATTGCTAGATGTCTCTCCTGTACTGAAGAAAATCGCCTGCAGATAATAAGACAGTAATAAGTAGCCTAAAGACGTCATTATACGGATTTCCTATGATGAGTAATATCGCCTGGTGAAGGAAAGAATGTAGCTAGCACAAAAGGGGGTCTTCCTGCTGTAGAGGGTGGAGAAGTCTGAGAGGCCTTAACGTTAATGAGATGTTTTATAATGATGTTTTTGGATGAGCTGCGCCATTATAGTCAAGGTCATTGAATAATTAGTACAGTCTGAGATAGAGATAGAGAGAGAGAGAGAGAGAGAGAGAGAGGGTGGGAGGAAGGGAGAGACAAAAATATCTTAACTAAGGTTGATTTATTATGATGACAATGAAAACATGATGTAATGCGTGTAAAAGAAATATGCCGTTGTGTTATTTTGTCATCATACCTCTCTTGTATCACCAGTTACTCCAGTTCATATAGATTTTTTTTTTATAACATTTCAGCCTTTTCTGGTGGAATATTTCGAAGGCTTGACAAGTAAATGGATTTATGTCCCATTTCGCTGGGCATTGCTGGTATATATGCTGTTTTTACCCTGATTTGGCATAAAACTGATACCGTCTCCGTCCTGAAATCTTGAACCATAGCAGTAGATTAACACTAGAATATGGCCTTAGTCGCGAAAAAGTGCTATGGAAGGGATGTAGAGCCGTAGTAATTTTTTTTTTTTTTCTGCCGCTGAGCTACGTGAAGTAAGTTCCAAAAGGACGAAAAAATCTGGGCCAGGTTAGAGTAAAAACAGTTCATAGTTCTGCATGCAAAAAGGCATTGCCGATAGTCGCTTCAGTCCGAAGGCGTAGTTTGTGTGTAATGCATTCAGTCACCAGATTATTTTACTGAACATGGAACAGACCTTTGGGAAGGCAAGAGGCTGTGTAGATCAGATATTCATTCTTAGGTCTCTAGTGGAAGAAATTCTCGAGAAGGGAAAGAAGTTGTATGCGGCTTTCATGGATTTGGAGAAAGCATATGACAGGGTGGATAGATCAGGAATGTGGGAAGTTAAGAATATGTGGAGTAAATGGGAAGTTGTTGAATATCGTGAAGACTATGTATGAGGGTACTAAGGCTGAAGTGCTTGTCGAGTGTGAACTGAGTGATTTTTTTCTTTTTGAATGTTGGATTGAAATAGATATCTCATGTCCCAATGGTTGTTCAATCTGTATATGGATGGGGTTATGAAAGAGATACAAGGTAGGGCAGTGGATGATGGAGCGACCCTAAAAATGAGAGGGCAGTGTCTGGAAACTCACTGTACTGTTGTTTGCAGATGGTACTGTATTGTTAAGTGAAGACGAAGGGAAACTGCAAGGCTTGGTGAATGAGTTTGAGGGTGTGTGTAAGAAACGGAATCTAAAGGTGAATGTAGGGAAGAGTAAAGCATAAAGTCTGAGAGAAATGAAGTCACTGAATGTACAGTAAGGCTGGATGAGGAGGAAATGATAATGTGAGTGCGTTTAAGTACCGTACTTGGGTAGTGTAATGAGTAAGGATGGAAGTTTAGAGGGTGAAGTGCTTGAAAGGGTACAACAGGGAAGAAGGGTTACAGGTTCTTTAAAAACAGTGATAAGGAACAGGGAAGTGAGCATGGAAGTAAAAAAGTCACTGCATGACTGTATTGTGATATCAACTCTAACGTGTGGAAGTGAAGCTTAGACCTTGTTGGAAGGACACAAGTCAAGAGTGAGAGCAGTGGAAATGAGTTATTTGAGAGGAGCATGTGGAGTTACATGGACAGACATACTGACAAATGAGGAAGTGAAGGAGCGTTGTGGTGTGGATGTGGATGTGATAGAAAGCATTAGGAGAAATACACTGAGGTGGTTTGGCCATGTGGAGAGGATGGAGAGCGAGAGACTAACGAGGAGAGTGAATGTTAGTGATGTGGAGGGTGGGGGGAGAAGGAGGAGAAGGCCGAGGATAAGATGGAGGGATTGAGTGGAGAGGTATATGAGAGAGGTGTGAGCTGGGAGCAAGGCAGTGAAATGGCGTTGGACAGGGCGACATGGAGGCTATTTGTTTGTGGCCACCCCTTACGGGATTAAGGCGTCTGGCAATAGATAGATAGCTAGTATAGATTTGAGAATTGTAGATGTTACATATTGCTTTCATGAACCTCTTTACTGGAATTCCCTAAGGCTTCAGAAGGTTGTTGGGTGGTAGGAAAATTTTACTATAGGCTAAATGAGTAAATGCAACCCCCCCTCCTCCTCCTCCTCCTCCTCCTCCTCCTCCTCCTCCTCCCTTTTCTTTTTCATCTTCATCTTCTTCGGTCCTTATATATCATCTCTTCCCTTACTTTTCCAGGCCTACCACTGAGCAAAAAGGATGAGCGTAGTAACGGTGACCTCCCCTGCTGGTTTGGTAATAGGGGGCCGAGTGGAGGGTAGGCGTGAACTGAATCTGAATGAGCTGTGTGCTGGCCTCCCCCTCCACCCACTTCCACCCCCACCCCCAACCACCCGGGACCCCTCTGTCGCGCACGCACCCGTCAGGTCACACGCCCTTACCCAGGAACAGCAGCAGGTGAGTTGATTGATAGATGGAGAGATAGATAGATAGATGAATTGATGGACAGATGGGTGGATGGATAGGTATAGATAGATAGGTAGGTCTGTAGATATATAGATGGACAGGAGAGTACATAGATAGATTTATGGATAGGTATATTTAGGCAGGTCAGCAGATACATAGATAGATGGATAGATAGATATGAAAGTAAGTAGATAGATGGATAGGTATAGATAGGTAGGTCAGATATAGAGATGGATAGATAGATAGGAAAGTAAGTAGATAGATGGATGGATAGGTAGGGCAGATATAGATAGATGGATAGATAGGTAGGTAGGTAGATAGAGTGCTGGATAGAGATAGATAGATATTAATCCTGGGTAGTCGATGTATTCCTCACCCCCTGCATGTAGCAAGAGAATTTAGTGTGCAGCAGGAACGGCTCATTTAGCGTTAGCAGTGTCTATTCGTCAACATTTTCATCTTCCCATAACCCTTTTCATGCTTTGTAGTACGGTATCTGTTTCTTCACATTAAGGAATTACATATTGGTACCGATCTCCCTCACCCGCAGACTGAGCCATCCACGCAAGATAGGAGGGCGCAGTCTACGAATTACCCTATAGACATTTTAAGGAAACGCATTTTAATCTCTATCTCATAAACTGAGCTTGAAGCTTTTATTATTAAGCAGAAGACCTATTATTTAGCATAAGGCAGTAATAATAATAATAATAATAATAATAATAATAATGATAATGATAATAATAATAATAACTTTTCCTTGGATCTTTAAAACATTCAAGAAATACGTGCGCCGTATTTTTTTCTCCTTTTTCCTCTGGCACCATTAAAGTACGTAGAAAAATGTTTTACTGAAAAGTGGAGAGCGCTTGATAAGGAGAATGGTACAGGTAAGATGCTGACCCTGACAAATGGAAGCAATTTGATGTGTTCTGTAGATGAGAGAGAGAGACCCTGCCCCGTCAGCCTACTTAATAGTTCATTTGAAAAACACCACACTAACCTGTTTAGTGGCACACAAAGCCCAACTCAGAGAGAGAGAGAGAGAGAGAGGAACATGACTGAAGATGGAGGGTGACGTTCGGTTTGTAGGCCTATCACTCCTATAAGGTTACACACACACACACACACACACACACACACACACACACACACACACACACACACACACACACATTGTGACATTCTGCATATTATTGGGATCACCATAGTTATATTCACCTTTGTAGAGCCTTTTCGGACTGGAGGTTTTACAGCATACATCGCCCATTAACACTCATTACAGGGCGTATTCCATAAGATAAATATATAATAAAAAGTATGTTATCAGATTGAAGGGTTTGACTAGTCTCTGTCTCTCTCTCTTCACTAATGTTGAGTTGAAATATTGCATGTCCACCATATTGTACTATTGTTGTTGTTGCTATTGATCAACCTCAACCCTGCTGGCAGAGCACACCCATCAATCGCAGGCAAGCAACAGTCCCTGCAGGGCCATCCCGTGCAGTGAACTGGTATTTCCTTGCGGCAGACAGTGCCTCACCACAACAAGTTACGGGGAAGAGTGTGGAGGTTTGATTCCTAGTTGGATGCCACATTTGTGTCTTTACCCAGTTAACAGGTCACCATAGTAGACTCCACATCACCCTGTTATCTGGTTATATGATTAACACGGAACATTTTAAATGGTTACCAGGGTTACAGGAAACCATTGAGCATGTCATTCAGTGCAGAGCCACCTGAAATGGAAAGAGGAGTAATAAGTGAGAGGAAGAATGGGAAAAATAGGAAGAGGGGAGGGCAGGCACAGAAAAAGAACGGTAGAAGATAAAGGATAAAGGAGAAGTAGGCATTACTGTATCAAGTGAGTGGATGATGTTCGCCACCACCTTCCACCAACAGAGTGTGATCAGCAATGATACAGAAAGGTCAGACATGTTGAATCATCATCACTTGCTTCAGAAATTATGTATCGTTAGAATCTGGGAGCTTGTCCTCACCTTTGCACTCTCTGTTTTAATTACAGACACACTTTGTGATGAATGTGATCCTTTAGGCCTTGTTCAAACCATATGCTTGCTGGTGTGAGTGGGTGTGGGTGAGAACTTCTGTGGGTTACAGCGATGCAGCTTTCTGCTTAGCCTTACTGTTGCTACTCTTGCAGCTCGCAGTGAGCAATGCCTTGCGTTATTTCCCCACATCCTGCCACAGTGAGCTTGCCCCAGAGTTTGCCCGGGAGCTGCACCTCTACGGCCACATCTACATGTACCGTTTCCTGCCTAATATTACCGTGAGGTTCGTTCCTATAACCCTGTGCTTTCTTAGGGCTGAGAGGGAAATTACCATAGCTGCAAGACCACGAGTTGAATGGGAGAGAGACATGGGATAGAGCTTGAAATCTTGAATCCTCTGTCTCCCTCCCACTCAACTAATCCATTTCTCACAGTGGATCATCCACAGACGTAAGAGTAAGACCGTTAATGGTTGTTGAGCTAAAATATGGAGTTCATGTCTCCTGTCAGTTATGGCCATCAGCTCAGTCCATATTTTTCAAAAGTTTATTTAAGGGGTTTAGTTGTGTGAGTTGGGTGTGAGGGGTATTCCTTGGCCAGCCAGCCAGAGTAATGTGTACTGTGAATTACAGTATGTGGAGGGAAGGAAATTCAGTCCTTGCCAGGTTGTTCAGATGAATAACTATCACATGTGCATTGCACTTGCAAGTTGTTCCTTTTTTTTCCTCATTTTTGGTTAATAATAGCATACAACTATATTGGTTACTGAAGAGCGTTTAAATATTTCTAGGACATCCTGAGGGCCTCTTTTATTTTCTACTAAGCAGTGTTGTATCTTATATTTGGTAATTTTCTACATCACATTCAGACTCCATATTAGTTATAAGATAACCACATTATTTTTGCCCCTGGGGCTTTATTTTGTTACCCATTTTTAAAGCTACTTTTACAACTACTAAAGCTCTAGAAGTTCTTTGTAGATCGTCATTCATATTCCCATCATGGTATTTTCCAGTGCCCGTTTTCTTCCCCCTCCCACTCACACAAAGCATCTCTCAGTCACCTAGTTTGATTCCTTTCAAGGAGCTTTCAGTCATTAATTTGGACTATTTTTAAACCTGTTTTGGACCTCACTGATGTTACCTGTGTGTGGCCAAAGCTCAGCAATACTTGGTTCACTCTAGATGTAAAATTACCATCTCCATCTTGAATGCTGAGTTGTAACATTAGATAAACACTATATATGGTGCTAGCCGCAAACAGTGCTATGGAAAGACTGTAGAACCTTAGTATTGTCCAGTTCTTGTGTTGAGCTATTTGAAATAAGGTGTATAAATCACAAAAAATCTGTTCCAAAATAAGGTGAACGAACAATAGTTGGCTGCACATCTTGTGTGCTGCAGTTGGCTTAGTCATTAGTACTGTATGTACGTTTTTGCTTCTTTATTTTGTGTTTGTCAGTGTTATAATTTTTTTCTTCTGTAACACTAGTAGGCTAAATATTGATTCCCCCACCCCCAACTCCCAGAGCCTACCCTGTGGACCAATACCCTGCAGTGAGTCGGAAGGCGGCTGCGGTGATGCACATGATAATGAACAATCTTGACCCTCGCGTTGCCCAGTTCCCGCATGAACTGGTCACTTATGGTGGCAATGGACAGGTCTTCTCAAACTGGGCGCAGGTGAGAGAGAGTGGGAGGGACGGTTACTGACTTGTTAGGATTGTAGTCCTCTCCTGTAACTG
Source organism: Coenobita brevimanus (assembly GCF_032717465.1). NCBI lineage: Eukaryota > Metazoa > Arthropoda > Malacostraca > Decapoda > Coenobitidae > Coenobita > Coenobita brevimanus. Next base: position 31,963,905 of record NC_137039.1, on the reverse strand, counting down.
AACCAGCATGTCAAATTATGTCTTTACCCCTTCCATCCAGTGGTCTTTTATTTTTATCCTTCCCACAACCAAACTACAGTATCATATCCAGCTTTAGGGGGACCTCCTGTTCTTAAGAATCTAATGGAGATTGCCTTTAACCACTCACTACCAGATGTCTCTCCCTTGTTGAATAAACTCGTCTGGTGGTTACAGGAATAAGTCATAAACATCATCATACAGTATTTGTGGGAATAACGCTTCCTGCTGGGGGCCAGTCACAGTTGATGGATTTTTCTGTAATGATAATGAAAATTTTTCCAATTTCGTGCTGCAGTTCTGGCTGGTGCTTTACTACCTGTCAACCATGAGTGACGACCAAACTTTAGTGCTGTATTCAGGCCACCCCCTGGGCCTCTTCCCATCCCATCCCGGTGCTCCCCGCCTCGTTATCACCAATGGCATGACCATCCCAAATTACTCCACCAAGGCAAACTATGATGATATGTTTGCTCTTGGGGTGACCATGTGAGTGCAGAAATACCTGTTTTATCAAATATTTAATTTTGTTTTTGAAGCCCCACTCTTATCTGAATATGAACCAGGTGGACTGCAGGAAACCAACCACTTCAGTCAAGCACTCCCAGATCTCTGTTGTTAAGATTACTGTATATGGAAGGACTGTCCTCTTTGACAGTGAGGTGTTTGAAGTAAATGTGTTGTGATGTGAGGGACTGGATTACAGTGGAGGAATAATGGATGGTTTGTGCATTATATTTTATGCTGATACTGATGCATGGAAGGGTGATGGCAGTATATTAGTCAGGCTGTATTTATTAATATATTTTACATTTGACTGGGTTCAGAGTTTAGCACGTGAGAGCAAATTATGTAGGATAAGTTATGTTTATGGGTTATTCAAGCTTCAGGTTAGTTTATGCCCCAGAGGATAACGGACATTTTGAGATTTTATTCTGGTTACCCTCAGGCAACTTTATTCAGCTGGGGGCAGCACCTTGCCATAAAAGGGGTAAATCCTATCTCCGTCTCTTAATGAATGCTTGGACTCTTTAGGATTTCGTCTGGTTATTGTTAGTTGATTATGTTTAATAAAGAGAACCATATTAATTTTAGAGGGTTAAAAAGTAATCCTTTGGTTTTATATATACATTGATATCATCCATGTCATAACAAAAGAGAGTGGATGATACAGATAACACCTGCCCATTACATAAAACTGCAACCCACGCTACACTTAAACCTTGTACTGTCCAGTGGTCATATGACTGAGACAGCAACACCCTTCAAGTGTACTGAACTTCTGTTAGCCCCGGTGGAATTAGTTGTCTCCAGAACACAAACCTGCTCAGTCAGAGCAGCTCATGAAGGGGTTCTATAGCAAAAACAACTGATAGCAAGGAGGATGCTTTTATTATCAGCATCATCTCTGAGGCTGCTTCCTCCTTGGAACCCTGCAGTAGGGAATGGCGTAGCAAAATTGCCTGAAGAATACTGTGCTCTTATGCTGTTCATTTTCACACTTTTTTTTCCCCACTGTACTTTTCCACTCGTTCCAGGCCACCTACCATCCTCCTCTTCGAACAGAGTCCTTAATATTTTTCCAAAACTTTTTAGCACCCATTCTGTCAGCTTTCTTTACGGATGTTCAAACCCTTTGTATATGTCTCTTAACTTGTTTAACTGCCAAATCTCTCTCCAGTAGTCCCTCCTTCTGAACCCAAGTTCCTATATGTATCCTATGTTATGTGGGCTCCATCCTACATCTTAGTAATTTTTATAACCTCTAACCTAGCACATTTGCTGACATTTAATACCACGGTTTCATCCATGTACCAAACTTTCAGAAGAAGCACACTGTGACGTAGGGTTTTTTCAACTTGGTAATATATACAAAGAGCTTAAGTTTCCTCTAATTACATTCTTCGGTTAGAGAGGTAGTTCTGTGGCTAGGTATAGAAAAAATGGAGGTTCAGGAACAAGACATTGGACAGAAAAAGGTTGAATAGATAGAAGGTACACAGGTGTTAATAAGTACTGTACTGTATGTTATCTCAAGTTAGACAGTTTAACGCTAGTGAGTAGGTAGCTTAATTGGTGAACAAAAAGAAGGTAAATAGTAGTGATTCAACATTCTCCTGAATTCCTGCCACCAGGTATGGCCAAATGACAGCTGGCAGCTTCTGCTACATTGGGCCCCAGGGAATCGTTCATGGCACTACGGTATGTAAACACTTTACCTTCCAAATTATTGTGTATGAGTTACGATTGTGTCTGGAGGCATCTCTGTTATAGCCTAGTACAGTGTATACCCATAGGTTTTGAACTTTTTCAGTCAAATGACATTTTTTAATATTATTGCTGTCATGAAACCATTTTAATTCAAGATACTTTTAAAACAGTAGGGGTTATTTATAGCTTTCATTAACTCCTTCATTACAAGATGTCATTCATAATGAGGATCAGATTGTCCCTGGTAGCCAGAAAGGAAAAAAGAAAAAGAAAAAAAATGTGTATGGTCGCCTAGCTTTTTTGCACTTACACCTTGAAGGGACATATTCCTCCCTGTTGACCACTTTCACATACCTGAGATATATCCCTTCAATGTTCTAACCAGAAAATAATCAGCTGACTTTTACCATCACCTGACTTATACATAATGAATTTGCATGATCTCTGTAAACACTGTGTGGCATGTGAGAGGTGAAACTCAATAAATCTGTCTGAAGAACACATGAAAATACAACGGTACCATTTGTTCATGATGCCTGGAAAGTCTATTGGGCCTGAGGGAATGGACTGAAGATCCATAAAATAAGTAAATAAAGAAATTAATAATCCTACAAAAATACAGTGATGTTCATAATGTCTTAATATGTAAGTGTTCTGTATTTTTTCACATTTAACACTCCTATTACTGTACCATGTCCCCATCTGACATGCACACCCTTGAACTCTTGAGTCTACAGTCTTGCCTGTTCATATTTCTGCCAAAGATCACAGTCTTAAAAGCTAACCCACACATAACCCAACTGCTGGAGCATTGTTAATAACATATTCCTTTTAACCCGCCGCGTCCCGTTGACGTGAATGAACATCCACACGTTTTGTTAATGCCAATCCCATTGACGTACAAGCGAATCAATTGCAAGGTCCCTAATTTGCACAATTTTCAATTTTCGCGAGTGATTTTTGGTACGTACACACGGGACACCTTCCTTTACAAGATGCCAGGCAGGGACAATGCCTTACCCAGCATGACCTCCCCCCCCCCCTGCACACCATTGTCTCTGCAATTCACCTGTTACCAGTGACCTGGCCAGTAAAGACATGTCGTGCCACAGTACGAAATTCAGGGCCAGAGTGATTCCCCAATCGATGACACTGTGGAGGACAAACTTTACATAGCATTAGAGGAAGAAACAGTCAGAAATGATGATCAGGTAATGTCGCCAAAAAAGGTCAGGTATGTTGATGTGTTTGGTGATTGAAACAATGCTTATATTGCCTATATTACTGTGTGAAAACCAATATACTCTCATACTTCATATACATTCGTACCAAATAAATAAATAAATACCGTTTATGAGTGATGTGGAATGGTTACCCTCCCATAGAACTCGTTTTCTTTGGAGCCAGCCTGATAGAAAACACAGTAAGGTGAGGAGGTACTGCTACCTGTATTATTTTAAACCTCAGGTGAGCGATTTCTCTATGATTTTTCGATGTTTCTCACCAAAAGCAGAGGTTTGAGCCTTTTTTTTTTTTTTTTCCAAAATGGTCGGGATTGGGGGGAGTCAGTGGTGGAAGGGTGGTCGGGATGGGGCGGGTTAAAGGCATTAGATGATATTTTTTTCCCAAGGTGTAAATACACATGGTCAAATATAACATTTTTATTATAAAGAGCAAAGGCTGTCGGGAAGGACTATTCCATCCATTGCCAGACACCATAGTCCCGTAAGGGGGAAAGTTTTTTTTTTTTTTTTTTTTTTTTTTTACACCTTTGAAAGTATCATTCAGGTACAAATTATTGTTGAACAAAAGTTTCTGCGTAAGTATATTTTCTGTTTGGGAGTCTATGTTACAGTATGTTTTTGTCATGGTACTAAGCATTTCTATATAGAGTTTACTGCCCATGTGTTTTGACTAACATGAATGTATAGCAACAATGATTTATTGCAGCTGAGCACTCAGGTAGCACTGTAATCTGGCTAGCCAACCATTCTGGTTGACTGGGTAAGTGTGCTTTGTCCTGTTATTTTTATGGCATTACAGTATGGCCGTACCTGTGTTTGAGTACTGCTGTGCTGTTGTAGTTTGTTACATACAGCTAATAAGCTTCATTACTGAGTTCCATTTACCCTGTTCACTAAATAATCTAGTCTGTGTGTGACTAGGTAGATTAATGTTTATAGTATTGCATTTTGTACTGAGCAGTTCCTTAGCAATATTGGTATATTTTTTCCATACATACCTACAGTACATACATACATATACACATCAGGCTTGACTGATTGGTTTAGAGAGTTTAAGACCATTACCCCCAGAACCCTTGATTTGGTTTGGTGCTGCATGAATGAAGAAAATTAAATAACCCACAACTCTACTGTACTCTCGAGGATGTTCCTCAAATTTCTGGAGACTACAAGATAGCTTCTTCGAGCAGTTAGCTGCCTGCAGTTGGCTAGGTGGACTGCTTGTTGCTGGGTATTGTTAATGTGGAAAAGTAGGATGTTACAGCTGAGTAGAATCACACTAGGAAGCCTAATGCACCATCAGGGCCAGTTAGGTAGTATTGGTCATTGTCAAACCTCTGCATTAGATCTCGGAGGCCCAGCTCCCTCTCACCTTCATTCAGACACACCTCCAAGGGCAGTAAGTGTGTCAAACCCTCCTCTTGTTCACCCTCAGAGTTTGATATCACAATAATTACTTCCACTTTGTTTCTAATTTGGCCTTTATTTGCCCAGTTTTTACAGTATAACTAATTTAGGTCAGTGTAAATATATAATGCGTTTCCCATGCTGCAGTTGAACTAGGTTACTAAAAATATACCGGTTGCAATGTTCCCAATGTGTGTTTTTTTTTTTTTTTTTTTTTTTTCCACCCTCCCAGAACCTACGAGTGTGGCAGATACTGGCTAGTGATGGATATATAATTATTAAGGAATCGGGGAATGGTCACCATAAATACAGTACTTAATGATTAGACGGGCAAATATCCCGATAATCAGCGTACCTCTGCAACTCATATTAACATCTTTAGACTTAGAAGCGTTGGTTTTAGATAAGTTCTCCATCACTTACTTTTTAATTGCAAGTAATGAGACATGTAGGGAAATTAACTCAAAACTGAGGTGAAGTTAGTAGATTTGTAGGTTCTAGCCAGCCCTTCTCCCTTGTTTGTTTAGTTCTAGCAATGGCTTTTATTTTCGGTCATCCAATTTGTTCTGTTTTGTTCACCCCCCCCCAAAAAAAAAAAAAAAATCATGGGTTGATAACATCTTTTCTTACTATTGAGTGACTTGACACTCTCCAGTGACAATTGACACCGAGACTGACACGGCATTTTACGCTGACACGATATTATCGTAACTTACGAGTGACATGACTGACCAGCTAAGCTGACATGTGTATATTAACAGCTTCTTTCCCACTGCAGTCTCTCATGACGGTGATTACATGCCATATCAATGACTCTCATACCATGATATGGGTACCAACAGCTAACATTCCTTTATGCAATTCTCATGCAGCCTATTATTTTCTGCTCAATATCAAGGTCTTTATAGCATCCTACGCTTCCATTCTTTCAGTCAATTTACTTTCTCTTGTATATCGCTGCACCATGGTACTGTCTTTATTATCTTTCACGAGTTTTGCTTTACCATTTACGTATTCATTACATAATGAGTTATCTTCTTTTAAAAGCCATCAGTTTGCTTGTAACTGCATGCATCCACATTCCGACAAACAATGAACAAGACAGAAACCATTTGTCAGCTTCATTTACTGTTTAGTAGTGATATCTGACAGTCCTGTTATTGACATGACAGGTTAAACAGGCCTGTTGAGTAATATTTGACACTTGTTAAAGACAGGAGAGAGGAGATCAACACTGGCCTGCTGAATGATTTTGACACTCTCAAGTCAGTGACAGTTGGCACTGGTCTACTGTTATGTTGCTCTGCAGAAGCGACAGTTGACATTAGTGTACTAGCTTTAAGTAGTATTTGAAGCTGCATTTCTGAGCAGAATTTGACAACGTGGCTCGATATTGTAGCCTACAGCCGAATGACAGGATGTACTGCTAAATGACGACGCTGTCTTACTGAACAACACTTGACATTGTACGGTACTAATTGTTGCTGATTAACCCCAGTCTTTCTGGCTGGGCAGACCGATCAGTCACAGGCAAACAGCTGAGTCCCACTTGACACTAGCACTGACACCTGACACTTGACCACTGAGTGACACGACACTAATCATGGAACTTGAGTAACTCCCAAGTATCTGTTCTAAGTGCTTAGGCAGAGCAGATATTGCATTACGAGTAGAATAGTATTCTAGCTTCAGATGCTCGCTGTCAAATAAAGGGAGAGAAGGGATGGAGGAAGGGGGAGTCCACAGGCATGGAGTGGGATGGGGTGGCAGGATCTCTCTCTCTCTCTCTCTCTCTCTCTCTCTCTTAATCCAATAAATTCTTTTCCAGCTGACGATTCTCAATGCCGGCCGAAAATATTTAGGGCGAGAGAGCTTGGCAGGGTGTGTGTTCCTTTCCTCCGGTCTCGGGGGCATGAGTGGCGCACAGGCAAAAGCAGCGGTCATATGTGGCTGCGTTGGAGTGGTGGCCGAGGTAATTCTCTTGAAGATTATTTTGTATTTGAAGCGGTTTACTACATACAATATTCAGTTAACTATGAAAATGTATTAGCTAACTGTTGTTTTTAATGCTAAAGGACATCCATCACTAAATATCCTTCCATTTCTCCGCCACATTTCACGTGCGTTTTAACCCGCTTCCCTCCTTCCATAACTCGACGGGTCTCCCTTTACATTCCAAACTATATTTCTTCCCTCTCTCTGCACATTATCCCTTCATCTCTCCCTTTATCCATTCCCTTTCCATTCCATATTACTTCCGTCTCCACATTATCCCTTCATCTCTACACCACTGTATCTTACCTTAATTTTCATCCCCCTCCTCTCCTTCCCAGGTGAGCGAAGAGGCCCTGAAGAAGCGTCATGCCCAGGGTTGGCTTCAGGAGTACACGTCTGACTTGGACGCCCTCATAGCAAGGATACGATCTGCGAAGGCCAAGAAGGAGGTGTGTGTGTGTGTGTGTGTGTGTGTGTGTGTGTGTGTGTGTGTGTGTGTGTGTGTGTGTGTGATGGGGGTTTGTATGGTGATGTTCTTTGTGTGGTAGTTATTACTCGTCCCCGTCCCGGAGGGGCATAGGGACGGGTATTGTTTTCACTCGGTTTGTCTGCTTGTCTGTTAACAACTTTACGCGAAGACTACTGGTGCGATTTGACTGAAATTACAAGGATGATGAGCTATGACCTTCTTATCACCTGATTAAATTTTGGGCCAAATTGGGCCCAAGGCCCAGGCTGTAGGCCCAAAAAAAAATGAAAAAAAAAAAATCATTTTTTCGCCATAACTCCTTTCAAATTCGTCATATCGACATGAAACCAAAACCTAAAGGTGTATCTTTCAAATCTACATCCTATAAATTGCCTCATTACATCAGGGGGGGGGGTCAGTGTCAGGTGGGTCGGGCCTAAAATTTCAAATGAGCATAAAATCGTCAGTTTTCACCCGATTTACTCCAAATTTGATTTGTGACATTTTTTACTAGATATCCTGTTGTATTTATACGTCAGCATTAAAATGGCTGCCGGGGCCGGGTTTGCCGTGCCTTGGCACCGCTTCTTGTTTATAAGTAGGTAATGTGGTGGTAGTGTGGGGGTGGTGGCATAATGGTGATATTGGCATGCACATCAGCAAGAGTCACAGCCAAAACCCAGACTATGTACACTAAGAAGTTTCGTGTGATGGTTATGGTAAATTAGTGGTGGTAGTAGTAGTTGTAGTAGTAGTAGTTGATTTTGTACACTCGGAAGCAGTAGTCACAACCCCCTCCCCCCCCTCTGCCGAAAATAAATAAACGGCAATTCAGTCTGAGAGAGAAGTATTTTAAGAGTCTGAATTAAGACTGAGGTGATGGAGAGATAGTGGAAAGTTGTTTTTTTATCTTGTGGCTTTAATTTATGGGGAAGGGTGAGGGGTGAGGGGGTGGGATGGGAGATGGGGATTTTTGCTTCCAAGTATACAGTACTTGTTTTGATATGTTGTCACCTCACCCCAGGTCTAAGGTGGAGGATTAGAGTTACAGTGATAATGATGATAGTGGTGGTGATGATGATGATGATGATGATGACCTCGATTCTTGTACCGTTAATACTCTTATGTCTTCACCTCTAGGCTGTGTCAATCGGGTACCTTGGCAACGTGGTGATGGTGTGGGAGCGTCTGGTGGAGGAGTATGAGATCACAGGGGAACTTTTGGTGGAGTTGGGTTCCGACCAGACCTCCTGCCACAACCCCTTCAGTGGAGGGTACACGCCCGTCACCCTGACATACACACAGGCCCAGGAGGTTACTTGCCATACTCATAACCATTGTTTTTGTTTTTACTTATTTATGTTTATTTATTTGTTTGATTATATGTAAGCTTAGGAGGATTGCTGTAGGTCGTCCATCATAGCTTTGTGGAGATTTACCTCCTGTTGTTGCTTATAGCCAGTCCCATAGCTCAGTGATGGAATAGGGCAGTACCGGTATTACGGCACTGCAACCTTTACATAACGCTTCTTCGTGACTAGCACCAAAGTCTAGTGTTGATGCATCTTATAGGTTAGCAGTGAAGATGGAGAGAAGGTTTAGCCCCAGTTAAAGTTAATATGTTGTAGCACCTCTTCGTGATTTCCTTGGCATACTGCTCCTTAATTTCTAGTGTATGCTACCAACTGTTGACAATTTCCTTAAGTTCTGTAAAGGAATAGGTGCCCATCTCTGCATATGTTCACCTTCAGCTTTTGGCCAAGGACCCAGTAAGAGATTATATCCCATCTTAAAATCACACTCATCCTCTCCCCGCACCTTCAGCTTCTGGCCAAGGACCCCAGTAAGATGAAGCCCTTAGTGGAGGAGTCACTGCGTCGTCAGGTCACTGCCATCAACCGCCTCGCCGATGCTGGCCTTTATTTCTGGGACTACGGGAACGCCTTTCTGCTGGAGGCAAGGCGAGCAGGGGCGGATGTCAGTGGGCAGACAGGGGCAGACAGAGAAGAGGATATCAAGTTCAGATACCCCAGCTATGTGCAGGACATTATGGGGTGAGGACATGGCCAGACACAACAACAGTATTTTCGTCACTGTCATGGTTATTATTATCCATCCATCCATCCATCATCTGATCCTATGTTGCGCCATGAGGACCGTAGGAGCCCGGGGCAAGGCGAGTTGATCCTGACATTTAGGTTGAGAGTGACCGGCCTCACTCATCCCTGAGTGGCATTACGTGAACAATAAACCCCAACCATCCCTTGGATATAAACCTGCACTGGTTCAATCCAATTGGAGTGCCTTAATTATTATTATTATTAGTATATATTATTATTATTACTGTTGTTGTTGATGTTTCCACCATCATCATCATTACTGTAATCATCATTATTATTTTATCACATTATTATTTATGTCATTATTAGCATCATCATCACCATTATCATCAGTACTTTTATCTTCATCATCATCATCATCATTATTACTCACCTTATATTTACATTATTCTGCAGGGACATCTTCTCGCTTGGTTTTGGTCCATTCCGGTGGGTATGCACGTCTGGGGACCCTGAGGATATGAAAACAACCGACCATATTGCCTGTGAAATCCTTGAAGCCATCTGCCAGGGTGAGTGTCGCAGAGAGAGAGAGAGAGAGAGGAGGGGTGGATAAAATGAGAGGGGAAGAAGGAGGGAGGAGTGGAGAAGGGTAAAGAGAAAGAGGATGGGAGGAAAAGGGAGAGAGAGAGAGAGAGAGAGAGAGTGCGCTATATGACTGCTTAAGTAGGCTGCGTGTGTGTGCGTGTGTGTGTGTGTGTGTGTGTGTGTGTGAGACAGACAGACTGACAGACAGAATCACAAAAAATACTCATGTACAATATGTCTAATACTTAGTGATTTGCAGAGGGCATCCCCGAACGCATCCGCCAGCAATACCAGGACAACCTTCGATGGATCAAACAGGCAGGGGAACACAAGATGGTGGTGGGGAGCCAAGCAAGGATCCTATATTCTGATCAGGAGGGCAGGGTTAGGCTGGCTCTCGCATTCAACCAGGCTGTTCGTACTTCAATGCTTAAGGTAATGAGAGAGAGAGAGAAAGAGAAAGAGAGAGAGTTTTCATAATAACTAGCGCAGTATTTTGGACGACTTCTGAATTAAATGCAGATGGAAATAGTTGTACTAGATTAAAAAATAATAATAATAATATGTTGGTCAGTAACAATGGAGATGAGTAGACAGATAAATAGGCAGAAAATAGAAAGATATGGAAATGTTGGAGTCACAGGTTTATATGAAATGGCAAGTTACCATATATTTGTGGTGCAATGGTGTAATCAGAAGCACATTCGGTTGTTCCCCGGGACTACCACGGGATTTTGGGCAGAGTCTCCTTTGTCCCAGTTTGTTTATACGTAGAAGTGAAATCTATCTATCTATCTATATACCTAGGCTGCTTCCCCCAAGGAAAGGGAGGTAGCCGAGACAGGACGACTCACTCTCCATTTACTCATCCATTCAAACACATTCATTTGCATCTTAGCCCCAAAGGGGAGAACGGACAGATCCTCACCGCACCACACCGCACAAGGGTCAACTGGGCAATGCAATCAGTGACATCCGCAGCAGGGCCCGACAGCAGAACTGGTTTACCCCTGCCACATCATAACAGACCCATCCCCTTACCCGCACCTGACTTGACTAGCTGATCAGACCAAATGCGGGAGAATATCCCCTCAGGGCTGCGTCATCACTTATTCATTCACAATTTCTCTCCATTTATTTCTGTCACGCACAGCCACTCTTCCTTGCTCAACAGACATCCCTCTCGCATCCAGCGCTCTCTTCACACTGTCCATCCATCCTATTCGTGGTCTTCCTCTCAGCCTTACACCTCTCACATCAGATCTAGTTATCTTTTTCACCAATCGCTCATTATCCATTCTCTCCATATGTCCAAACCATTGCAACACCCTCTGCTCAACTCTACCAGCCATCTCCCGAACAACTCCAGTTCTCCTTCGCACTTCATCATTTCGCACCCGATCCATACGCGTCACTCCACACATACTCCTCAGACATCTCATCTCCATTACATTCAAACTTTTCCTCTCTGCTACACCCATATTCCATGTTTCAGCCCCATATAATGCAGTCGGTACCACAACACCCTCATACAGCCTTCTCTTTACATCCATTCTAAGCGAACGACATTTAAACACTTTTTTCATTCCTCCCAGCACCTTTCCTACTTCATTTATTCTAAACTTCACTTCTGCATCTATTCTTCCATCCACAGCAACATGTGACCCTAGATATTTAAAACAATCTACCTCCTCAAGCAACTCACCATTTAAAACTATATTCATCCCCCTACCATCTATCAACCTCGTACACTTCATCACTTTACTCTTATTCTCATTTACTTTCAATTTCCTCCTTTCACACACCCTTCCAAACTCCTCTACCAACTGTCTCAATCTCTCCTCTGAATCAGTCACCAGTGCAGTATCATCTGCAAACAGCAGCTGCTTCAGATTCCACTCTCCTCCATCAACATTTACCAGACTCAGACCACCTAAAACTCTTGCATTCACCTCCCTTACAACACCATCCATGTAAATATTAAACAACCAAGGCGACATCACACATCCCTGTCGCAGCCCCACTCTCACGGGAAACCAATCACTCACAGCATTTCCCACTCTTACACACGCTCTACTATTTACATAAAAACTTTTCACCCCTTTTAGTAACCTACCATCAAGTCCATACAATCTTAAAACAGTCCACAAAGCCTCCCTATCAATTCTATCATACGCTTTCTCTAAATCCATAAATGCCCAAAACACATCCTTGCCTTTCGCTAAATACTTTTCACACACTTGTCTCACAGCAAACACCTGATCAACGCATCCCCTCCCTCTCCTAAAGCCACACTGCTCATCACTAATCACTCCCTCTGTACCCTCTCTAACTCTCATAATTAACACTCTACCATACACCTTACCTACAACACTCAACAGACCTGAAATGCTAAGTGATGGTTGAACTTCCGTAATGTGGGGGAATAGTTGGGTGCTTTCCATGTCCTGATCATATTTGTGTCAGCAGTTTGGAGGCTGTAGCACATTTCCATTCCAATTTATTTTGTATATTAGAGCCGATTATTCTCTTGTGTGTTTTATTTATATTTTTTATATTGACACACATTGCATGCAGGAATAAATCAGCTAAATAGATACAGAAATAAACAAGTAAGAAAGTGGTGTTCAGGAGTCTCCCTGACGCACGAGAATGCAAATAGTCAATGTTAAAGAGACTAAAATGACTTACAAAAGAATGTCAAGGTATAATACGCAAAATAAATAACTGAGTAAGAGGTACTACGAAGTTTCTTATCCCACTCATTTGCACTACAGGGTCCAGTGGTGATCAGTCGAGACCACCATGACGTGAGTGGCACTGACTCCCCCTTCAGAGAAACCTCCAATGTGTATGACGGATCAGCCTTTACTGCAGGTACAGTTGTTCATTAATAGGTACGGATGTGACCATCCAAATACCCTGTACTTATGTCTCCAGCAGCCTTGTAATTGCCATGCCGCTGGAGGGGAGTGAGTGGGATTTGTGAACAGAATGCACAAGTATTCGTTTTGTTTTAGGTTCTCGTCCCCAAACGAGCTTGAAGAACCGTACAATTGCTCTCCCACCCCATGCAAGTAAAGATGATGTGTATAATTGGAGACTTTAAGGAACAGTAGATACCAAGTTCATCATTGATATTGTACTTTATATTTTCAGATTTAATGTGCATACTGGTTCTTTGTGGATTAGAAACATTTTATTGAATGATCATTCCCATCAGCATCAGGTTTCCTTGTTCCTTTTATGTCAGCCAGTTTAGGGTTCATTGTCTAAGGCTAACTACGATACTCTTGTGGAAATTACCCATTCTTCGCAGATGTTGCACAAACATTATATAGTATTTAGGCATAAACATAATATAAGTACTGTGTAAAGCAGAGTGGCTGATAGCTGTTATATCCATCCCTATATTTTGACGTGTTTGGTTGCAGTTTCCATATCTCATTAAACTTAGGTTGTTGCAGTTTCCCCAGTTTTGACAGTTTTCTACTTTTGTTCTCATGTACCTATTTACTTATTCATTTATGTATTTATATTTTTTCAGACATGGCTGTGCAGAACTTCGTGGGGGACTCCTTCAGAGGGGCGACATGGGTGGCTCTTCACAACGGTGGTGGTGTTGGCTGGTGGGTGACGAGAGGACCTCATGCTTATTTCATTCTTGCTGCCTACGTGCTATTTTATTCTGTCTGAGTTTTTGAGATCATGGGGTTATATACAGGTTTCTTTTAAATCCTTGCATTAGGTTATATATTGTATTTTCCCCCTCATTCCTGCTGTATACAGTCGTGCGTGCTGCTATACTGTTTTTTACTCTAACTTGATCCAAATTTTCGTCCTTTTGCAACTTATTTCGCGTAGCTTTGTGGCAGAAAAAGAAACTGCTACCGATCTACATACTTTCCATGGCATTTCTTTGTGACTAGTATCATAATCAAGTGTCAGTCTGTTCATACAACTCTGCATTGAAGATGGAGGGATGGAAATTTTAGGCCAAGTTAAAGTTAATACAAAATATATATATATATATTTGCAGGGGTGAGGTGATAAACGGAGGGTTTGGCCTTGTTTTGGATGGGACTGAAGATGCAGACTACCGCGCCTCGCTCATGCTTAACTGGGACGTGGCCAATGGAGTTGCCCGCAGGTACTGTACAGTTATTCAGTCATTGATCTGGTCTAAAGATTCATCTCCCAGTATGATGGGGATCGCTTTTTATTTTCAGGTAACTCACCTACTTCTGTGCTTTTCTTCCTCTGTTACTGAATCTTACCTACTCAGTTTTTGGTGGGGTATAGGGTGTAGATTATGATGATAATCATATATGAATAGGTCATAGATGATAGGTAGTATATATCCAGGTTCCATTTGTGATAAGGATTATTTAATTTATCCAAGTCCCCTGTATGATCAGAGCGTGGAGTGGTAACGAGAACGCCCAGGCAACCATCAAACGCTCGATGACCGTGGACCAGCGGCTCAAGGTGACGCTGCCTCACCACGCCGACCCTGTCCTCGTCTCACGCGCCCTAGATCACTTGTGATTTATTACGATGAACAAGAACTCATAGTCTCACTATCAACTGCTTTTCATAACTGTCATTTTTTTTATTATTTTTCGTGATTTTTCCCACATGGAGTGTAAGGAGAGCAGTGCCAGACAGTACAATACCGGTACTCATTTCACCTTAACTTGGCCAAGATTTTAGTACCTTTTGCAGCTTTTCACGTGGCCCAACGACACACACACACACACACACACACACACACACACACACACACACACACACACACACACACACACACACACACACACACACACACACACACACACACGCACGGACGCAAAGAACACGCTATGCATCCTTACCATAGACCTTGTTTGGGGACTTGCATATTCTGGTGTTAATCTGTTTTGTTTTAACTCACCGTTTAAGATGAAAAGGTGACAGTTTTACGCTAGGTTTAAGTATGTTATCATTACAAAGTGTGTCAGTATTAAAGCGATGAAAATAGCATACAGGTGAATGTTCCGGTATATTAAGCAAAATTAATCGCTTATAGGAAGAGATGCTACGAAACCTCCAATACAACTCAGCAGTGAAAAATGGAGAGATGTTAGTTTTAGGCTAAGTTAAGGAGTGTATAATTTTTTTTTTTTTTTTTTTTTTTTTGTAGGAAGAACAGGCGACAAAAAAATACTCAACATACTCTTTTCTTGTCCTGCCTACAAAAGGTTACGGCGGGAATCGATCATAAATGTGTTTGAGAATTCGACCCCATACACTGATCACGGATAAACACGAAATCAGATCACTATTTTTATTCTATTTTTTCTTTCAAGGAAGGACAGGATACGGTGAGTGTTGAAGTTTATTCCAAGAATAGCTTGATATCGTTTATAGTAGGCTGTACAGAGCGTTAGGGTGTGCATTGAAAACTCACGTCTTATTCTGCAGCGGCATGAGACAGTACTTATGGGTTCTGTAGTATTTTTGACGTTACTATGTTATTATAGTTCATTAATTTAAAACTTTTAAAGTAAGTGCTGTTTGTAACAGGGTACACTGAATATCTGCATAATATGGTAACTGCAAATTGTTGCATTGATAAACATTATAAAATGTATTGGCTTATGCCAAAGAAGTTTTTATAAAACCTATGGTGACACATATTCTCACTGTTAATACTGTTCAGTGGGCACCACTGAAGTGGCTCTTCTCGTCCTAGTGATGGTCTTTGCGCATCGAGCGGTTCAGAGTGGTCTGCCCTCATGCACCTCCCTTGGTGCCCCTCTGATGTCTGCTTGGGAATAAATGAACCCCACACAAGGTGCCTTAGTCCTTGTTATCCTCATGGTTCATGGGGTTAAGTGCATGGAGGGATCGGCAGTGCGGTCCAGGTTCAACTGATGGACAGTGTTTGCAGACCCACAAGGGGTCCCGACCGGTATAGCCCTCAGTCTTACTACTCTGGTTGGAGACAAGTGAGGAGTTTGGCTTCCTTGTGAGTTGCCCATAGTATGGCATGTATCTCAGCTTACTATTTTTTTTTTAATGACCAAACTAATGTTTCGGATATCATCAGCATTATAGTACCCTCTTTCCCCTACAGCTCAAGACATGTCTGGATATCAAGGAAGGTCAGCCTTGGGTCTGCCAAAATGGACATTTTTGAGAGATGCCTGGTTGAGATGACAAGGTTATGATATGGCAAGTGGGTAAGAGACCAGAGAAGTAGGTCAGTAGAGTGCTGGGCGATCATGACTGATAATGCCAGTGCTAGATTAGGGGAGACAAGTTCGAAGTCCCCATGAGGTAAAAGAAGACTAGGAACTGTCTCGGTTAGTTGTGAGTGGCACAATTTTGGTGACTGATGTGGGAGCTACGTTCTGCTGCTCACCTAAGCCCATGCATCACCGGGTCTGGAGGTGTGCCTTAGCCTCTGAAGTGGAAGGGCTGAAGTAAATATTTTTTAAAAGATCGCTTCACTTGTGATGTCTTGTGGTAGCAGCAAAACCGATACTTACCACTGTCCATCTAAGCTCTGAGTGGTCAGCAGAGGGTGTGGCTCGGCCACTGATCTTGCAAAAAAGAAAAGTGAGGGTTACCTCTGAGCAGAATAGAGCAAAGGACTGATGAGCATCAGTTATACCGGACACACAATGTAGCTAGATGAAAATTGGCAGTATGATGCATACCTATAATCTCAGTGGGGAACTTTGGTATAAAATATCGTCGCTCAGTAATCTAATCTGTGAAATGTATCAATATGTCACTGAAGCAGAGCAGGTATGTTGGCACGACGCAGGCATCCCGCCGATGAACCCACTGGTTTTGGAATCAGCGTGTCATATCCTTCTTCCACAAGGAGGAATTGTTTTTGCATGGAAGTTAACCTTTATTCCAAACAGCCCTTCGTTGAATCTAGAAGCCGTGTACCGGCGATCGACCATGTCTTTGTATTGGCTTCCTCCACCAGAGTAAGTAATTAGATCGTCAGGGAAATACAGGAGCCAAGAAGAAATAAGTAGAAGAATAATGTGAAAGATGATATAAAGTATATATTAAGGCTTAGGCTGCTTGAACTAGTCTTCTCCATTTTGCATCATCGCACGTACAACGTCCCAGTAACAAATGGGTTACAGATGAACCTGGGATGCAACTACTGCAGCTGCTAGCACTATAATGGGCTTTTTTTCCACTGCAGTGCAGTGGCGTAACCAGAAGGATGGATGTGGTGGGAATTGCCACTCTTGAAATATTCCTTGCCACTTCAATGGACACCTCAGATTTTCTGCATGGGGAATGCCTCACGACATCCCTGAAAAGTTTTCCTTGGTTCACCTCATATTTAGGTTTGGTCGCCGTATAGCCATCCATTTTTAAGATCCAAGCTCTCCACCTGATGCAGTGTCTACTGAAGGAAACTAGGAGCTTTCGAACCATCCGTTTGTTTCAAACAGCCTTTGACAGAAGGGTACACTGAGGAAGACAGGATGAAGTGATGTTCACTGACAGATATAGGGGTATTACTAAAGAACTGGCACAGAACAAAGCATGGTGATGTGCTAGCAGGCGAGGCCATCTGACCCATGCTACATGTAAGACAGACAAGAGTAAAAAAAACATGATGATGAACCTTGTAAGAATTAAAAGGCCCCAAACTTCCAAGACGGGAAGAATGAGAGCAACCACATGTTTTAAACTTTCTCCTGGGTACATCCCTAATGCAGTTTAACTCTTATGCAATAAGAAGGAATCAGTGGTTGGAAGTTAGCTAAAATAATCCTTCAGAGTAAAGTAAAAGAGAGAGGGACATAAATAAGGTACGCTGGACACCCAGTGGACAGTGGATAAATTCTGTGCATAAAACAACATAATTAATACCATCAACCCACAAGTCAGTCTAAAGATCAAGACATGCATAGTGGCCACTCTTACAATAGTATAATTTATGAAGCCTTACCATGAAGGATTGGACATGCGTTAACCCCTTATTTAATCCAATTACGTATTTTTAACTTTATTCAGGCCATCACCAGACGATTTTTTCTGCTTGAGGGAAATCTCTAATATTGAAGGGGCTTAATCAAGGCTATATGTGACTTCTTTCGTTCGAAATCTCTTTCCTAAGCCAGAAAAATGAAACGGCAAGAATATCTTCATCAGCTGGAAGAGGTTAAGTTGGTTGGAACAGCAAACAATATAGAACTAGTAACTACAGTCTACTAGCAAGACATAAGATCTGCTTTCAGCCTTTCATGGATGACAAAATTTTTATGCACCCATAATCCAGTCCTTTACTGCCCCATAAGGAGCGTAGGGGCCCGTGGTTAGGCTGCTTAGTCCAAACATTTACGTCAAAAGTGAGCACATACTTTTCCCTGAGGGGCATGATATATGTGAACATACTCCAACCAACCCTTTTGGCCATGCCATACCCAGTTGGAACGCCTACTTTACGAGATCACCATACACGAAGTAGTTCGACGTATCATTCAGCTCAGTCACACCTAAGATAGCAGTACAATACATCTAGAGTGGCTCCATATATCCAGCAAGTTTGTTTAGCTCAGGGGAGAGTCTTATTCTTGCCAGTTCCAGACGATTTAATTCAGATCAGGGAAGAGTCTGTGTACTAAATGGGTTAGTGAAAGCTATCTGACCCCTCCATTTGAAAAGCCTTTGATGACAAGAATAAACTACGAGAAAGGGATTTAGGGAGGAACGAGAGGTGAGAGCAGATTTACTCAAAAATTTTCAGGGGAGAGCTAAAGAACTTTCAGTAAAGAAAGTTTCAGAAGAGGCGCCAGACAGGAAGACATTTTTGAAATTCGTTTTAAAAGAGTGGTGTTGACCTAATTTTATTTTAAATTATTAAATATTTAGAAGATCTGTGTTTATTCCAATGATTACAGCAACAAAAAGGCTAAAAAAAAAGTTTTCCAAAGCCGAACGTAAACAGGCTCTCACTCCCGATTGCAGATGGCGGCCTGCGACTGCAATTAAGTCCTTCGACATCCGCGCAGAGGAAAAGGTAAGCATCTTTCTGGTTAACGGTATTAGCGCAAATAAATTTCAAGACCCATTTCCATTCACTTTATCGAACATGCCCTGGGTGGGTCTTGAACAATTCACCCTCAAACTTGGACGCTTCCTCGCCAGGACAGGACGCACCCTGGACGATTCCCCGTCATTCTATAAGTGTACTTAATTAACTGATACTGGAATAGTTAACTTTCATGGGAAACTATCAAGG
The DNA here is from genome assembly GCF_032717465.1 of Coenobita brevimanus. Classification (NCBI taxonomy): domain Eukaryota; kingdom Metazoa; phylum Arthropoda; class Malacostraca; order Decapoda; family Coenobitidae; genus Coenobita; species Coenobita brevimanus. Next base: position 31,944,648 of record NC_137039.1, on the reverse strand, counting down.
TCTATGTTCATGCAGTGACCTAGGCTTTGGATATTATACTGTACACCTTTAGTCAATAATTGTTTCTGCCTCGGTGTTGACGACTCTGAATTATTATATTCTGGTGTCACCCATTGCTGCCCTCAATTTGTAATGGTACTACAACATCCTGGGTATGTTTTAAAACGACTTTGAAGGGATAAAAGTGTATATGGTCATGCAGTGGCGTAGGCTTTAGGTATTATACTCTGCACCTTTAGTCAATAATTAACTTGCTTCAGTCTCGCTGTTGACGACTCTGGATTATAATCTGGCGTCACCCATAGCTGCCTTATAAATTTATTGGGTATGTTTTAAAACGACTTTGAAGAGATAAAAGTGTATATTTACCTCAACAATATCCAATGTCTTGCGTCTGATCGGCCACAGCGGATGCAAACTGTCACGGTATGTAGTGTTGTTTTGCTCTTATACCCGATGTTCCAGGTATTTTTTAGGTATTCAAGCGTTACCTTCGTGTTCTGCAGAGATAGCATGTGTAGTGACGTAGGAGGGTTGATTTGACCGGGAAGCAAGTAGACTCATTCCATCCTCGTAACTAAGGCTATTAGAATTCTGCAAGCACGACTTAGTAAGTGGGAGTGGCCCAGTACCCTCGGGTGAAAAAACAAGTAGTTTATGTAAGTTTTATTACTGACCGCTACTTACAGCACGTCGTTATAGTCCCTGTAGCCAGTCTCCGTTGATAGCCCCCGTGACGGTGGTAGTCCCCCCGTGGTTGATAGTTCATAGGCTCCCCCGTGGTTGATAGTTCATAGGCCTCCCGTGGTGTGATAGTCCATAGACCCCCCCGTGGTGTGAGAACCCATAACCCCCCGTGGCGTAATAGTCCGTAGGCCTCCCCCCCCCCTCGTGGCGTGATAGCCCATAGCCCCTCCGTGGCGTGATAGCCGATAGCCCCCCCGTGGCGTGATAGCCCGTAGCCCACCTCCGTGGCGTGATAGCTCATAGCCCTCCCCCCCTTTGTGATAGCCAATAGCCCCCCTACTTGGTGATAGCCCATAGCCCCCCCACGTGTTGATAGCCCGGTTAACCCTCCACCCCCGTGGTGTGATAGCCCATAGTTCTTTCCCCCCTTTTGGTGTGATAGCCCATAGCCCTTTCCCTCCGTGGTAATAGCCCATAGCCCTCCCCCCTCCCTGTGGTGTGATAGCCCATACTCTTCCCCTCCCCCCCCCAGTGTGATAGCCCATAGCCCTTCCCCCCCCCAGCGTGATAGCCCATAGCCCTTTCCCTCCCCCCCCAGCGTGATAGCCCATAGCCCTTCCCCTCCCCCCCAGCCTGATAGCCCATAGCCCTTTCCCTCCCTAGTGATAACCCATAATCCTTCCCCTCCCCTCTAGTGATAGCCCTTGGCCTTCCTCCCCCCCATGATAGCCCATAGCCCCTCCCCCCATGGTTGATAGTCCTGGTGATATGGTACTGGGCATCTTTTACACAAACTTGGCCTATATTTCGGTCTTTCTGCATTTTATTTAATGTAGGTTAAAAGCAATAAAAGACAATGCTGTGGTTCTTTATTTTCACAGCATTTCCATATTCTAGTGTTAGTCAATTGTTAAAACTCCGATTTCAAGATGGAGATTGACATTATAGACAAAGTTATCATAGTCTAGTCACGAAGCTGTGGAAACTAGTCTTGGCATTCTCTTTATGGCAAGGACTTGTGTGAATTATTAAAAGTAAATTTAATTGCATTAATATTTATTTTAAATTAGTGTGTTATGGAGGCTTCACAGCTAACTTTTTTCGCCGAATTGTATTTTCCTTAGGACATACTGTGGTGTGTAGAAATGTCATATGTAAACCACCATAGTCTGAACTACTGATATAATAAGCCTTTACTAAGCTTACTAGCATAGGACCATATGAATTTTGTTACTGTTTTTCTTTAAACAGTATTAAGACATGGACGTGAATATTACCTTCTGCCCCATAGGTTTCGTGTGCTGGCTGCTGACCCTGCTGTCCTGGCATATAGTTCTGGTCTTTCCCCTGCCGAGAGGTGCCAAAGGACTGTTTCCCTGCGGAGCATGGATTCATTCTACAGTACTACACTGAAGCGCCGTAGGTTATTGTGTTTGCTGCTAACCCTGCTGTCGTGGCAAAGAATCTGCTCTTGCCCTTGCCAAGTGGTTGCGCCTCTGCCAAGTGCTGCTGAGAACTGATGGTGAGTGCTCCTACTCTTATGAGGTTTAAATCTTATGTTTATAGTTTTTGATATTTGATTAAAAGTTGTTTGTAATTGATATTTATGTGTATAAAAAGCTGACAGATATAAATAAACTGTTTCTCGTGTTGATCCTTCTCCTGTGGAAAGATAAGGCTGTTCTGAACGGGTTAAACTAAGAACTGAGTTACTTTTCAAGTTGCTAATGCTACTTCTCCCCACAGATCTTGTCCGGAATCACCCTGACCAAGTTCGCGGGCATCATCGTGCTGGGATTCGCGCAGTCGCAGGTCTTCACTGTATTCTGCTTCCGCATGTACCTCGGCATAGTGGTTTGGAGCGACGCACGGGCTGATGTTTCTGCCCGTGTACTTCTCTGTCTGTGGTGAGTTGAGAGGGAAAGAGGCAAGTGGGAGGAGAAAGTGGGGAAGGGAGAAAATAAAAAGCGACAAAAAGGAAGAGAGGAGGACAAGAGGGATGGATGGAGTGCAGGAAAGGAAGGGAGGAATGAGAGAATATAGAGAAAAGAGGAATTAGAAACAGAAGAGAAGAAATGAAACAAGAGAAGAGGAGGGGAAGAGAGGGGATGGAGAGAATGGAGGAAAGGGAGTGATAGGGAGGAAATAGGAAAGTGAGGAAATGGGAGAAGAAATAGAAGAGGGAAAAAAGGAAATAGAAAATATTAGAAAAGATAAAAGGAAGAGGGCAGGAGAAGAGGGACGGATGGAGAGAAGGGACGGAAGGGAGCAATTAGAGGAAGTAGGGAAGAGAGGAAGAGGAAAGAAAAGAATATAGGAAAATGAAGCAAGAAGAGGAGGAAGAGATGGAGGGAAGGGTAGGGACGTTTTGTTGGTGTCTGGCTTATTCTTTGTCAAAAAGTGAATGGAAGAGGCCCAGGGCTAGGCTACGTACTCCAGATATATAGACGAGAGTAATCTGTTGGCCGTCCATGAGTAGCAGTTTGTGAGCAATAGTGATGATGTACATCATGATCATCATCATCATTATACCAGTAAAAATAACTAATGACCAGAATGTTGATGATAGCCTAATAACGAAGCGTTACTAAAATCGCCTCCCTTCACAGGGCCACCGCTAAACAAAGTGCTGGGGAAACAAGCGAAAACGAGAGGAACTGGGTGCCCTCCGAGCACAACAGGCGGCCTCCCAACAACAGCAGCAGAGGATGGAGCAGCAGTTACAGCAGCAAGTAGAAGTGAATAGACTACAGCAGCAGATCACCTCGCAGATCGCCCAGAAAACACACAGATGATGGCCTTGAAGCAAATGCAGCAACAGCTTAACCATAGTCTCCAGCAGTTGAGACACGATGATCCTCCACCTCCATACCCGCGATATACACAGTTGGGGAGTTACAGACACGCTGGAAAAGATAATCTGGGTTTTGTCAGCGAACCCCTCACGGAGAAGAAGTCCGAGAAGTCAAAATTATACAAGAGAGCTAGGAGATGTGTAGATATGTTGATCACAGGTATTACAATATTCGTCTCCCTTTAGTAACTCTTTCCTGCCCAAGCTATAGTCAATTTGGGCAGTGGAGAATAAGCCCCAATGTCAAGCGTGCCATAAATAGAAGTTAAGAAAGAACTGTTGATAAATCGATAAAGGGCTATATTACATTCGTTAGTTTCATTGTGTCATGTCTCTGCTGGTTACAGACATTTTAGATATGAGAATCTGGCAGTATCTGGGAAGTCACGATGGAAATAAAGGGACGAAGTCAAGTGTAAAAGAACTGTAAATAGAGAAGATAATAATCCATGTACATAGACATTTAGATTGTAATTCTCAGTCCTGTTTTCATTGTGTGTAGTTCGAAAAAGCACCTGGAAAGTTCATGATTATAAGGAGTTAGAAAAGAGTTGCATACAGTATGTTACAAGGAATTTGTGTAACCAGTGATTTCATGAAATCCCAAGGAAATTTGTGAAATGAGTTTAAATTAGGATGGGTTAATTAAGGTTAGGTTAATTTAGGCTGCGATTAGGTTAGGTTAACGAATACCCTAGGGATTTCATTAAATCACTGGTTGCACAAAGTCCCTGTAACATATAAAAACAAGACGTTGTGCTATATAGACAATTCCCTGTGTTACTCAATCGGTAGAGAGTTGGCCTGCAGTCCTGATGGACCCAGGTTCGAATCCCGGCTGGGGCAGGGAACACTTTAAGGATTTGAATTTCATAGAAGCAGACTTCCCTGATCTACCAGATGACCCGCCGACATGTCATAAAAGTACCCCCGCTAATACCAATACACCAGTCCTGTAAGAGACAGCCCTAGCATGTATTCAATATGGACGGTGGGTGTTAGCGCCGAAGTGGTGACATGTGGAGGTGTAGGAGGACTAGTGGGCCTTGGGATAGGCTACTGCCCCCGAAATATAGGCCCTGAAGCCTTTGCCCAGAGTCGGACACACATATATATATATATATATATATATATATATATATATATATATATATATATATATATATATATATATATATATATACATATACATACATACATATATATATACATATACATACATACATATATATATATACATATACATACATACATATATATATATATACATATTGTTACGGTCTGGCCTGGATGATTCGGGAATAGCTATTTCCTGAAACCCTGAGAACGACTCCGAAACATTGAACCCCAGGAAGTGTATTTTCGTCCCTTGCTTCACCATCTGCTGCCTCGAAGCTTCATTATCAGCGCACAGAATATTGGCTGAGGCCTCGACTCCATGGAGACGGAATTTGTATGAATCCCCAGTCCGAGTTTACCTAGGCTGGGAAAACCTTAGGCTTAGCAGTTGACTCAGATCTACTGCCGGGGTTAGGTCACTCCACCTGTGTAATCCATCTCCAGCCTGGTGTTTCGGAATCTTTTGTCTACCAATAGAGGTTTGATAGATAAAAGAGAAGTGTGTTGCTGTGGATAACTTGTACTGGTAATGTATAACGGTTGGAGATAATTATTGTAATTTTATTTGTTAAGCATTTGTCTCCTTTTGGTCGGCTGTGGGTGGTAATTTTATTTTATACTGTATTTCATAAGCTCGGAATTATAGTGAACCAGAATTCATACTGCAGTTCCAATTTCTTTATCTTTATTTTATTTTTTTTTTCTCTTTAGCTTTAAGTGAAAGCCATGATTGTAATATTTTAGGTTAATATTTTAATGGCTTTTGTATATTAAGTGGGTTTTGGGTTTTCATAATTCTCATCTTTAAGTATCGTAGATGGCGTAAATTTTTTTGTTATTAAAGAAAGTTAAATATTTATATTCTTTCCCCTGAACCTCTTTAAAATTACCTGTTCTAGTGAACGCCAAAATTGAGGTGGTTCATTCTTTTGCTTATGACTCTGGGCCAACGCGGTCAGATGGTTATAAGGATGGAAAGTAAAGCTTGGAGTCGTAGCACGGTCCCTTTTTTTATAAGTTCTGAAACCCGGTGATGACAGATGATTGGCGTTTCTGTAACTTTGGTGAGTACACTCTGCAATATGGGATGCAGGCTGATCACATCTAACAATTGTAGGTTTTCCATAAGTCACAGACACAAATTAGTGACCTATACACACCTTTTTGGTCTCAATTTTTATAGTATGACTTTTACTGTACCAGCTGTTAGATTCCAGTAACTGTAGATTTTGTACTGTCTGTGGTGTATCTAATGATGCTAGGGCATGATTATGTGGCAAGTGCAAGCCATTTAATTTATCTTGCCAGACCGCATGTAATATTAGAGCCAAAAGTATAGCTGGATTGTTTTTCCTGATGGGATTGGGCCTCTCCCATAAATTGAATACTAAGTCATGGTTGCAAGAAATTCTGAGCCAAAGTTATGAGGTTGGGATGAGTCTCATTGGATACCAGTCAAATCAGCCATCCAGTCTGATTACATTTAGCTGTCAGCTGAGCTGAGTGGATCTGTGGATCTTCCCCTCCAGTTCGAAAATGTCCATCAGTCTTAGGCCTCTTGCTTGATGTTAGGTAGAATGTAATGGAAAATTGGACTCTTGATTTCACACTCCTGTAAAATGTTCAGTTGATGGTTATACCTACTTCAAGAAAATGTGCTCAACCTGTACTGGATTCACAAAATCGTAACCCAGATTTGCTTTTCTAGAAGCAAGAAACAAGGAGACTGTCCTATTCTCCCCTTGTCCTTCTTGCTGAAACAAATCTTAGTTAGACAATAATTTTCCCTTTTAACCACTCTTAATGCAGGGGAGATAAAAGGCGTTCAAAATGTTCTTACCTCTTTTTGTTACAGGAAAGAGAAATATGCGCTAGGAAAAGGGAGCTGAATGTTTAACCGTTACTTAAACAGTCACTTAATTAGTCAGTTAAAATCAGTGAAGCTATGTTCCATTTTAAGCAATCCACTCACTGAGATAGGCAATGATGAAGCTGATGTTTTCTTTTGAGTGAAAGCTAAAGCTAGTACCAAAGGCAGCTAAATACTCCCCCAAAGTTGCAGGAGACTGTTGTAACTCTTGATGTCATAGGATAATCATGATAGTAAAGCACTTCATGATTCCTACAGACATTACTTGTGTTCATAATAATAATAGGGTGTGCAATAAGCTTCTAATTTTATCTTGGCCTAAAATTGTCATCTCTGCATCTTGATTCCTGAGGGGTTGGAGTAAAATAACACTAGAAGGTGATGCTAGTCATGAAGAGATTTGTGGAGCGGTTGCAGAGCCGTAGTATTGTTTCTTCCAGCCATTTGACTACTTGAGATAAGCTATAAAAGAAAAAAAAATGAGCCAAGCTAAGATGAATGAACTAAATTATACCAGTATCAATATCACAGGTGTAACCCATATCCCAGTGTCAGTTTTGTATTTCTGATTTTCTCTTATATTTTCTAAGGGAACTTACGGGCAGTCCTGTGTAAAACAGTGGACGATTACACTGGAGGATTGTTAAAAATTATAATGTCATCAATAATTATACTGATAATATTTTAATTGTTTCATTTCATCCATTTATCCATCATCTAGTCCCATGAACAAAGGAAAGGACTCAGGGATAGGCTACTTAGTCCGAGCATATAAGGCAGTGGGAGAGAAGTTGGGCGCTGGAGGAGGGAGGGGCGGCGACAGAAGGAGGAAGAGGCCTCCAGTGGAGGAGGTTGAGGCTGGTACTGCATAAGAAGAAAGGAACTTCAAAAAACAAAGCATCGTCCATTGCTCGAAGTCTACCTCACAATCCATGTCTTGCGTGTTGGGGTCTCAGGCCAAATTATGCTTGAAAATACAAAACAGCAAATATCTCAAAACTGCAAGTATCTCGAAAATGGTGCGTTTTAGAGCAACACTGAGCAGCGGACGTAGCTGTTTGATCAACCTGACCTATTTTTTGCTGCTCTATCCCGTGAACTAGGTCTCATCACGATATGCACGCAGGGAATAGCTTAAAATGAGTCACGTTTTTCAAATCCGGCATTTATGAACGAGATACTTAGCCCAAAGTAAAATCGGTAATAGATCTGGCCTTTATCTGAAAATAGTATCCATTACTTTTCCTGTAAACGCTGGGGTTCGATAGGTATAATAGGGAGAACACACGCTGAGAAAGTCTACGGGTGTGTCACTTCTCCTTTGAGAGGTCTACTTTCATCTGACCTCGTTTCTTCATGGATTTTATACCGAAATAGGAAATCTGGTGGAAGAGGCGTACCCCTTGTAGGTAAAGCAGATGCCTGTCAGCCCTATTCTACCTATCCCACCACCAGGTTGTACATAGTAAAAGACCAGTCCTGTTGGAGGTTCCACCCTTGCACAAATATCTCCTTGCCTTTCCTTTAAAATGTCTCTTCACCAAATAGACCTATATACCTATTTACCTACAAGGGGTATACCTCTCTCACAACATTTCCTGTTTCGGTTTTCTAGTTAAAATCCGTGAGAAAACGAGGTCAGATAGAAGGAAATGTCTGAAGAGTGGTGTGAACCATCCGTAGACTTTATCTTTCAGCGATAGATAGATATAGATATATATATATATATATATATATATATATATATATATATATATATATATATATATATATATATATATATATATATATATATATATTATTTTCCCTCCCTATTATACCCATCGAACAACAGCATTTAGAGGAAAAATGGTGGATACCATTTTTAGAAAACACCGAGATCTACTTCCAGATTCATTATGGGCTAAATATCTCTTCTGGTTCTCTCTAAAATGCCAGATTAAAAAATGTGACCCATTTTTACCCATTTTCCTGGCAAGGTATCGTGATGAGACCTAGCTCAGGGGCTAGAGCAGTAAAAAATAGGTCATAGATGATAAAACGGCCGTCGTCGTCGCTCAGTTTTGCTCTAAAATGCACCGTTTTCGAGATATGGGCACTTTTGTGTTTTTCAGTGCTATGCTGTGCTGGAGTGCAAGTTAAGGTACTGGAGGCGCCATCTACCAGGCTAAAAATCTGTGGCCCAGGAGGCACCGAAAACACAAAAGTGCCCGTATCTCGAAAACGGTGCATTTTAGAGCAAAACTGAGCGACGACGACGGCCGTTTTATCAATATTGACCTATTTTTGGCTGCTCTAGCCCCTGAGCTAGGTTTCATCACGATACCTACCCAGGGAAATGGGTAAAAATGGGTCATATTTTTTAATCTGACATTTGAGAGAAAACGAAAAGAGATATTCAGCCCAAAATGAAACTGGTAGTAGATCTCGGTTTTATCTAAAAATGGTATCCACCATTTTTCCTGTAAACGCTGGGTTTCGATAGGTATAATAGGGAGAACACACGCTGAGAAAGTCTACGGGTGTGTCACTCCTCCTTTGAGACGTCTACTATCATCTGACCTCGTTTCTTCATGGATTTTATACCGAAATAGGAAATCTGGTGGATGAGGCGTACCCCTTGTAGGTAAAGCAGATGCCTGTCAGCCCTATTCTACCTATCCCACCACCAGGTTGTACAAAGTAAAAGACCAGTCCTATTGGAGGTTCCACCCTTGCACAAATATCTCCTTGCCTTTCCTCTAAAATGTCTCTTCACCAAATAGACCTATAAACCTATTTACCTACAAGGGGTATGCCTCTCTCAACATTTCCTGTTTCGGTTTTCTAGTTAAAATCCGTGAGAGAACGAGGTCAGACAGGAAATGTTTGAAGAGTGGTGTGAACCATCCGTAGACTTTGTCCATCAGCGATAGATATATTTTTTTTCTCCCTATTATACCCATCGAACAACAGCATTTAGAGGAAAAATGGGGGATACCATTTTTAGAAAACACCGAGATCTACTTCCAGATTCATTATGGGCTAAAAATCTCTTCTGGTTCTCTCTAAAATGCCAGATTAAAAAATGTGACCCATTTTTACCCATTTTCCTGGCCAGGTATCGTGATGAGACCTAGCTCAGGGGCTAGAGCAGTAAAAAATAGGCTATGATCGATAAAAACGGCCGTCGTCGTCGCTCAGTTTTGCTCTAAAATGCACCGTTTTCGAGATATGGGCACTTTTGTGTTTTTCAGTGCTATGCTGGGCCACGGATTTTTAGCCTGGTACTGGATGGCGCCTGCTACCAGGCTAAAAATCTGTGCACCCAGGAGGCACTGATAAACACAAAAGTGCCCGTATCTCGAAAACGGTGCATTTTAGAGCAAAACTGAGCGACGACGACAGCCGTTTTATCAACCATTACCTACTTTTTACTGCTCTAGCCCCTGAGCTAGGTTTCATCACGATACCTACCCAGGGAAATGGGTAAAAATGGGTCACATTTTTTAATCTAGCATTTTAGAGAAAACCAGAAGAGACATTTTGCCCAAAATGAATCTGGTAGTAGATCTCGGTGTTATGTAAAAATGGTATCCACGATTTATCCTGTAAACGCTGGAGTTTGATAGGTATAATAGGGAGAAAACGCGCTGAGAAAGTCTACGGGTGTGTCACTCCTCCTTTGAGACGTCTACTATCATCTGACCTCCTTTCTTCATGGATTTTATACCGAAATAGGAAATCTGGTGGATGAGGCGTACCCCTTGTAGGTAAAGCAGATGCCTGAGAGCCCTATTCTACCTATCCCACCACCAGGTTGTACAAAGTAAAAGACCAGTCCTATTGGAGGTTCCACCCTTGCACAAATATCTCCTTGCCTTTCCTCTAAAATGCCTCTTCACCAAATAGACCTATTTACCTACAAGGGCTATGCCTCTCTCACAACATTTCCTATTTCGGTTTTTTAGTTAAAATCCGTGAAAAAACGAGGTCAGACGGAAGGATATGTCTGAAGAGAGGTGTGAACCACCCGTAGACTTTATCTTTCAGCTTTTTTTTTTTTTTTTTTTTTTTTTTTCCACCCTTTTATACCTATTGAACCACAGCATTTAGAGGAAAAATCGTGGATACCATTTTTAGATAACACCGAGATCTACTACCAGATTCATTTTGGGCTAAATATCTCTTCTGGTTCTCTCTAAACTGCCAGATTAAAAAATGTGACCCATTTTTACCCATTTTCCTGGCAAGGTATCGTGATGAGACCTAGCTCAGGGGCTAGAGCAGTAAAAAAAATAGGTCAAAATTGATAAAACGGCCGTCGTCGTCGCTCAGTTTTGCTCTAAAATGCACCGTTTTCGAGATATGGGCACTTTTGTGTTTTTCAGTGCTCTGCTGTGCTGGAGTGCAAGTTAAGGTACTGGAGGCGCCATCTACCAGTACCTTAACTTGCACTCCAGCACAGCATAGCACTGAAAAACACAAAAGTGCCCATATCTCGAAAACGGTGCATTTTAGAGCAAAACTGAGCGACGACGACGGCCGTTTAATTAACTGAGGCCTATTTTTTACTGCTCTAGCCCCTGAGCTAGGTTTCATCACGATACCTACCCAGGGAAATGGGTAAAAATGGGTCACATTTTTTAATATGATATTTGAGAGAAAACGAAAAGAGATATTCAGCCCAAAATGAAACTGGTAGTAGATCTCGGTTTGATCTAAAAATGGTATCCACCATTTTTCCTGTAAACGCTGGAGTTTGATAGGTATAATAGGGAGAAAACGCGCTGAGAAAGTCTACGGGTGTGTCACTCCTCGATTGAAACGTCTACTTTCATCTGACCTCGTTTCTACATGGATTTTATACCGAAATAGGAAATCTGCTGGAAGAGGCGTACCCCTAGTATGTTAAGCAGTTGTTTGTGAGCCCAGTTTAACTATCCCACCACCAGGTTGTACAAAGTAAAAGACCAGTTCTATTGGAGGTTCCACCCTTGCACAAATATCTCCTTGCCTTTCCTCTAAAATGCCTCTTTACCAAATAGACCTATGTACCTATTTACCTACAAGGGCTATGCCTCTCACAACATTTCCTATTTCGGTTTTTTAGTTAAAATCCGCGAAAAAACGAGGTCAGACGGAAGGATATGTCTGAAGAGTGGTGTGAACCACCCGTAGACTTCTTCTTCTTTCTTTTTTTTTTTCACCCTAGTATACCTATTGAACCACAGGATTTAGAGGAAAAATCGTGGATACCATTTTTAGATAACACCGAGATCTACTACCAGATTCATTTTGGGCTAAATATCTCTTTTGGTTTTCTCAAAAATGGCAGATTAAAAAATCTGACCCATTTTTACCCATTTCCCTGGGTAGGTATCGTGATGAGACCTAGCTCAGGAGCTAGAGCAGTAAAAAAATAGGTCGCGGTTGATAAAACAGCCTTCGTCGTAGCTCAGTTTTCCTCTAAAATGCACCGTTCTCGAGATATGGGCACTTTTGTGTTTTCGGTGCCTCCTGGGCCACGGATTTTTAGCCTGGTAGATGGCGCCTGCAGTACCTTAACTTGCACTCCAGCACAGCATAGCACTGAAAAACACAAAAGTGCCCATATCTCGAAAACGGTGCATTTTAGAGCAAAACTGAGCGACGACGACGGCCGTTTTATCAACCATTACCTACTTTTTACTACTCTAGCCCCTGGGCTAGGTTTCATCACGATACCTTCGCAGGGAAATGGGTAAAAATGGGTCACATTTTTTAATCTAGCATTTTAGAGAAAACCAGAAGAGATATTTTGCCCAAAATGAATCTGGTAGTAGATCTCGGTGTTATCTAAAAATGGTATCCACGATTTTTCCTGTAAACGCTGGAGTTTGATAGGTATAATAGGGAGAAAACACGCTGAGAAAGTCTACGGGTGTGTCACTCCTCGATTGAAACGTCTACTTTCATCTGACCTCGTTTCTTCATGGATTTTATACCGAAATAGGAAATCTGCTGGAAGAGGCGTACCCCTAGTATGTTAAGCAGTTGTTTGTGAGCCCAGTTTAACTATCCCACCACCAGGTTGTACATAGTAAACGTCCGGACCTATTGGAGATTCCACCCTTGGACAAATATCTCCTTGCCTTTCCTCTAAAATGTCTCCACCAAATAGACCTATAAACCTATTTACCTACAAGGGCTATGCCTCTCTCACAACATTTCCTATTTCGGTTTTCTAGTTAAAATCCGTGAGAAAACGAGGTCAGACAGAAGGAAATGTCTGAAGAGTGGTGTGAACCATCTGTAGACTTTGTCTTTCAGCGATAGATAGATAGATATATATATATATATATATATATATATATATATATATATATATATATATATATATATATATATATATATAATTTCTCCCTATTATACCCATCGAACAGCAGCATTTAGAGGAAAAATGGTGGATACCATTTTTAGAAAACACAGAGATCTACTTCCAGATTCATTATGGGCTAAATATCTCTTCTGGTTCTCTCTACACTGCCAGATCAAAAAATGACCCATTTTTACCCATTTCCCTGGGTAGGTATCGTGATGAGACCTAGCTCAGGGGCTAGAGCAGTAAAAAATAGGTTATAGTTGATAAAACGGCCGTCGTCGTCGCTCAGTTTTGCTCTAAAATGCACCGTTTTCGAGATATGGGCACTTTTGTGTTTTTCAGTGCTCTGCTGTGCTGGAGTGCAAGTTAAGGTACTGGAGGCGCCATCTACCAGGCTAAAAATCTGTGGCCCAGGAGGCACCGAAAACACAAAAGTGCCCGTATCTCGAAAACGGTGCATTTTAGAGCAAAACTGAGCGACGACGACGGCCGTTTTATCGATTATGATCTATTTTTGGCTGCTCTAGCCCCTGAGCTAGGTTTCATCACTATACCTACCCAGGGAAATGGGTAAAAATGGGTCATATTTTTTAATCTGACATTTGAGAGAAAAAGAAAAGAGATATTCAGCCCAAAATGAATTTGGTAGTAGATCTCGGTTTTATCTAAAAATGGTATCCACCATTTTTCCTGTAAACGCTGGGTTTCGATAGGCATAATAGGGAAAACACACGCTGAGAAAGTCTACGGGTGTGTCACTCCTCCTTTGAGTCGTCTACTATCATCTGACCTCGTTTCTTCATGGATTTTATACCGAAATAGGAAATCTGGTGGATGAGGCGCACCCCTTGTAGGTAAAGCAGATGCCTGTCAGCCCTATTCTACCTATCCCACCACCAGGTTGTACATAGTAAACGTCCAGACCTATTGGAGGTTCCACCCTTGGACAAATATCTCCTTGCCTTTCCTCTAAAATGCCTCTTCGCCAAATAGACCTATTAACCTATTTACCTACAAGGGGCATGACTCTCTCACAACATTTGCTATTTCGGTTTTTTAGTTAAAATCCGTGAGAAAACCAGGTCAGATGGAAGGAAATGTTTGAAGAGAGGTGTGAACCACCATAGACTTTATCTTTCAGCTATTTTTTTTTTTTTTTTCCTCCCTATTATACCCACCGAACCACAGCATTTAGAGGAAAAATCGTGGATACCATTTTTAGATAAAACCGAGATCTACTACCAGATTCATTTTGGGCTAAATATCTCTTTTGGTTTTCTTTAAAATGCCCGATTAAAAAATGTGACCCATTTTTACCCATTTCCCTGGGTAGGTATCGTGATGAGACCTAGCTCAGGGGCTAGAGCAGTAAAAAATAGGTCATAATTGATAAAACGGCCGTCGTCGTCGCTCAGTTTTGCTCTAAAATGCACCGTTCTCGAGATATGGGCACTTTTGTGTTTTCGGTGCCTCCTGGGCCACGGATTTTTAGCCTGGTAGATGGCGCCTCCAGTACCTTAACTTGCACTCCAGCACAGCATAGCACTGAAAAACACAAAAGTGCCCATATCTCGAAAACGGTGCATTTTAGAGCAAAACTGAGCGACGAGGACGGCTGTCTTATAATTTATAATCAATTTTTTACTGCTCTAGGCCGTGAGCTAGGTCTCATCACGATACCGACGCAGGAAATAGGTCAAAATGGGTCACGTTTTTCAAATCCGGCATTTCTAAACGAGATATTCAGCCCAAAGTAAAACTTGTAATAGATCTTGCCTTTATCTGAAAATGGTATGGTTTACTGTCCTTGTAAATGCTGGGGTTCAATAGGTATAATAAGGAGAAATCTGGGAAATAAAGTCTAGGGGCTTTTCACTCCTCTTTCCATACATGCATCTAACACAGGCCACACACCAAGTACTACTACTGCTACTACTACTGCTGCTGCCGCTGCTGCTGCTGCTGCTACTGCTATTATTACTACTCTTTTGACCGTCACATCATCGCTCGCTGAGGTCCCGTGTATTGATCATAGAATATAAATATTCCTATTTCGTGATGGGAGAGATAAAGATTATTTAATAAGGCATGGTTTTAGAAGCATTTATTTATCGAAATAATTCATGTATAATATATCACATATATAGAGTTCTGTGCTGGTGGGGAGGATTTAGAAGAAAGGACTGGTGGTTTAGAATTTATTATAATCTTTGTACATAATCATTTTTTTTTTTTTTTTACATATATATAATTGACATATAATTTCTCACCAACACTTCAACAGGATTTCGTATTTCTGCATATATTTCTCACTACTTCAGACGATTTTCTTCAGCTCAGGAGTGTCTTTTCGGGCTGGAGGGGTTAGATACTGTCGTCGTCCCTTCCTGTAATACGAGAGGTTATCCGTAAATTATGTCTGGAGGTGGCAAGGAGGAAAGACGAAAATATGGCGTGAGACTGAAGGGGTATTATTGAGTTACTGGAGTTATTATTATTATTATTATTATTATTATTATTATTATTATTATTATTATTTATCGTTGTTGTTGATATTGCTGTTGCTATGTTGTTGTTGTTGTTGTTGTTGTTGTTGTTGTCATAATTCAGGTTAATGTGCTATTTACACTCTAACTTGGCCTAAAATTTTCTTCAATCCTTCATGAATGCCGAGTTGTAACAGTAGGTCAACAGAATATAGTGCTAGTCACGAAGAAGTGCTGCACCTTTTTTCCTGCCACTGAAACGTTCAAGATGGAGACCTGCATATTTTGGGCCAAGTTAGAGCAAACAGAGTATAGAGTAGCGACGATTTTGTTACGGTTTTGCTTGTTTTAAAGTTTGGCCTGACGTTACTGTTTATTAGTTTGAGACACAGACAGGCAGACAGACAGAAAGACAGACACACACACACACACACACACACACACACACACACACACACACACACACGAGACAGACAGACACAGATAGACAGGCATACAAAAAAACAAGAGAGACAGACTAACACAGACAGACAGACACAGATAGACAAACAGACAGACAGCAAGACAAACATAAGCAGAGAGAAAGACAGACAGGCAGAAGGCAGACAAGGGCAGACAGAAGGCAGACAAGGGCAGACAGACAGACAGACAGACAGACAGACGAAGACGGAGACAGATAGACAGACAGACAGACAGACAGAGACGGAGACAGAGACAAACAGACAGACAAGCAGACAGAAAACAGACAGAAAGACAGGCAACAACAGACACATACAGACAAAAGACAGAGAAGAGCAGACAGACTGACAAGAGACAGGCAGACACGAGAGAGAGAGAGAGAGAGAGAGAGAGAGAGAGAGAGAGAGAGAGAGAGAGAGAGAGAGAGAGAGAGAGAGAGAGAGAGAATAACATCACGCTTGCTCTAGACCCCTTCAGTTCCATGACGCATTCTTAAGCTTTATTCATGTTATCTCCAGACGGTTTTGTTCGGCTGAGAGGGACACTTACCAACAGGAGGGGTTTAGATTTATCCTTCAAGAATCCTCCCCCCCCACACAGGCTGAATAAAATCGTCTGGAGGCAGCAAAAATAATTAGAAGTAAAATAGGTTAAAGAATTTCCCATACTGAGATTGGCCAAGGTACAGTCGATGTCTTGAAAAGTGTGGAAGGTAAATCAAGTGCCAGAAGCTGGTAATTACTTCCTCACACCTGCTGGAACCTGCTAATTACTTCCCCACACCTGCTCAAACCCGCTAATTACTTCTTCACACCTGCTGGAACCTGCTAATTACTTCCCCACACCTGCTCGAACCCGCTAATTACTTCCTCACACCTGCTGGAACCTGCTAATTACTTCCTGACACCTGCTGGAACCTGTTGAGAGAAAGATTAAGATAAGCAATAAGATTTGTGACAATATGAGAGTGTTAGCTTGGACTTTGATTCTATTTTTGGCTCCATATTTATTTGTGGTTAAATGTTTCCTGGCTAAAAGAGATGGTTGTGTGGCCAGACTTAATGCTGAATTTCAAAGAGAATATACTAGTAGCTGTACAGTAGTGATAGTAGTAGCTGTAGTAGGAGTAGTAGCAGTGTTGGTGATGATAGTAGTAGTAGTAGTAGTAGTAGTAGTAGGAGCAGTAGTAGGAGTAGTAGCAGTAGCAGTAGCAGTAGTAGTGTATAATTGCTTGTTATTGCTCCAGTACAAAATATACATATCCAATTACTGCCTTGTTTCTCTGCATCTTCTATAGTCTTGTGTACTGGATGAAATAAACAACAGAGTAATTAAAAAACAGATTTATTTGAAAGATAGTATAAATAAATATAGTTGTGTTGATCTTTATTAACCTAAAACAGGGGAGGGGGAAAAATTGCTTAAAAAAAAAAAATTAGCGAAGTATATTAAGCCACGTGTTAATGTACATGCGGTATTTAATCTTATTCCTTCTACCTCTGGACGATTTAACTAACATCAGGATACGCTTCTCGCACTGGAGGGGGTTAGATAAAAACTTCATTTACTCCTCCAAATTCTGGATACTGTACACCCCTAACTTGAGGAAAATTGTCTGAAGGTAGGAGGAATAAAACTTCAAAAAATGGGGAGCCCCAAAGTATGGAAAGAGGGAGGAGCATCAAAACAGTGTGGGTAAGGTTGTTGGTGGGAGTTCGTGAGGGGGTTAGGCTGTTGGTAGGGTCGTAGGGTGTGGGTAAGGTTGTTGGTAGAGTCGTAGGGTGTGGGTAAGGTTGTTGGTAGGGTCGTAGGGTGTGGGTAAGGTTGTTGGTAGGGTCGTAGGGTGTGGGTAAGGTTGTTGGTAGAGTCGTAGGATGTGGGTAAGGTTGTTGGTAGGGTCGTAGGGTGTGGGTAAGGTTGTTGGTAGGGTCGTAGGGTGTGGGTAAGGTTGTTGGTAGGGTCGTAGGATGTGGGTAAGGTTGTTGGTAGGGTCGTAGGGTGTGTGTAAGGTTGTTGGTAGAGTCGTAGGATGTGGGTAAGGTTGTTGGTAGGGTCGTAGGGTGTGGGTAAGGTTGTTGGTAGAGTCGTAGGATGTGGGTAAGGTTGTTGGTAGGGTCGTAGGGTGTGTGTAAGGTTGTTGGTAGGGTCGTAGGGTGTGTGTAAGGTTGTTGGTAGGGTCGTAGGATGTGGGTAAGGTTGTTGGTAGAGTCGTAGGATGTGGGTAAGGTTGTTGGTAGGGTCGTAGGGTGTGGGTAAGGTTGTTGGTAGAGTCGTAGGGTGTGGGTAAGGTTGTTGGTAGGGTCGTAGGGTGTGGGTAAGGTTGTTGGTAGGGTCGTAGGGTGTGGGTAAGGTTGTTGGTAGGGTCGTAGGGTGTGGGTAAGGTTGTTGGTAGGGTCGTAGGGTGTGGGTAAGGTTGTTGGTAGAGTCGTAGGATGTGGGTAAGGTTGTTGGTAGGGTCGTAGGGTGTGGGTAAGGTTGTTGGTAGAGTCGTAGGATGTGGGTAAGGTTGTTGGTAGGGTCGTAGGGTGTGGGTAAGGTTGTTGGTAGGGTCGTAGAGTGTGGGTAGGGTTGTTGTTGGGAGTTCGTTAGGTGGGTAAGGTTGTCGGTGGAGTCGTAGGGTCTGGGTAGGGTTGTTGGTGGGAGTTCGTGAGGTGGGTAAGGTTGTTGGTGGCTGTTGGTGGTCTTGGATTGGTAATTGGTGGGGATGGTGAGGGTTAAGAAAGGTTATTTATGGGATTGGTTGGGGTGGGCAAAGTTGTTGGTAGGATTGGTGGGCGTGGATAATGTTGTTGGTGGGTTTGGTGGACGTGGGTAAGGTTATTGGTGGGGTTAGTGAGGGTCGGTAGGGTTATTGTTAGGCCTGGTGGGGGTGGGTAAGGTATCTGGTCGGGTCGATTGCGTTGGGTAAGGCGATTGGTGGGGTTGATGAGCGTGGGTAAGGTTATAGGTGGGGTTGGTGAGGGTCGAAAAGGTTATCAGTGTGGCTGGCGGGAATGGATATGGTTACTAGTGGGGTTGGTGGGGTGGGCAAGTTTATTGGTGGGATAAGTGGGCGTGGGTAAGGTTATTGGGTTGGTAGTAATGGGGAAGGTTATTGGTGGGGTTGGTGGACGTGAGTAAGGTTGTTGATAGGGTTGGTAGTGGTGGGTTAGGGTATTGGTGGGACTGGTGGCGGTGGCTAAGGTAAATGGTGAGGTTCGTGGGCTTGAGTAAGATTACTGGTGGGGTTAGTGGGTGGGGGTAAGGTTTTTCGCTGGGTTAATGGGCGTGGGTAACGTTATTGGTGGGGTTGGTAATAGTGGGGAAGGTTATTGATGGTGTTGGTGGACGTCGGTGAGGTTAGTGGTGGGGTTTTTGAGCGTGGGGTAATGTTATTGGTAGGTAAGGTTACTTGTGGAGTTGGTGGGCGTCAGTTATAGATGGGGTTCGTGGGCGTGGGTAAAGTTATTGGTGGGATTGATAAGGGTGGGTAAAGTTATTAGTGAGTTTGAAGGGGGTGGGTATGGTTATGGGGGGGGGTTCGTGGGAGTGAAAGTCATTTGTGGAGATGGTGGGCGTGGGTAAGGATATTAGTGCCGTTGGTTTGAGTGGGTGAGGTTATTGTTGAGGTTGGTGAGGGTAGGTAAAATTATTGTGAGGATTGGTGGACGTGAGTAAAGATACTGGTAGGGTTGGTGCGCTTGGTTAATGTTTTTTGTGAGGCTGATGGGGTGGCTAAGATTGTGGGTGGGTTGGAGGACGTGGGTATGGTTAATAGTGAGGTTGGTGGGCGTGGGTAAGGATATTGGTAGGGTTGGTGAGGAAATGGAACGTTGTTAATGAAGTTGGTGGGCGTGGATAAGGTTGGTAGTGGGGTTGGTGGGCGTGGGTAAGGTTGTTGGTGGGGTTGGTGGGCGTGGATAAGGTTGGTAGTGGGGTTGGTGGGCGTGGGTAAGGTTGTTGGTGGGGTTGGTGGGCGTGGGTAAGGATACTGGTAGGGTTGGTGAGGAAATGGAAGGTTGTTAGTGGGGCTGGTGGGCGTCGATAAGGTTATTGGTGGGGTTGGTCAGGGTTGATAAGGTTATTGGAGGGATTGGTGTGGATGAGAAAGGTTATTGGTGTTGTTGGTTGGAGTGTATAATGTTACTGGTGGGGTTGGTGGGGGTGGGTAAGATTATTGGTGAGGCTGGATGGCGTGGGTAAAGTTATTGGTGAGGTCGGTGAGGAAGAGTAAAGTTATTAGCGGGGTTAGTGTGGGTGGGAATGGTTGTTGGTGGGGTTTGTGGGTGTTGTTAAGGATATTGCTTCGGTTGGTGGGCGTGGGTAAGGTTGTTGGTGGGGTAGGTATTCGTGGGTAAGGTTGTTGGTGGGGTAGGTATTCGTGGGTAATGTTGTTGGTGGGGTTGGTGGGCGTGGGTAAGGTTGTTTGTGGGGTTGGTGGGCGTGGGTAAGGTTGTTGGTGGGGTTGGTGGGCGTGGGTAAGGTTGTTGGCGGGGTAGGTATTCGTGGGTAAGGCTGTCGGTGTTGTAGGTATTTGTGGGTAAGGTTGTTGGTGGGGTTGGTGGGCGTGGGTAAGGTTGTTGGTGGGGTTGGTGGGCGTGGGTAAGGTTGTTGGTGGGGTAGGTATTCGTGGGTGAGGTTGTTGGTGGGGTTGGTGGGCGTGGGTAATGTTGTTGGTGGGGTAGGTATTTGTGGGTAAGGTTGTTGGTGGGGTAGGAAATCGTGGGTAAGGTTGTTGGTGGGGTAGGTATTCGTGGGTAAGGTTGTTGGTGGGGTAGGTATTCGTGGGTAAGGTTGTTGGTGGGGTAGGTATTCGTGGGTAAGGTTGTTGGTGGGGTAGGTATTCGTGGGTAAGGTTGTTGGTGGGGTAGGTATTCGTGGGTAAGGTTGTTGGTGGGGTTGGTGGGCGTGGGTAAGGTTGTTGGTGGGGTAGGTATTCGTGGGTAAGGTTGTTGGTGGGGTTGGTGGGCGTGGGTAAAGTTGTTGGTGGGGTAGGTATTCGTGGGTAAGGTTGTTGGTGGGGTAGGTATTCGTGGGTAAGGTTGTTGGTGGGGTAGGTATTCGTGGGTAAGGTTGTTGGTGGGGTAGGTATTTGTGGGTAAGGTTGTTGGTGGGGTAGGTATTCGTGGGTAAGGTTGTTGGTGGGGTAGGTATTCGTGGGTAAGGTTGTTGGTGGGGTTGGTGGGCGTGGGTAAGGTTGTTGGTGGGGTAGGTATTCGTGGGTAAGGTTGTTGGTGGGGTTGGTGGGCGTGGGTAAGGTTGTTGGTGGGGTAGGTATTCGTGGGTAAGGTTGCTGGTGGGGTTGGTGGGCGTGGGTAAGGTTGCTGGTGGGGTTGGTGGACGTGGGTAGTGTAATTGGTGGGGTTCGTGGGTCTGGGGCCTGTGTGTGTGAGGGGGTGTGGAGGTGAGCTAATATCTGCATGGGCACGAAAATGGGCGTTCTGTGTACGATTATGTGCTGAGAGAGAGAGAGAGAGAGTGTGTGTAAAGGCATAGTTGATCGTACGAGAATAACTAAGAAACGAAACAAGAAAAATAAGAAACTTGAAACGAAGTAAGAAAAATACAAAATTGATTAGGAACGCGATCGCCCGCCCATTATGGCTTTTAGTTCTATTCCTCCAGAGAAAATACATTCGCGGGTTTGCACTGTTTTCTATTTTCAGTTCCACATCTGAATTTGAGACTTGACTCGTTTCGATGGATAAAACCCAAATCCATTCAGGTTTTCCTTCATTTATCGCTAAAATACACGTTCTCAAAAAATACCCCATTACCTATTGCCCCGTGAAGGCTTCGTGAAGAGGGCTTGCCATGAATAAAGGACACAGTCAAAGAGAACTGTTAGGGGCGTCATCTCGGCTCTGTTTTGCTCTGAAGTGCAACGTTTATCAACCCGACCCAGATTTGTGTCTTTCCAGCATAGTTTAGGCTGAAAACACGTAACATGGAGGATATTTGTGGAAAGAGGTGAGGAAGAGCCCTAGACTTTACAAGCAGTTTTACGTCCCCCCCCCTTTGCTACATACTCACGGTACGTTCTCACACACGAGCGCACACACACACACACACACACACACACACACACACGCACACACACACATACCTTGAATTCAGCCTGTGACCTCCTCGTGTGTGGACGTGCTAGTGACCTGCTCCATGCAACCCCTCCAAGATGGCCGCCCCTGCCCGATGCTTCTCCTCCTGCCCCTCCTGTGCAAGGGAGGAGGTGAGAGACTTTGTGCTGTGTGTGTGTGTGTGTGTGTGTGTGTGTGTGTGTGTGTGTGTGTGTGTGTGATCGCTGATGGAAAACGGATTAAGTGGTTTGTGGGGTTGGAGGGATTGGATAGGTTGGTTAGCAGGTTGGCAAGGGCGGGAAAGAGGTTGGTGGGGTTAGTGGGGGTTGATCAGGTGTATGGTAGAGTTGGTGTCGGTAGGTAAGGTTGCTGTTGGTGTTGATTGAGGTTGATATGGTGAATGGTGTGAATGGTGGGGTTGGTGAGGGTGGATGGGATATTGGTGGGGTTGGTGAGGGTGGATAGAGATACTGATGGGGTTGCTGAGGGTGGATAAGAATATTGGTGGGGTTGGTGAAGGATACTGGTGGGGTTGGCGAGGTTGGGAAGGTAATTGGTAGGGTAACTGTGTGTGTGTACTGAGCATGGGTAAGGCTATTGGTATGGATGTTCGGGTTGATGAGGTTGGTGCAGATAGTGGGGTTAGTGAGGGTAGGTAAGGTTCCTGGTAGAGCTTGTGGGGTTGATGAGGTTGTTACAGTGACTGACGGGGTTTCGTGTTTACTGGAAGAGTTGGTGGGGTTAGAAAAGTTAGTGGTAGGGTTGGTGTGGTTGGAAAAGGTTGGTAGGGTGAGTGGGTTTAGGTAAGGTTACTGGTGGGGTTGTTGGGGAGGGGGACGGTTACTGATAAGCCTGTTGGGGTTCGAGAATGTTATTAGTGGGATAGGTGGGGTTGGGTAAGATTTTTGGTTGGGTTGGTTGGGTGTGGTAAGGTTACTGGAGAGGTCTGTGGGGGTAGGTTAGGTTATCAGAAGAGATGGTGGGGTTAGGTAAAGGTGTTGGTATGACTGACAGGGTTGGGAAAGGTTATTCTGGGGGTTGGTGGGGTTGGGAAGAGGTACTGGTTGGTTGAGTCAAGTTACTGGTATGTTTGCTGAGGTTGGTAACGTAACTGATGGGGTTTGTGGGGTAGGACAAGGTTATTGGTGCAGTTAGAGGTGATAAGCAGGATTTTTAATTAGGTTAGTGGGGTTGGATTATGTTATTTGTGGGGTTGGTGGGGTTGTGTAAGATTTCTGGTGAGGTTTCATGATGTTACTGGTAGGGCTGATGAGGTTGCGTTAGGTTACTGGTGGGGTTGATGGGGCTGAGTAAAAGTATTGGTGGGGTTGGTGGTTTGAGCAAAGTTAATGATACGGCAAGTGATGGGCTGTTG
>NC_137039.1:31843899-31916399 GCF_032717465.1 Coenobita brevimanus | reverse complement strand
ATTATATAAAAAAAAATCGCTGTAGAAAAGAAAGAAAGTCACTGGGAGAAAGAAAATAGAAAATACGAGCCAGAACGAAAGAAGAAACCATAAAATTAATGAGGAAATGCAAGACTGAGGGAGTAGGGAGTAGAAGAATGAGAAAATGAAAGAAAATAAAGAGAAGAAATGAAAGGAATGAGAGGAGAGAGAATGACTGGGCTAGGGGAAGAAGAGAGGGA
Organism: Coenobita brevimanus; assembly: GCF_032717465.1. NCBI lineage: Eukaryota > Metazoa > Arthropoda > Malacostraca > Decapoda > Coenobitidae > Coenobita > Coenobita brevimanus. Next base: position 31,916,178 of record NC_137039.1, on the reverse strand, counting down.
AGGAAGAGAGCAATGAGAAGGGAAATGGTACATCACAGAGAGGAAGAAGTTGGGGGGTGTAACACCGAAGAGAAAGAGGGAGAATTAATGGGTGAGCAGAAAATAAGAGAGAGAGAGAGAGAGAGAGAATAAATGAAATATGGGGGAGAGAGAAGAAAATGACGATTGATTAAACAAAAGACTTAACGATGACAAGGTAGTAAAAGAAAATCATATAAGACAAAGAATGAAAAGAGAAGAAAGAGAGATAATGAGAAGAAACTGCGGCCAGTTAGACAAAAGTAGAGGGAAAAGAAATGTGTAACTAATGTTTTAAATGTAGTAACCCTCAATACGGGGATGGTAGGAAGAAAAGAGCGATAAGATGAATGAATGGGAAAACTGGAAGGTAAAAGAGTGGGAGTATAAAGCTGACGGGAAAGCTGAAGTGAAGAGCAAGTAGGTTGTAAGTGATCTGAGAATACGGGGCAAGAGAAAGCTGAGAAAAGGCACCGTATAGAAAGGAAGAAGGAGAAATAAGAGCAAAGACTGAGAAACGAAAGCAGTGAGAGAAAAAAGAAATGAGAGGACAAGGAAGAGAGAATGGGAAGAATGAAGGAGGGGTCACAGGTGAGTGAAATCCCCCTCCTAATGCCGTGACGTCATTCCCCCTCGGGGCACGAGCCTCTCACACAAAGCTACGTACCTATCAATATTTACATTATTTGTTTACCTAATATACTATGTGTCACATTCTCTTCTCTACATATAATTATTTGTAATTATACTCTCATTTTGTAGTACCTATAGCAGATAGGAGAAGTGTAAAGGAACTGTAATAAATAGCTACTGTATGGGACGACCTGGCATCTTTGGAGATGAAGATGGCAACTTGGGGGAGATGGCGACAGGTTGATGCACAATAAGATTGTCGTTTTCCTCTTAATATTGATTGTAAGGTCTATTAACACCATATTTTGAAAACAAGTATCACTTGTTGCTGTCAGTGAGGTCGTGGTGACAGGAAGAAAAGTGTGGGACCAGAAATGGAAGCGTGGGAGGGGGAAGGGAAGGGAACAGCGAGACAGCAGCAGGTTCACTTCTTCCCTTTGTCAGTGTTGCCTACTCATGTTACAGCCTCTTAATTAATCCTTTACATATCATTTTCCCGCTCTAGATTACCCACTAACTCTTATTCTACGGGTCCGATGAGGCGAATGGATGTTGGGATGAGCTGAAGAGAGAGGAGAAAATCCCCCCGAGAAGAGCTGCTTTTGAAATGTGAACAGGTACGCCCGCTCACCTGAGGCAATGACGAGCCGAAGGTCCCCCACACAAACGCACACACACAGCCCGTCCCTCACACCCCTCGCGGCCCCTCAACCTGCCCTCGTAACCAAACTGAGGAAAGGTAGAGGCCGATGGGACATTATCTGCTAATTGGTGACCGGTACTTCCCGTGTAATTATTACGTGGCTGTGTTTAGTGTCGGGAAAGAAATTTGTGGATATTTTTATTAAGTCAAGTGAGGTACTTTTGTCTCAGGTGTAACGTAGAAGCAGTCTGAGGAAAAAGTTTTATTATCACCACACCTGTTAAGTATCCAAGTCAAGACAATTAAACCTGGCTCCTTTCACACCAGTTATCCCAGTTTCATCAAGTAACGGAAGCTTATTCATCGTTGCAGCGAGTTCACAAGACAGTCTCATACACAGAAGCTCTGTTCTAAGCTAGAAAGGTAATTAACAATGGATTGGCAGCAAAAAGAAGGTAAAGAAAACCTGAAGGGGAGGGGGCTGCCGTCAGGTGTCCGGACGCCCACCAATGAGCAATGGCTGTGCCACACTTCTCAGCTTGGAAGAAGATGGCTTGTGAGGATCACCAAATAATTATAAACCATGATCAGCTGAATCTTGCTGCGCTGAAAACTATCCCTATATGGATTATCGTTAATTAAGCTCCTGTGAAGAAGTATATTTTTCGGAAAATGCCGGAAGATAGAAGTGGACCTTTGAAAGTAAAAGTGAAATTTGTCATTAGATGTAGTAATTTTATCTTAAGATTTTTTCATATGTACAATAATGATACGATTATAAGCACGTGAACATCTTACCAGCTAATCTGAAACGTATTTAAAGAATGACTGAAGTTGTCTTCGAGATACTATGACGCAGCCCGACGCCTCTGATGTAAACAACCTTGAAGGTGAGTCTGGTTGGGGTCACTTTTGCAACGTTTGTGGTCTTTTCTAGTTTTAAATATGCAATACGATGCATCTTTTTACATAATATATACGCATGATATGATCTTAATGGTGTTTAATGTAGAGTCCTAGCTTGATAAGGCGTGAGAGTATGTTGATCAGGTGGGTGGTATTTAACTCGCTCAGCTGATGTTTAAAGGGCTCATCATTGTTATGTTTATAAAGTGAGTTACGAGTTTGAGAGCAGGTGACCTTCAGGTGTTTTTGTTTTCTTGTGGGATTGTGGCCTTGTATAGCGCCCCACTCATGATTGGAAGTGCATATGCTGTAATGGTTCACATTGCTTTCGATAGGTTAATAAAAATAGCCTATGTAATATTAACCAAACCAGACGATACAGAGTTAACACATCTTCCCAATGTAGATGCCGACAAAGAACTATGATAGACTCATCCAGTTTACCTTGTATGTTGGCATTGTTTTGACTGTTATGGCATATATGAATACCAAAATGAGTTTAGTCGACCAAAGTTCTGTACTCAGCAAAACCCCACACCATATAACAGTGCAGAAACAGCTGACAGGTGAAGCAGGGCAGATTCAGGTATATAGCACAATGGACATCAACCATCTCTGCTGTCATACAAAACAGACTAGTTACGGTAGCCTATGCTATAGATGGCACAGTTCTGTATCGTAATGCCCGCAAGATTATTTTGCGGTTTGACCATTTTGTGGGTGGGGGGGTTACCATCTTTGTGACTTCTTGTTAAAAAAATTCTTTGTGAAGTACTGAAACTTAGAAAATAGGGAGAGGAGGACTGCTTCTACAACTCCAAACTCCATCTGCAATCACGTGTCAAAATCAGGTTAGGTTAGGTTTGGATAATTTAGGTAAGATTATGATGCTGATTTAGCTCATTTTAACATACATGCAAAAGTTGATGGAGTTAGAAGCTGGAGAAGCAGACATCCCCTTTTCTTTTTCTGAAGCAGCTACTAAATAAAGCATTGGTGATGGAAGTCATGGAGAAATCACCCTAATTTGTTCTTACTATGTAAAGAGCATGAGAAAAATTGTGTGCTTGATGTTTCAGTTTTTAGCTTCACACAGCCTCTCAGTTTGGTATTCAGAGCACCCTGGCAGGATTGGTTTACTCTCACCATGCCTCAGGTTCTTTCAATTACCACAGATCCAAAAGTTGCCTGATAACAACAATATGCCGGCTATTTCAACCTAATAATGACTTGGAAAATAGTACAGTTTTTTAAAACCAAAGCACACCTACGGTATATAATTACTTCTTTACCATCAAAGTAGAGTTTTCATGATGATAGAGAGGGACCTGCTGGAGTACAGTATGAAAATGTGTATCCTGAGTGGTTCAGTATCAGTGCTACAGTAAAGCAAAGCCTTGTGCTGTCCTTATGGTTGTAAGTATTTGGTATGGCACCACAAAGCCTGTCATTTTGGTGACCATTGTTAATGTGGCCCGTGGCTCATCTGGATGTTAACCCAGTGGACTGTACACTGGTTGCCTCTCTGCAGTCCACCAACTTTCAGGAGATACCCGGTAGGGATGGAATTGAGGGACATATATATAACTGAATAGTGGAGCAGCCTAGTTATGGTGCCCCCACATGAAGGGAGTCCTTCTCTAGCACCATTATGATGCACATGGTTATAATAAATGAATTAATATAAGCCAGTATTGAATACTGTATAAAATGAGCATTCATAGGCTGTCATATTGCTGAACTGTATTGTACCTGGATATTTTGCAATAATGAAATTTTTGTATAATTTTGATTTTTAGAGTATGTTTGTTTTGGGATGTCTTCCTTATATTGTTTTGCTTTTTTCCAGAAAATCAGGGAACTCTTTACAAGCCTGGGCAAGCGTCACACAGAACAGTAAGAAGTAAGGCCAGTGTCTGGTATGTGTTACAGAGAGTGCTTGTTTGAAAAGTTTGCATTTTGCTTTGCATGACCCTTAATCAATGTCTCCCTCCACTTGATAATATTTTCCTTGACTGTACAGTGCCAGTAGCTATTACAGTATCAACCATCTGTGCCTATGCCTTCATCAATGAAGCCATCAATTATGGACAAAATCAGGATCCTTCGATCAAATCGGAGGAAGACGACATACACTGAGAAGAAGGTTGTTAAACCCACGCCTCCTGCTGATGCAGTAGCCACCCCAACTTCTCATGCCCAGCCAGTTATTGCTGAAGCCACACAGCAGTGGGTGCCAGTCTTGGTGCTGGATATTTCTCAAAGCCAGAATCCAGTAACCAAGACCATCCCAGTAACACTTGCCAGTTCCACAGGAAAAAATATTGGTATAAAAAAAAGCATCCTTGTTAAAAAGGCAGTATCAGTAGTTAATGTGGGACAGCACTTGCCACTTCCCACTGAAAATACAGGTAGTATGATAAGTAACAGCACAACTGAGAATACTCAGATCATATCAGTAAATTCTGAAAAGATTGTTGGTGGGGTAGATTCACAAGTGCCCACAGATCCTACTAATACTGTAGATTCCTCAGAAACTCAAGATGTTGCTAGTGATATCTCAGGGAAACCAGTGAAATGTGTATTCTGTGATAAAAGTTTTCCAACATTGAAGGACATGCAAGTTCACTATCTTAACTCCCATAAGTCTCGGAGAGGAAAGGATAGTCGCAAGAGGAAGACTAACCCAGACAGTGTTGGTACCAAGGCAGATACCAGCCCAGAAGCAGATATGATAGAAGGAGACCAAGAAAAGGGTGACTTGGACATACCTGTCTCTGAAAATGAAAAATCAGACCCCAAATGTCCTGTCTGTTACATAGAATTCAAGACAAGCAAAGAAGTTATGATCCATATGAAAGAAGTCCATGCGTATGTTTGTTCTGAGTGCAATGAAACTTTCTACAATCTTATGCAATTTACCAGTCACAAATGCACGAAGGGTACAAAGAAAGTCAAGCGAACCAGAAAGAAATCAAGTGGCAGTACGAAAACAGACAATAGCAAACCAAGAAGCAATGCAAAGACAAATAGGAAGCAGAATAATAAGAGAACTAAAGACCCACCAGAACCCATACTGAAGCCGGAAGTTGCAAAGATAATGAATCGCTTTGTGCAGATTCAACCAAAGACAAAAAAGGTAAGTAAGAAGGTTGAGGTCGAAAATACTTCACCACCACCTCCCGTACAGCGAGCCATGGGCCCTGGACTATCCATTGTAAGTGAGAACGGCTTCGACCAGAATCAGTCATCTGAGGCAGGGGCTGGGAAGGAAGATACAGTCAGTACAGTAATTGCAAATGATCCTACTGTTATTCCAGTTAATGATGTGCCTGCAGTTAGCAACCTGACTGGAAGCAGAGATGACAAGAAAACTGATGACACACATTTCCAGCCAGCCATTGAAACAGCATACACTTTGAAGTCACAACAAGAGATGACCTCCACCACCACCACTGTGTCATACAGTGAAGCTAAAGAGAAGAAAGAGAATCAACCTGTCAAAGTCATAGAAACGAACAACATTGACCAGGCCAAGAAATTGGTCCAGAGTATGGAATTGGGCAAGGAAGATAAATTCCTCGGTAAAGATCATATACGGGAGAAGATTGCTGAGTTACGGAGGAATCCCAATGTCAGTGTATCATGGCGTCCAACATTAAGGACTCGGAATTTCCAAGATGATGAAGAGTTCGTCTGTGGTCGCTGCAATGTTTTATGTGATGATATGGAGGACTATATGGACCATCTCCATGACTGCCTCACAATGTCCTCTGTGAGCCTGGAGCCTATTGTGGCACCCGCTCGTAGGCTTCTGAGACTTCATCATGAAATAGCCTCGTTTGGCTCTTGTGATGAGGGAGGCAGATGTGGGATAAACAAGAACCTTTTGAGCAAGCTAAAGGAGTACCTGCCCCAGACAGGAACTAACCACACACACCTACAAGGACAGTCTTCACAGGAAGGCAGGGTAACATCAAACCAGCAGCATTTTTCACCCACATCATCCTCTTCACACACCTTTAAAGAACTCCTTGATGATGACTTGAGCTGTGAATCACAAGAACTAGAAACACAAATCCTTGGTCCTTGCTCGCCCCATAGTTCTGTAGCTCAAGAAACTGAGGGGCAGGCAACAGACGTGTTGATGGATCATGTTCGAGGTGGCATGGTGCATTTACCCACGAAACAGAGATTAAACACTGGCAGTTCCACAGGTGCCCGGCCAATGGTGATGATTCCAGTTAGTCCCAGGGAGAAGGTGAAGATCACCGTCATCCCAGAGCAGGTGTTAAAGAAGCCACAGCATCACAGTTCAGCAGAGAACAGACAGGAAGTGACCAGTGATAGGGAAGCACTTTCAGCAAGTCCCTCGCCTGCCACCTCCCCACTTGATCTGTTGTTGGACCAAGATGAGATCAAGATGGAAGTGGAGGAGGAGTTGGTGGAGGATCATTATGAGGTAAGCTCAAACTCAGCTGTACCGTATCAAAAGTGCAGGTAGTTAGAGGTTATAAAATTGTTGAACTGGGTTATTGTGATGTTGATGAGAGAATTGTAGGGTACTGTATCGGTTATGGTGTACTTTTTTGCGGGGGTCATTCATGTTAGATTGTCACTGTCACATTTTCCAGTTTACCAGTACTGTAGCTATATTCACAGATTGAGTAATGTTTTTGTTGAATCTTCCCATTGATGTAACAAACTCAGAGTACAGTACAGTATATTAAATTTGTGGCATACAGATTTGTATCATGTCATGAATTACTTTCACATCAGATACAGTATATTGGTATCTTAATCTAGTACTAACATTTTATGGGATATGCCATATTAAATTTCTCACTGGTTATGCCATAACTGTATGTTGTACCACAGTAATGAATGGGCTTGGAAGATGCCTAAACTTTTCATTGTCATATGATTCATAACCCAGATAAGATCAGAGAAACATGCTATTTATACTGCCATCCAGTAAATAGCCTAGTAATTGCACTTTGGGACAAAGATAGAATGATGATGTAAAATTTTTTACTACATTAGCATGTTTTTTTGTGTATGGTAGCCAGTAAAACCAAAAACATTACACTTATGCCATCAAATGGAGCACAGTGCAGTGTGACCCCTTCATTGAGGTTCTCTTTTAGTTTTCATTATTTAAGCAGGTACTATTCCCAAATTATCTATGACATTGATGTGTGCTGTATTTAAGTATAATGTAAATATGGATATACAAGCACTGAGTCATACCTACCAAGAATCAGAGAAAGATATTCATTATCTTATCCGTTATTCCAAAATTTTTGTTTTTGTATTATAACTGTTCTGTAGCCCACTTAGGAATGAATGGGTTTTACTGTACCAGGTACCAGTACTGCATTGAACAAATTCAAAAGGAGATAGACTGTACCTTCTGATACATTGTGCTCAGATTTGCTTAAAAGATATCATATTCTTTCATCCTATGTGGTATTGGTTCTAGACATCTTTGGAGAGGTATGTCACTTTTGTAAACTTGCAGCTGTTAATTTGTGCCTCCTAAATGTGCTTTCCAGTTTTCTTTTTTGTGTGTAGCTTGCCTGAGTTTGTGAGAAACTGTTCTGCTTGCACCTGTTGTTTGTTCTATATATTTGTTTTACTTCTGTTCACAGCTTGTGTACAGTACATTCTGTGCCCTTTTTCTTTGGTATCTTCCATATTTTGTTTGTGTGTGTGAAGTTCTTATATATGGTAGCTGGTAACTTCTTTGGATTATCTTGCTTCCATTCTGCATTCTACTGCCATTTCATTATTAAATTTAATAGCTCATCATAAAACTGTAGTACTGTACTGGTAAAGATGTCTAGTTGTCTGTTCGAACTTTAGATTGCTCTATCCTAGAATGCTTTTAGTGTTGTAAACTTTTAAGTGTTTGTACTTATTCTGGCAGTTTCTGCTTATGACATAGTGTTTAAAATGTGAGACTGAACTGTTGGGTTTTCATCTCCACTATACAACTCTCCATTACTGAGATATTTAAAAAATTTTGCTGATTTCCTGTCTTTTGTTTTGATTCTTATTGTAATAATAAGGAGTCCAAGTTAGTGAGTTATAATTGAATGTCAGCAGCACCACTATTATCCATACCATTAACCCTAACAACCAATGAACATCATTAATTTTTTTATTCCTGTTGCTGCCACATTATTGTGTTTCAACCAGAGTATGAGAGTTGGCTGGTAGCAGTGGGTTTAACAAAGGTTGTTTAAACTCTTCATTTTAAGTAGTTTCCCCCAAGTTGAATGATGTTAGTAGTAGCAGGAATAAAATATGAAAATGTCCTTGGGTTTAAGGGGTGAAGAGCAGTCCTGTGCATTGCCAGTGCAGCTGTGTAAAATCTGATGGATTTTTTTTTTTTTTTTTTTTTTTTTTTTTTTTTCCCACATTGAGCATTTTAGTGCTAAATATTTCATGACCTCTTGATTGTCATAATTTGAGGCATTCTCGTTCATATTTCAGGATCAGGCCCACCTCATGTATTAAAAAGGTAGTGGGTAACTATTTTGAAGAAGTACATTAATAAAAAAAAGTAGCATATTTACATAATCTGTAAAGTTTTTCAAACAGTTACATATACACTAATGGTATTGAAGGTAACTGAATATCAAACGACAAGGGTTTTATTGGACGTAATTTTGATATTTTTAAGTTTGTTTGGTAAATGTCCACGACCCATTTCAATTTTATTTTTTCAGGAGTCATGACAGGAATGTGGGTGGAAAATGGAGGAGGCCTTCCTTAAAGATACCTTACCCATTAGTTGTAATCATCAGCACAAAGCAAGGTTGTGAATATATTGGTGCCAGTGTTTTCATAGTTATAGATGAGAAGACAGTTTGTATAACAGTTGTGTAGGTTAGACAGTGTGAAAAAAATACAGAAAAGACAGTTTAAGCAGAATTTGAGTACCTGTAAATAATTACATATGTTCAATGAAGTCATTAGATTATGATAATCTGTGTTTATTGTGGAATTTTTATATGATACTGAACTACCATCATGTTGTGTATGAAAGGAATGAAAAGATTAAGAGTGTTTGATTCGCCGGAGATGCAGCTGAAGATATAATACTCATGCCTTACTCTCAGTAACCCAGTACAGACCTAACTCAGAAAAGAGAAACATCAGGAAGACCCATCAGACAAGAAACATACAAAACTTGTTGTTATGGCAAGCCTCCATTTAGTAAGTTAGAGCACGTTACTGATTGAAAGGTCAAGTGTTTGGTAATAACCAAGGACCATAGGTTGACATCAGGAAGGGCATCCAGTTGCAAAGTGCTACACACTTTAATAAAAGTCTTCTAAATAAGGGCAATGCCTTAGCCTCTCACCAATAGCAAAGTAGTTGGTGTAAAAACTCGATAAAAGTTGTTGTTGTTATGTCCACTTTAATTACCAACATTGCTGTTGGTATCCAGCTCAGACCTCCACACTGTAAGCAAAACAAAAATCTTGAGAGAAATCATTAGTGCATTTTAAATTCCAGGTTCACTATATTGTACATACAAGCTAGCCAAAAAGTTTGTAGATTTCACTGAGGACAGTATTTTTTTGAATTTGAGTAACTGTTATATATCAAATGCTCAACTATCTAGCAGCTTAAAATTATTCTTAATAGTGATAGATGACAGAAGACTCTAAATTACTGTATGAAAGACTGAACCAGTTTACCAAATCCTTTCCACCGAGAATAGATTAAATATTTGTGTATGGTGCATTATTGAGGACTCAGGGATAGAAGATACAAGACCAAGATGAAAAGGAAACAGAAGATGTAGAAAATAATGACATCAAGAGGAAAAAAGGGAAACAGAAGAGGAAGAGAATGAAATAGGAAAGTGAAACAGCAGGATAACAAGATACAGAATAGAAGAGAAAGAAAGGGAACAAAAGAGAATGAAAAGTCATAGCTCATTCCAGAGAGAGAGGTGAAATATCGTAAAGCATCATCAGTATCATCACCAATAGCTTGCTCCCTTTTGGAAATGCCTCAGCAGATGGTCATGACTGAATTATCTCTGAGGTATTTTGGTCTGGCATGAAGCAGCAGGAAGAAAACAAGAGGAGAGAAATAAGTAATAGAAGAGAAGGGAGAGCGCAAGAATATGGAGGGTGAGACTTTGCCATCAGTTGAAGTGCACATCAAAGAAGAACCAGAAATTAAGTTGGAGGTATGTTTACTTGCTTTTTTTTTTTTTAGAAGCGTGGTAAGCTTGATTTTGGAAATCCTCTAGGTTTTAAATCAAATTAAACTCTTATCTGTTTGAGGAAAGCCAGTGAGTTCTTCCTACAGTAACTATGTTGCAAGGTCATTATGCATTGAGTCAGGATATCATATGTGCACCTGGACATCATAAAGACAACTCATGGTTACAGTACCCTTCTAACTTTTATTATTGGCAGTGGAATACAGTACATTGGGTCAGTGACTTGTGAATGAAATAAAGAGTTGCTTCTTTAACCTGTACCATGCCAGGGGGGGGGGGGAATGCACCTCTATGCCGGCCAATTTTGGATTTTTTTTTTTTCCTGGCTAAATGGGCTTAATACATCAATATAAGACCCCTGGCACTAATAAAAGCAATTACCAAAGCCAGAATATTGATTGAATCAAGTCAGGTTGGTGCCACTCGACCTCTGAAATCTTCAAGGTTGCCGAGAGAGCAGAGTGGCTGTGAGCCTGTGAAGACTGTCATTTGCCTCCTGCGCCCCTAAATCAGTGTTGTAAGCGTAGCAGAGAAATGTCTGAAGTTAGCGAGATACATTATCACCTTCCATTTTCCTTCGGTTGCTTGTAATGACCTTTCAGTGTTGCAGGACATAGAGCTACAACACTGGCGTATTAGAAGGGGATGTAGATCTATGTCACTGGCGTTTTAGAGGGGGACATGATCTACGTCCCTTGTGTTTTAGAGGAGGACCTAGAGTGACAAAATGTTCTGATTGTCAAAACCTGTCTTTTTTTTTTTTGTTACCTGGTATGGTATCCTATTCTAATACAATGCTGCCCATGGTAGTTTGTGTGCAGTTATCATTAATTTTTGTGAGGGAAAAAATGGGAACAAACTTCATTATGTAGCTGTCCATACCAGTGTCTAGAGCTTTTTATTGCTGATGTTACTTTTTAGCATAATTTTGAATACAATATTGATTCCTATTGTTATGATAGTATGATGTGTATAGTTATTACATACTTATGTAGCTGCCTTGTGAGTGAGACATATGGAAGTAACAAATATAAGCCAGTAAATGATAATACTTTCATGAACCTGTTGCCATAAATTGAACTGATGGCATGTTCTGCCTTGCCCTTCCACACAGATAAAGGAAGAGAGAGATGATGATGAAGTGGCAAGGAGGGAGAAAGAGAGTGCTGCTGCAGAGACGCAAGGGAATGAAGGTGCTGCCAGTGAGGAGAGAGAGGAGGAGGAAAATGGAAGACCTACAGGAGATGAAGATGGAATGCAGGTAATATATTGTTGTGTAAAGAAGAAAGCTTTTAGACCAGATAATGAAGGTAAATGAGAGAGTTCTAGTAGGTATGATTAGAAAAAAAGTGAATGTAGATGAGATGCAGTTTGGGTTTATGCCAAGCAAAGGGACCACTGATGCCATATTCATTGTTCAACAGCTTCAGGAAAAATATACACTATAGGAAAGGAAAGGGAATTGTACTTTGTTTTTGTTGACTTGGAGAAGGCCTCTGACAGAGTCTCTAGAGAGGTGGTGAAGTGGGCAATGAGAAAACTTGGGATCAAGGAGTGGCTGGTTAGGGTCGTCGTGGTCATGTATGTGGGTGCTCGCACCCAGGTAAAGGTGAATGGAGATTTGAGTGATGATTTTTCTGTGAATGTTGGTGTGCACCAGTGGTCAGTTTTGAGCCCCTTGTTGTTTATCATGGTACCCGAAGCCCTCTCATGTGACCTCAGAAATGGACTTAGTAGGAGATATTGTATGCCGATGATTTGGTGTTGATTGCATCGAATAAAAGGGAGGTGGAGGAAAGATTTAGGTAGTGGTATGGGGCACAAGGGCTTAAGTGTAAGTGCAGATAAAACAAGTGAGATAGCTAGGACTGGGGGCGGTACTGTCAACAAGGAGGGAGAGTGGCCATGTGCAATTTGCCACAAGGGTGTAGGAAGTAATTCCATCTTGTGCAGTGTGTGTGATAAGTGGTGCATAAGAGATGTAGTGGTATTAGAGGTAGACTGCGAGGTAATGCTTGTGTGTGCAGTGTGTCGGGGAGAGCAGGTGGAGATTGTCAGGCATGAAAGGAATGAACTTGCTGGTGAATCTCTTGAGTGTTTGGAAGAGTTTTGTTGTCTGGAAGACATGTTATGTGGTGGAGTTGGGTCTGAAGGTAGCTCTGTGGCTAGAGTGAGGAGTGCTTGGAAGAAGTTCAGGGAGCTGTTGCCTCTCCTGACATTGAGAGGGCTCTCCCCACGTGCAAAGGGATCTTTGTATGCAGCATGTGTTTGGAGTGTAATGCTGTATGGTAGTAAGACCTAGGAAGTAAAGCAAGAGGATATTCACAGGCTCAAATGTCCAGAAATGACAGTGATTGGGTGGATGTGCAGTGCATCCCTGAGTGTGAGACCTGGGGGTGCTAGATTTACAATGGAAGAGTTGAGGGGTAGGATGGGACTGGAGTGTATTGGTGTTGTGATGAGGAGAGGTAGATTGAGATGATTTGGGCATGTGGAGAGGATAGGGGGTGATAATTGGATGCAGAAAGTGAGAAGTGTTAATGTTAGGGGTAGGGTTGCGAGAGATATACTGTACTGAAAAAGACCTAGGACGAGGTTATTGAGTGTGACCTTGGGGATAAGGGACTGAATAGGGAAGCTGCCAGAGTTCGAGCAGCATGGAGAGCCACTATTAAATGACCAAGGCCAACGTATGTAAACATGTTGGAGCTTTCAAAAACGAATGAACAAACAAATGAAAGTGTACGATTATGACAATGGGAGGCTCATGTTTTGTTGCAGTACAGTATTTGGATAGTTTTCATGTTAGCCAGAACTTAGAATTGAAGAGACATACATACATACAGTACATAAATACATACATGCATTATCTAGTCCTGTGTTGTCCCATGAGGAGTGTAGGAGCCCAGGGTTAAGCAAGTCGGTCCTGACATTTAAGATGAGAGTGACCAGCCTCATTCTTCCCTTGGATATAAACCTACACAGGCTCAGTCTGGCTGGAGCTCCCTAATTACCCACGTAATAATGAGTAAAATGCTTGTGTGGCCCATCTCACTGGCCGCCCTTTTCATAGTTTTATTAGTTCGCTTCCCTTTTAATATATGATGATGATGATGATGAACCTTACTCTGCTTCATTTACAACACTTCATAATTTCATTTGACAGCTAGTATGTACAGTACATATAAGTTCTGCGTAACCCCATTGCTTCAGTTACCTTAATAGTGCTAGCTTATTCTGTAAGTTATGCTTGTGGTTTAGCTGTGACAGGAAGTATGAACTGCTGGAATGAAGAGAAGTTACTTAAACCCTTTGAGTGTGAATAAGGAACGGAATAGAGAGAATGTTAGCGTTCAAGCAGGATAGAGTGATGCCATTATTGCCCAAGGCCAGTGCATGCAGATATGTTAGAGCCTTTATAAACAAAATTAAAATCTTTTTATTATATTGTTTCCACTACCAAGTGGTTTTATTTGACTTGGGGAGAAACATTTGACTGTGAAATGGCTTTTGGAGACTGTTTCTAACCCCATCACCACAAAAGAGCTTCCAGATCTGAACAGAATTGTCTGGAGGTAGCTGGTAGAGAATGGAAAGAGACATCATCATAAGGTTTAATTGCAATGAAGACTGTAAGCTCTGCATGAGTAATATGTCTTTTCATTTTATTTGAGTTAACCTCAGATAGTTTTATTCAGCTCATGAGAGACTTATTGAGAACCCCTTTACAGCCAAGACATTCTGCCTAAGTTGAATAAAATTGTCAGGTGGTTGGTAGAAATAATATAAAACACTGTAAATTAACGGTATCTTCCTGCTAATGCCAGAATGGGTTGGAGTGTGGATTATGTGGGCGGCGATATAGTAGTCTAGCCTCCCTACGTGGACACCTGAGCCGACAGCACCGTGTGGGGTCGGGCTACACATGCGAGCTGTGTGGGGCTGTGGGGGGCACCAAGGCAGCCTTCAAGCGACACCTACTGAGGACACATGGACCCCACACTCTTGCACCTCACCACTTCCTCACCAAGGTTATCATTGATGTTGTGTGTGTGTGTGTGTGTGTGCGCACATGCATGTGCATGCACATACATTAACTTTGCATTTCCATACTACTGTACTTCATCTATCCATTTCAGTCATTCATAATTTCATTTGGTTTATCAACTTCTTATGATATCTCAAGCATCCATTCACATGCTTAACATACCTTCATCCTCTCATCTTGCCATGCCTTCTCCAACCCTGATGTCAGCAGATTATTTTGTTTCTTCATACCACCACTTATATATTTTATTAGCCCATTAACTACAAGGTCTCTCCTAAATTGACAGAAATTGTCTGTAGGCCCTGTAGCAAAAGTAGAATAAAAAAGTCAGTAGACGGAATCACTAACTAATAGGTGACCAGCGTACTCTGCTTAATGATACAGTATTATATGTTCAGAAAACCACCAGTCACCTCTTGGCTCAGATAATTTTCTTTACCTATCTCTATCTCCCCATGCAGTGCCGTCATTGTGGTGAGGGTGTGGCAACTCTACCACTGCTGTACCAACACATCAGACACTGCCACGAGGACGTCCTCAGCCAGTACCACTGCTGCAACCACTGCCCTGTCCTTTTCACTACACGGCAAGGGCTCTCCAGGCATTACAAGTGAGATCTCATATACTCTACATGATTGTTGTTTAATCATCCGCACGTTTTTCTCATCTTTTTAGTTACTTGTTTGTATTCCCTAAGTGCCTCTTTCATTTATCCTTCTTATATAAAAGCATTGAAGGAACCCCATTCTAAGATATGATAGAATGGTGCCAGCCACAGAAATCTTATGTAATTTTACTTGCAGCCTTCCAAAGCACAAATAGACCAATATATCTCCCAGGGAACACAGATTAAAAGAAAAAGGAGACCCCAGTTGCATTCACTTTCTTCCATTACTATGAGAAAGATGTTCACCAAAAAAACATCTAAACCCATATGTTTGATGAAATTTAGGCTTGAGCTGTATTTTGTCATTGTTTCAGTATGTTCATTTCCACCCACTTCAAGTGTTATGTGTGAATTTTTAAATTTTATCCTTGTTTTAATGTTATTCTTGCCATATGGCTGCAGTGACCCATGACATTACATTGCCAAGATTAGATAATATAATCAGTCAGTCCAGCATTCCTATCTTTCTAATGAAACATTCCCACCTTTTCCCAGACGTCGGCACAAAACTGAAACTCCCCCTCCTATCCCTCCCCTGCTGTGCCGTGACTGTGGTGCAGAGTTGCCATCCCCTGCAGCCCTGAGAGACCACCGCCGCAGTCTGCACCCCACCTCCCCATCTGACCTCTCTGGCAACCCTTCCTCGGTCTCCACTGGCTTTACATGTGACCAATGTCTGACTGTCTTCGCATGTAGATCCTACCTTGCTAAGCATATCAAAGTAAATGTTTTCTTTGTTTTCAAGTTTTTTTTATATATGATTTATTTTTCTGTCTGATGAACATGTATGTGAAAAAGAAAGGTGTGGAAGTACAGTACTACATCAAGTATGGAAAAAAGGACCTGGATTATATAATATTGAGAAAGAGGTATTTTGTGACAGCTGGCTCCTATAAAAAGTGCAGAACAAAAGTACTTTCTTATTTGTGTTTCTGTCCAACCAGAAGGTGCACCAGAGTTGTCCACGTCCCCAAAGCTACCGTTGCGGGGAGTGTGGACGTGAGTACCGGCACAAGGCACGGCTACAACGACACATCACCACTCACCACCCAGCGCCTGGTCACCGTGTTCACTACTCCTGCCCCACCTGTGCTAAGACCTTCACATCCTACGAGAAAAGGTCAGTTAACTGTAGGAAAGTTTAAAAGTATGATCAGATTTCTGGGGGCTTAAATGGTGATTGAATGAATATGTGACCCATTTAATTGGGCAGACTTTTGCTAGTTCTCCTTCTGTCATATTTCTTTCTCACTTAATCCTACCTCTCACTACATCCCTAAGTAGGAAAAGAAGTTTGGATTGATTATGTATGATAATAATTCAATGTATTTAGTTCAATCTGAGATCGGTAAGGTCATGTCAGGTTGCTCTCTTTGTTCCTACCACATTTTATGAATCCTCTTACTGCTTGCTCTCCGCTATGTTTTCCCAGCATCTAGTAATCCTCTATTCCCTGTCACATTTTTTGACTTACTGCCTTCCTACTCTCCACTCCACTACCTTATTTCAGTCTCTAGTAGCTGTTCTTTATCTAGTTTCTCTGACTCCCCTACTCTGTTATTTGGTTATTTGAATTTATTGATCTTTCACAGACATACAAACATGTTAATAAAAATACTCTCCCACTAATACCAATATGCCAGTCCTTAGTGAAACAGCCCTAGCTTGTATTCAGTAAAGGCAGTGTATTGTACTAAAGTGGGACATGTGAAGGTGTGATGATTGTAGAAGTGCTGTGCATCAGGGATTGGACAGCCAAGTCTATGCACACACACACACACACACACACACACACACACACACACACACACACACACACACACACACACACACACACACACACACACACACACACACACACACACACACACACACACACACACACACACACACACACACACACACACACACACACACACACACACACACACACACACACACACACACACACACACACACACACACACACACACACACACACACACACACACACACACACACACACACACACACACACACACACACACACACACACACACACACACACACACACACACACACACACACACACACACACACACACACACACACACACACACACACACACACACACACACACACACACACACACACACACACACACACACACACACACACACACACACACACACACACACACACACACACACACACACACACACACACACACACACACACACACACACACACACACACACACACACACACACACACACACACACACACACACACACACACACACACACACACACACACACACACACACACACACACACACACACACACACACACACACACACACACACACACACACACACACACACACACACACACACACA
The DNA here is from genome assembly GCF_032717465.1 of Coenobita brevimanus. Classification (NCBI taxonomy): domain Eukaryota; kingdom Metazoa; phylum Arthropoda; class Malacostraca; order Decapoda; family Coenobitidae; genus Coenobita; species Coenobita brevimanus. The sequence continues at coordinate 31,898,637 of NC_137039.1, read as the reverse complement.
CACACACACACACACACACACACACACACACACACACACACACACACACACACACACACACACACACACACACACACACACACACACACACACACACACACACACACACACACACACACACACACACACACACACGAGTTCCTTAATATCTCGTGTTATGTGCAGGAAGAGTCACCAGCGTCGAGCCCACAGAGACCGTTCTCTGTGGCAGTGTGGGGAGTGTCACCGTGGCTTCCTTTCATCTGCTGAGCTGGACCTGCACCGCCATGCCCGTCATAAGGGTTCCTGTCATGTGTGTGGCAAAGTATTCCTGGTGAGTGCATCTTCAAGGGGTGAAGTATTGTGAATAGCACTGTAAATATTTTGTGGTGGTTTGGCCTTATGGAAAGGATGGAGAGTGAGAGACTGATGAGGAGAGTGTATGTGAGTGAAGTGGAGGGGGGGGGAGAGAGAGGGGGAGGCCAAGGATGAGATGGAGGGATGGAGTGGAGAGGTAGAGTATATGAGGGAGGGGGGTGTGAGCTGGGAACAGGGCAGTGAAAAGGTGGGGGACAGGGTGACATGGAGGCAATTTGTTAGTGGCCACCCCTTATGGGATTAAGGCATCTGGCAATAGATAGATAGAATATTGTGTAAATATACTGGTACATACATTTGACTGTTGGATATTGAGTTAGATATGTATACTGGTAGGCTAAGATGGTTTAGCATCTGGAAAGAATGAGTGTGAGTAATTGGGTAAAATATTGTGTTTATCTGAACGAGGGTGTGAGATTTCCCTTCAGCTGACCAGGGAGAATATAAGGTGAGAATTTGAGATAGTAACTACCCAGCATGGTGAACTTGACAGGCAGTATTTGGGAGTCTGTTCAGTCGGAAAAATGGCCTTCAGGAGAACAAAGCCAACCCTTTCTAAATGTATTAATGTACAGTTTTCCTAAATGTTTATAGTATAGAATAAAGGTTCTTATTCAGATTTTTTTTTTTTTTCTGGTATTCTTAATCTCTATCCATGCAGCACAGTTTATCACAAGACTTATGTTCCTTTGTCATACATTCTATAATTTTTCCCACTTTAACTTTTCAGTTATTTCCATAATTTTGTATCATATTCCCTGTTGCTTAGTAACAAAATAAGACAGATATTTGGCTATACTGTACATCCTTTGCAACTTATGACTCTTATCATATTCTAGTGTTAATCTCTTGTTATAGCTTAGCATTCAAGATGGTGAGATGACATTTTTAGGCAAAGTTAAACCAGAGTATAGGGTGAAAGACTGACGAAGAGAGTGTATGTGAGTGAGGTGGAGGGGGGAAGAGGGAGGGGGAGGCCGAGAATGAGATGGAGGGATGGGGTGGAGAGGTATATGAGAGAGGGGGGTGTGAGTTGGGAGCAGGGCAGTGAAATGGCGGGGGACAGGGCGACTTGGAGGCGATTTGTTTGTGGCCACCCCAAACGGGATTGAGGCGTCTGGCGATAGATAGATAGGTCTTATGTATTCTTAATCTCATGTTACTGCACAGCATTCAAGATGGAGTGATGGTAGTTTTAGGCCAGGTGAAGGTGGGCATAGTATAATACCATATTGAAGTGTTATTGTAATTTCATGATATAATTCAGCATTCAGGAGGGGAAGATAGTAATTTTTGGCCAAGTTAAATGGTCAAAGTATTGTTCTGAAAGATGGCAGTTTTAGACCAAGTTAGAGTGGTCAGAGTATTGTCCTAAGAGATCGCAGTTTCAGGCCAACTTAAACTGGGCGTAGTATTGTCTCCATACTATCTCAAGTTCTTTCCTTTCCCAGCGGCGCGATTCACTGCGAGAGCACCTGCTGATCCACAACGGTCCTCGGCTACCGTGCTCATACTGTCCCAAGACCTTCACTCAGGCGTCCAACCTCAAACGACACATACGCATCCACACTGGTTTGTGCCTTCTCCCCACCTTTTATATTTAGTTGAATTCATGTTTTTACTGTATTAATTTTTCTGGTAGCTGATTGAATGGAGCTGGTGAGGGACACCTTTATGTGGTGGCACTGATATGGCCCACCAATGGAGATGCCTATTTATACAAACGTCCCCCTCCCCTCCCTGTCCATCAAAAAGAGAATAATGGACTGTGCAAGAAGACCAACTTTGGCCTGCAGTCTATTGTAGATTCACATTCAGATGAGCCTGGGGTTTTACCAATTATTACTGCTAGCCTGTTGATTCTGGGTAATGTGTTTTTAATTTAGTATTACAACATCCAGACTGTTTTATTTAACTTTGAAAAATACTTATATTGAAAAGGTTAATGAAGGCTGTCCAACCTCACCAGTTTGAAAAATTTATCCTAAAGCTGACTAAAATCATCTGGAGACAGCAAAAATAAGCTAAGAATTATGTCACCCAGATTCAAGGAATTAAAGGTTTAACCATCCACTCACTCGGTGTAGTGCTGCTCTCGGGTGTCTGGCCCTACCTCTCCTCTTCCGTCTTTCTTTACTTTATTCTTTCCTGGTCCTTCTGCCTGTGGGTGACTTTAGACTCCCTCTTTTATCTTTCTTTCCTTCATTCTTTCTTCTTCTTCTGGCTGTGGGTTACTCTGCACGGAGTGACAAGCCAAATGGTTTCCTGTACACCAGGAAACCATTTACTGTGCTGGGTGGTAACCATATAACCAAATTATGGCACCTGGTGGTTTAGTGGGTAATTGCAGCACTCCAGTCAGATTGAGCTGGTGAAGGTTTATATCCAAGGGGTGATTGGGGTTATTGCTCATGTAATGCCACTCAGGGATGAGTGAGGCTGGTCACTCTCTTAAATGTCAGGACCAACATGCCTAGCCCCGGGCTTCTATGCGTCTCATGGGGCAAGGTAGGATTGGATGATGGATGGATGGATGAAGTCGGACACATGGTTGGGGTATAGTGCTTATGTAATGCCACTCAGGGGATAAATAAGTAATCACTTTTGCTTTAAAAGTCTGGTCTTCAGTAGCCTAGCCCTAGACCCTTATTACCCTGTTATGCCAGCAGAGGGTAGCATGGTGGATGGATTGTGTGTATCTAGTTCTCTTATTCACCTTGGAGGAGGAAAGCCGTACCAGTGGCTATGTAGCACTACCTGGAGAATAATATTGTGGAAAAAATTTGATGCCTAATCTTCCTAACTTCCCAATAGTCATCCTGCTTAAGAGAAACCGTATCACTGTATGTATAATTCATTTCATTTCATTAATTCTGACTTTATCAGTCAAGCTACTCTTATTTACCCTGCAGGAGAAAAACCATACCTTAAGGTTAATTTCATTGGATTAATGTTGAATTCATAACCTTCTAGTTATCCTTACCTTCCCTGCAGGAGAGAAGCCTTACCAGTGTACATACTGTGGCAAACCGTTTGGTGACCGTTCAGCTTGTAAGAGTCACATGTTGGTTCACACGGGTGCTGGCCGCTGCTCATGTCCTACCTGTGGTGCCACATTCTCCAAGCGGCAGAAACTAAATTACCACATGCGGCTTCACACGGGTGATGGCTTGCTGCATTGTCCTCTCTGCTCACGCCCAGCCACCAATACATACGACCTGAAGAAGCACTTGGAGACCCATCAGGTGGCGCTGCTCACGGCATTGCGAGGATCTTTCTTGTATTCGGATGTTGATGATCTGCCTGACTTGGCCCTCAAAGCATTGCATAATCTGGTTTGGGTTGCCATCCAGAATAGCCAGAGGGGAAAGGCTGAAGTGGAGAAGAATGATCCAAGTGACCCCAAGGAAGGGGAGATAGAATCAACAAAATTAAGGAAGAAAGTGAGTAATGGGATGGAGAGGACAGATTGGTCATGTGTGGGTGTTGTAATGAAAAATGAAAGCCAAAATGGCAGCTGCAGTGACACAAGAGAATCAGTGATACTGGCTAATGGCTGGAATAAAAAGGAGAATGGAAAACGGAAGCAGAGTATGAAGCGTAAGAGTGATTCAGAGACACCAGGTAACTCACTGAATACTAAAGACCTAGTAGGTATGAAGCGAGAAGAAAATACACCAAACATGACTAAAATCAGTGAGATGGAGAATGAAAGCAGCAAAAAAATCATGGACGATTGTTATGAATTTGATTCAGACAAGGAACAAACCCAAGACTGTCTTGCGGAGAACCCAGAAAGCCAGTCGAAGAAAGTAAGACGGCCAAGAAAGATGCGCCACCCCAAGAAATCTGTAAAAAATTGTTTTTCATGGGAAAGAAAAGAAGATATTGGAGAGAGCTTGAGTAGTATGGGCTTGCAAAACTTAGAAGATTCTGAGAATGTAGTGCAGGAATTGACAGAATATAAATATATTAAACAAGGGAGTAAAGCAAAGAATGGAGGGAATTTGAGTAACTGTAGCTTGCAATACACAACAGAACATGAGAATGTAGAACAAGAATCAGCAGGGTTAAGCTGTATTAGTCAGGAAAATATATTCAAGAACAGTGAACATTTGAGTAACACTGGCATGCAATATGCAAATGACACCAAGAATCTGGTAAAAGACGTGGCAGATAAAAATGTAGGTAGGGTGAATAAAATGCACACCAAAAAATTAATGAAAGGCAAGGCAGATAACATAAAAAGGATAAGTCAAAAGCAAACCTTAGCACCCCTAGCTGTGTTAACTCAGGTGATCCAGTTTATCTTGGGGTCACTCTCAGCTCCACGCAACACCACCCCTACTACCCCCAGCACCACACCCACCTTTGGTGACCAGCTAGTGGAGCGGTGTTTGGAAGTAATTATGAAAGATGGCGATGATGATGGGAGTGAAAATCAGGAGGGAAGTAGTAATAATGAGGTGATTATGAGAGAAGAAAATGATGACGATGATGATGGCAGTGGAAATCAGGAACGAAGTAATAGCAGTGAGGTAATTATGAAAGAAGGTGCTGAAAATCATGAGGAAAGCACTACAAATGAAGTGATAATGAGAGATGGAGAATTTGATGGTGATGATGAAAGTCAGGAGGGAAGTAAAGAAATTGATGTAATTATGAGAAATGGTGATAGTCATAATAATCAAGAGGAGAGTACCATGAGTAAGGATACTGATAAAGTGATGAAGAGATACTGGGGGGATGATGATGATGATGAAAGTCAGAAGGGAAGTATCAAAAATAGGAGCAGAAATGAAGTTATTTTAAGAGATGATTATGATAATGAAAATGAGGAAGAAAGTAACAGATCTGGGAATAGGAGTGAAGTAATAATGAGAGACAGGGATGGTGTTGGCTGTGATCAGGAGGAAAGTAACAACATTAGAAATAGAAATAAAGCAATTTTGGGAGATGAGAAAAGCACTCTTCATGAACATCAGGAGGAACGTTACAGAAGTGGAAGTGATGTTGATAATGTTAGCTTAGAAGAAACTGTTAGCATAGTAGAGAAGGGAGAAATGAGAGCAGGAAATATGTTTAAAAATGACAGTGATGGGTATAAGGAACATGGTATTGAGACAGTGGATGGCTTGAAGGAATATGCTAGTGAGGTAGAGGAAGAAGATTGCACGGAAGGAATTATGAAAGATAATTGCAGAGACAGTGGGAGGAGCAGCAGCACTAAAGATAATGTAGTTGAAAACACCAATAAAATAGAGGATTTGGATGCTGAACTTAACCAGTCTTTAACAGAGCAGAACCAAGGACAATCACTAAAACATGGTATTTTGAAGGATACCAGTACTTTTGCACAGGGTCAGGACTTGGAGGAACATAACAATAGTGAGTCATTAGATGAAAACTATATACCGGTACATAATAAACAGAATAATGAAAGTGATATAGAGTTAACAGATACTCCCAGTAAGTTAGTCAAAGCAGAAGAATTACCGTACCTGCAGAATATTATTACAGTGGCAAATCATTAGCTGGAAATTGGGTTTTCAGTAGTTTGAATACTGTAGCATAGTGGTACAGAGTTGACAGTCTGCAAAAAAAAGAACATCTTTCTGGAAATCAGAATCTGAAGTCACAGAGAAAGATTTCAGTATAGAATGCTTCAGGATGATAATATAAAAGAGAAATGATTGTTGTATGATGCGTTGGTTGTAAGTGTCAGTGAGTTTATAGTCGACTGAAAGATTTTAATAGGAATCAAACCCAGTGTCAAGACTATACCACTTGAACAATGTGGATATTTGAAACTGGTAAGAGATGGTACTGTACTGTAATCTGACATGGAAGTGGTAGCTCTAAAAATTATTGCAAAAGTAAATCCAGTTACTGTTCAGTCAGTTACAGTGTATCTCTTGCATTTTAGCAAGTAGCTAGAGACATTATTAAATTATGCTGGAATAGCATGGTATTCTTGTCATAAATTCAGCCAATGTGTGTAAGGTTGGAGACTGTGTGAATGTAACACACGATGCTGCTGTTAGCATGTGATTTTTCTTTTTTTCTTTTTTCTGATGTATCCTGGGAACCAAATGTATGAAGGAGTATGAAATACTCTGTCATTTATAGTACAGATAATATTCTGTACTTTTAGGAGTTTGTACGTACAAATATTATGGTACAGTACTGTAGTATGATAGTAGCACAATTATAAGCTTATTGCAGTAAATACTGGCAGCTGAAACCTAAGCTACTTTGGAAATATTGGATTGATGGAAAGAGATCAATAGCTTTATGATGTGTCCTAAATTTTTCAAAGCACTAATTTTTATTCAAAAATTAACCATATTGATGAATTTTCATGTATCCTTATTAACAACTTGTAGAAGTAATTGTGAAGGTGAGGATTTGTTTTTGTATTTGTTATTTTGTAACAACCTGTCAGTTCAAAATAGTTGTCATTTGCCTTTTTTTTTTTTTTTTTTTTTTCCCCATAACTTGGAGGGGAGTTCTGTACTTTTGCATCTTATATCCCTTAGCTTGATGGCATAATAAGATAGTACTGTTGTTCTGTGTCCTGTACACAGAACTATTTTTTTTTCTTTTCATTTGTGTGTGTGTGTGTGTGTGTGTGTGTGTGTGTGTGTGTGTGTGTGTGTGTGTGTGTGTGTGTGTGTGTGTGTGTGTGGAGTCTGCTGTCATATCTATATGTTATTAGTAGAAAGGTTAAGCAGTACTGGGTAAATGTCAGGACATTCTGTATAGTTCAGGAAATTCTGAGAGTTGTTGCAGGGTACCATCACATGTGTATTGATTTCCCCACTATCAAAAGTCCATATTGTATGATGCCTTTGTGTGTGTGTGTGTGTGTGTGTGTGTGTGTGTGTGTGTGTGTGTGTGTGTGTGTGTGTTCATTTTTGCTATGGATCACAGTGCATTCATTAAACAGTGTCCATTAACCTCCATTGTTACTTATAGAGCTGATTAGGCAGTTTCCCCCAGTTTACAGTATCAGATGTAAGGAGAAAATGATGATATTCTGGAGAATTCACCTGACTTACAATAAGGAATTACTGTAGTACAATACATTTTCACTGTATTCTTGAAATGCTACAAAAGAGAGCAGATCGTTACAGCAGAATGCACATGGCATATGTTTGGTAACACTGTCTTTGGGTGGCCACATTTCCTTCAGCCAAACTAATAGGTAAAACTTTCCACTAGTTACTATGCAGTGAAAGATGCATATATTGTTTTTGCTGCTTTTCCCAAAGCCTCCAGCCCAAGCTGGCAGGAAAAAAGTGAGGAGAACCACAGTGCATATTGTAGAAAAACTGCCATGGATATTTCATGAAAAATTGAGAGGAGAAACTATATTCTGCACTTTCTATAAGGGAAAAGTGCTGTAGCATTAATCTCATGATATTGGGATGTTGCTGTATTATCCATGATCTGAAGGAGAGGATTCAAACAGTCAAGATTTCCTGTTATACAGCTGTCAGTGTGATTAGTTGGGGATTCAAAACTAGATACTTATGCAGCTGACTTTTAAATTTTGTTGCTGTACTTGATTTTATTCTTTTACAGGATATACTGGAACTATCTGCTCTCTTGCTACAATTTCTGGAGACATCTATGCATTGCATTTAATAGCAGGCAGTAAGGATGATGATGATGTGTTTGTTAGAAGAACTATCAGACAACATGGCAGTCATATACAGTAAAAGTCCTCCAATCCGGCCACCAATAATCTGAAAATCCCAATACTCCGAAATTGTCAAGGCAAAATTTTTTTAATTCTGGGCTTTTTTCTAATTTTTCTGGGCTTTAAGGATTTATCTGGTTTGGACATGCCTTGGACTTGGATGTACCTGCCTGTACCTGTTCATCTACACTTCTATACATTTCTGGCAAGTAAAACAATAACCCATATCACTTTATTTAATGATCATGTACATATTTCTAATGCTTTCAAAGGGCCCTCTCAATACCTGTAGTCCAAAAAAACCAATAGTCCGAAAGATCCTCAGCCCCCTACAGTTCGGATTACAAGACTTTTACTGTAATACATTTTAGAGAATAGACACCTGGTGGTCAAGTGGGTTAAGATGCTAATGTAGGCATAATATGTTATGACCTAATACTGTATGTAACTACGATATAGCTATAAGGTAACAATATGTGAAACAGGTAGTTACGTGTAGTATTGTGTCATAACTTATTATGCCGACATATACTACAATACTATACTAAAACTAGATGTGATCCATGACAGATTAAGGCCAAGGGTTGGATGGGGTTTATTGGTCACAGTGATGCCACTGAAGGGCAAGTAACTGGTCACTCGCTCCTTAAATGCCTGGTATATTACCCTAGTCCTAGTCCTGTATGCTTCTGCTGGGGCAAAGAAAGAACCAGATGTTTGATGAATGGATGAAAAGTATTGTTCACATATTGTCTTAAAATATATTGTAATATTACCAAGGAATGCTGATGCTGAAAGGTTCACATAGGAATAGTCTGCAAGCCCAGTGTGATTGAAGTATGAGCTTCAACCATTTTTTGTACCAGCCAGTATGCTAGAAATACTGAACTAGTACTAGTACAAGTACTGTACTGTTAGTGATTCATCTCATGGCAAATGCTGTAAGATTCTGCAACAGACAATCTTCCATAATCACAGCATGGCAATGGTTATGTTATTTTTTGCATTGCCATGTACTTAACCCTGTGAATCAGATGATGCACCCTATTTTATTGGACTATTTTTTGCTATCTACAGACAGTTTTATTCAAATCATAATTGGTGTTTTGGACCAGAAGATTGTATATAGTTTTCTTTATGCCCTGGAATGTGAGAGATTTTTCCTAAGCTGAATTAAATCATCCAGAGGTACCAAGAATACAGTGAAAAAGATGTCCATAAGCTGATGAGATTAATAGTTGTATAGCACTCCAAGTCAGAGCAGCTTATAGACAAATAGCCTATGTCTGTCTGTCTGTAATGTGATTTATTATTGCCTGGATGGGGTGGCCAAGAACAGATTGCCTCCATGTTACTCCACCCGTCACCATCAGGCTACCCTCCCTCCATCACACACCATCCTTGCACGTATTCCTCTGCACCCCTTCCCACCACCTCATCCACAGTATCCTTCTTCAGTATTATCAGTTATTTCAGTTGATTTGTTCATTACAGTATCATCAATAATTTGATTACCTTTAAAAAAATTGATTGAATCACACACCCTTTTATTATACTGTTAATTCATTCAGTCATTAGAAAAGCTGTCATTCTTTCTTGATACTGTTTAGATTAAATATAGGAAGTATTTTGCTTCAGTATTGTCGGAAAATACAGGCATTTGTGTGGGAATACCTGATTGTAGTATCATGATCTTGAATAATATGACAATCTCATCACTTAAAAGTCATATGGGCTTTTTTTTTTTTTTTTTTTTTTTTTTTTTTCCCGACCATAAATGTGCAATGTAGCCAAAGGGTTATGTCTGAAGAAAAGGTCAAGATGATAATGATAGTGATGATGATGATGATATGATGATGATGATCTAATAATTAGCAGGGATTTTATTGTTGTTGTCTTTGTTTTGTTACTGTTTTATTATTTAAAATAGAGTATTACATGTATCCATTTTATTTGTTATAAGTTGATGGTTGTTATTCATCGTTTTTCTTTCTCTGGAATCTGTTTTCCTTACTTTCCATTTTACCTGATATCTGTGTTGTTGTGTTTGGTGTAATTAATATTATGCAAGTTAGATGTTTCTGTTGTTTTGATGCATAGTAGTCTAGTGGATTAAGGCACTTCAGCCCTGACCCAGCAAGGTCTTAAGCCAGAGCAATGGTAGAGGTTCATTGCTCGCATAATGCCAGCGAGGGGACTGTGGCTGGTCTCTCACATTAAATATCTAGAATGAGTAGCTTATATTCATGCCCTTGTGCTCCTGATGGAGAAATGAAGAGTGACTGGGTGGATGGATATTGACAGTGAATTGGATGTTGATGGATGGATGGATGTCCAAATATCTATTGCCAGATGCCTCAATCCCATACAGGGTGGCCACAAACAAATCACCTCCACGTCACCCTGTCCCCTGCCATTTCACTGCCCTGCTCCCAACTCACACACCCCTCTCTCATATACCTCTCCACTCCATCCCTCCATCTCATCCTTGGCTTCCCCCTCCACCTCACTCACATGCACTCTCCTCATCAGTCTCTCACTCTCCATCCTCTCCACATGGCCAAACCACCTCATTGTGTTTCTCCTAACGCTTCATATCACATCCACACCACAATGCTCCTTCACATCTTCATTTGTCAGTCTCTCTCTCCATGTGATTTCACATGCTCCTCTCAAATAACTCATTTCCACAGCTCTCACTCATGACTTGTGTCCCTCCAACAACGCCCAAGCTTCACTCCATACGTTAGAGATGGTATCACAGTACTGGCATGCAGTAACTTTTTCACTTCCATGCTCACTTCCCTGTTTCTTATCACTGCTTTCAAGGAACCAGCCACCCTTCTTCCTTGCTGTACCCTTTCAAGCACTTCACCCTCCAAACATCCATCCTTACTCATCACACTACCCAAGTACTTAAACGTACTCACATTTTCCATTTCCTCATCATCCAACCTCACTGTACATTCACTGACTTCACTTCTCTCGAAGACCATAACTTTACTCTTCCTGACATTCACCTGTAGATTCTGTTTCTTACACACTTTCCCAAACCCATCCACCAAGCCTTGCAGCTCCCCTTCGTCTTCACTTAACAACACAGTATCATCTGCAAACAACAGTACAGGGAGTTTCCAATCACTGCCCTTCTCTCATTAGGGCCACTCCAACATCCACTGCTCTACCTTGTATCTCTTTTATAACTCCATCCATGTACAGATGGCTCTTATTAAAAGATCGCATGTTGATGGATGGATAGATATTATAAAAGGACTGGATGGTGATAGATGGATGGATATGAATGAAAGTTTGATAATGTTTAAGCTGAAGATGATTTTTTAGTTCACAGAGATTGTTAGCATAATGTTGATATGTACTGAATGTTTGCTAATGTTCAAAGCATTTCTTTATAATGTTTAAGGTATACAAAGATATCTAATAAAGTGTGTATGTGTGTCTATGCATATGTGTGTATAGAAGGTTGTTACTTTATTTGGACCAGAGTTGAAGAGGCAGCCCAGTAAAAGTGTGGAAGAGGAAGAATATTGAAATTACATTACACTGTACAGTGCAGAATATTATTAACCATAGGCAGCCAGTGTTGTATCTGCCAGATCATCTTGGTCTGAATCTTTGAATACTGGATATAATTTGAAGTAATATATTTTACTATTAAATTACAGTGAAGTGTCTTTACTAAACCAAAATTAAGAAGTAATCAATAGTGTTCAGTAGCATTCACCCAACTGATTATGAGAATAAGCTATAAAAGACTGTACTGAATGGGTCACTAGCATTCACATAAGAAGTTATGTGCAGAACACATCCATAGCATGATATGAGGCATTGCCTGCAAGAAGGGTGAGCACACCATTTCCTTGATTTCTTATTTTCTGTGTATTTAAGTAACGAGTATGTTGAATTTTTATGTTCAAGTGGGTGGAACTACGTCCAGAGTTGCATGAGAATGTTGGAGATCACTCAGGTGCTTCTTTTTCAAAACTATAAAAATGCATGGTTGCCGTAAATGCAGGCAATTGCCAAGGTTGAAATACTGAAAGGTTGGAGTGTTAAAAGGCCATAATTTAGTATGAGTGTGTAAATGGTTGATGCCTGATGGTCCAACAAGGTCATGTGCTCCAACTGGATGAGGTTCATATGAGTGTATATCTAAGGGTTGGTTGGGGTTCATTGCTCACATAATGCCGTTCAAGGACAGTCGAGGCTGGTCACCCTCATCTTAAAAGCTAGGACTGAGTAGCATAGCCCAGGGCTACTGCAGTTCAGATGGTGCAAAAAGAAGATTGATTGATTGATGATTATGATGATGCTTGAATAGGTTGTTACTCCTGTTTGTGTCTAGGTGCTAAAGAGTAGTGCAATACAGTACTGTAGAGAAGAGTGAAGTTAAAACTTTGTAACTCATGTGTTCTGAATACAAGAGCAAAGTTGAGTATGTTACTGATTAATCAATCTCATTACAATGACGTATACTGTATATAGATGCTGTATATTCATAGTTTCTGTAATGCTATATTCATGTCAAATGCCATTCTACATTCCAGTTGCAGCTTTAGATATGGACTTTTTTCTTTTTTCTTTCCATTCTACAGTTTGTGTGATAAACAATTTGTGTATCCTTATTTCAGTGATGCAGACAAGTTGTGTATCTTACTTTCAGTGATACTCAGCTCATTTTTTCTTCCATAATTATAAACCATCACAGTGAAATAGTTGCTCAGTCCTCCATCAGATATGTGGATTGAATCTGAGAGAGGTGCAAGAATAATATGGAATTTCTTCTCAGCTGTTATATGCGTAAGTGAAGTATGAGAAAGATGCTGTGTCCAGTAAGGTATTATCAGCATTTTGAATTCAGTGACTAAAAGTATGGTTTATTAATACATTACCGTATATTGAGACTTCTTAATGTTGATTTTGTGTTGTCCATTATACAGTATATACTTTACTGTGACTTTAATGGCTGTAATCTAAAGCAAATAGTTTATGCAAATATATTGATACATACAAAATTGCTTTTTTATGTATGTATTATTGTTCCCGCATAACACTCAGGTTGCTTTACTCACTCAGCTGAATGAAATTATCTGGCATTAGCTGGAATAGAAAAGAGTTTCCCCAGACATGAGAGGGTTAATAGGAAAAGAAATACCAGGTAACGCTTAGGCTCACCTGCTTGCTTACTGCTGAACAAGTATATTTTGGCACTGGCTGGAATAGTACTCTGAGAGGATTTTTGATAACGGTATGAAGAGATTTTACAAACTGGAGAAGTTAGATGATTATAGCCTTCATTAACACCTTCATTACTAAGGTGCCCTCTTAAACTGAGTTGTGGCTTAGCCTCAATCTATCTGGCTGAGTAGACCCTTCAAGCACAGGTATGCAACTGCTTCTGTGGAGCTGTCCTACAGATACAATATACTTTATACCAGGAGGAAACTGATACCCCATTGTGGTAAACCGTGCCCCACCAGGGTTGAGCCAAGATCCTATCCATGGTGAGGTGCAGGGATATATAAGGAGGTTTGGCTCTCGGCTGGATGCCTCAGTTACTCCACGTAGGGTACACAGAACCACCATGAATATGTTCCCTCTCAGTGCCAGCCGGGCAAAATAATACAATATACTCATGGCAGGAATAGGCCAAAAGAATGACGATAGTATACATCGACCTTCCCAGAGTAGCTTCCTCTCACGACTTCATGTTGAAAGCTAGTATACAAACTCTCTCTCTCTCTCTCTCTCTCTCTCTCTCTCTCTCTCTCTCATTGATCCCAAGGGTGACATTTGACGAGACGAGAGCTAGGAAGGAGGTTGAGATCACAGTTTTTTTTTTTTTTTTTTTAAGTCTTCGATTCCAATGGATGGAAGGAGGGGACGGTTTCTTTAATTCTGGAATTGGAGACACAAGTAGTTAAAGAAATTAGCTTTTACTTTACTTTTGTGTGAGTGGGCGTATTTTAGGTTTATCTACAGTGTTCCGTGATATTTCTGGTGTGGGGATACTTTTCCGATTAATATTTCACAACAGCCTTACTGCTAGATGTATGTTGAAAAAAATAGTAAGGTGATCCCATTTTCATAGACAGACAGATAGACAGATACACAGATAGATACATAGATTGATAGATAGGTGGACAGATAGCCAAGGGACACACCTAAGACGCCCTGTGGAAAGCTTGACCTAATTTGTGTTCTTGACCTGATATTATGTTCTTGACCTGGTGTTATGTTCTTGACCTGGTGTTATGTTCTTGGCCTGGTGTTATGTTCTTGATCTGATGTTATGTTCTTGACTTGGTGTTATGTTCTTGATCTGATGTTAAGTTCTTGACCTGATGTTATGTTCTTGACCTAATTTGTGTTCTTGACCTGATGTTATGTTCTTGACCTAATTTGTGTTCTTGACCTGATGTTATGTTCTTGACCTAATTTGTGTTCTTGACCTGATGTTATGTTCTTGACCTGATGTTATGTTCTCGACCTGGTGTTATGTTCTTGACCTGGTGTTATGTTCTTGATTGACCTGACGTTATGTTCTTGTAGTAAACCCAAGCATGACCCAGACTGTAACCAGTAGTCCCCATTGAAGTGAGAGGGTCATTATAGTAGTAGCAGTAATGGTAATAGTAATAGTAGTAGTAGTAGCAGTAGTAGTAGTAGTAGTAATCCAGCAAAAGCCACCCAATTTTATCCAGTTAAATGTGATAGATAGCCAGAGAAAAAAATAATTACATCGTTTCGCCAAGTTACATAACCTTCCGTGATCTTTACACTTTCTTTACGGCGAAGTTTGTGGGGAGAGAGACTTGAAAAGAGTAAAAATAGAGAGAGAGAGAGAGAGAGAGAGAGAGAGAGTGAAAGTGAGAGAGAGAGAGAGAGTAGATCTTCTTCCTTTCCTACTTACTTCCCTACCTACCAACTAATGTATGGTACCTGTCTCCCTACCTACCGACCTACTTACAACCCTACCTACCCACCGACCTACCTACAGTCCTACCTACCTACCAACCAACCAACAACCCTGCCTACCTACCAACCAACCAACAACCCTGCCTACCTACCAACCTACTTACGACCCTACCTACCTACTGGCCTCCCAACAACCCTACCTACCTACCTGCCGACCTACATTTCTTCCTGCCTGCCGACCTACTTACAGCCCTACCTACCAGAGAGAAGAAGAAAAGACGTGACATTTAGCTTATTCCTTCCGCCCTTCCCAGAACTCGCTCTCGTCACCAGCCTCTGAGAAGGAGAAGAAGGTCAGTGTGTGTGTGTGTGTGTGTGTGTGTGTGTGTGTGTGTGTGTGTGTGTGTGAGAGAGAGAGAGAGAGAGAGAGAGAGACGGGGGCGGGGGAGAATGAAGAATGAAGAGAGGGATGTTAAATGTGGAAAAGGGAGAATTATAAATACAGAGAGAGAGAGAGGGTGGGGGAGGAGGGTTAAAAATGAACACTGTGAAAAGGGAAGATAAATGCAGAAAAGGGAATTCTAAATGCAGACGAGAGAGAGAGAGAGTGAGTTACACAGTTACAGATAAACAGACCATACAGACCTTGCAGTCCCTACGAGGCTGTCAGGCCTTAATACTAATACAGTGCTAGGAGCAGGAGAAAAAGATAGTACAGCAAAAGGCTCTCTCCCCCAC
Source organism: Coenobita brevimanus (assembly GCF_032717465.1). NCBI lineage: Eukaryota > Metazoa > Arthropoda > Malacostraca > Decapoda > Coenobitidae > Coenobita > Coenobita brevimanus. The sequence continues at coordinate 31,882,901 of NC_137039.1, read as the reverse complement.
CCTCCAGATCCCCCGGCATTTACCGTACAGGAAACGAGAGAGGAAGTAATACCTTGCGGGAATGAAAAACCTGAAGAAGTTTTATAGGATCGGTAGAAAGTAGAATAATGTGGATATGGAAAATTTAGGCATACAGCCACGTACTTACTCTGTACATGCACTTTTTTTTTTTTTTTTACTGATTTCTATCGTATAAAATGATTAATAGATTGTTTACCTATTATATTTGCCCCAAAATATTGTCTGTTGATTATTAGTTTAAGTGTATTGTGTTTAACAGTTAGATGAATTATCCTAACTAAACGATACCAATCGCGTCGAGATACATGTTCAGTCTCATTTTAAATATATTTATGGTACCATTCTCAATCACATTCCCAGGGAGTTTATTCCAATCACTTACAACAGAGTAAGTGAAGGAGAGAGAGAGAGAGAGAGAGAGAGAGAGAGAGAGAGAGAGAATGGAGACTTGGCCCAATGACATTTCGCTGGAATTCCCGTCTAAAATGCACCCATCTCACTCGACCTTGAGTCTGTGTTCAAGCAAATATATATAGAATTGCTGAAAATGCAAGAAAATTTTGATGAGAGAGAGAGAGAGAGAGTGTTAAAACAACATTCATCCAGTTTTACATAGCCTTCCCTGCATATATATGTAGATATGGTACATGATGATAGATAAACTGATAGATAGATAGATAGATAGATGGATTAACATACATATAGATACTCTGAATATCTCCCCTTCCCCCCTTTCTAACTAAAACATACCTCCAGTTAGATCATGCTGTTTGTCCTGCGTAACTTCCATTCTAAATGCGTACACTAAGTTTGCATCAAAAGGGCATATCCTCATGACGTCACATATCACCTAACCAATAGAGGACCGAGTTTGTCTAGCTCCTCACCCAGCAACGTCACATTCTTTCGTTTATGTCAATCAGTGACCGCTCTACATTTTGATCTGCTCAGAATGACGTCATTTAATATCTAGCCAATAGGAGAGCGCCATGTCATATCAGTAGCTCCTCCTCCAGTTATGTCACACCCTCCAGCCAATGAGGGAGCGGTATTGCATTAAATCCCGTCGATAGTGACGTCACATACTACGTTTTAGCCAATCAGTGCCCGATGTGTACTTAACTCCGCCCAGTGACGTCACATATGGAGTCAGATTTGGACAGTGGCGACAGTGATACAAAAATTAGGCGTTATGTAAATGTACCGAGCAAAAACTACAAAACGCTTTATTTGTTACACATGACGCCAATGTTTCAGAATGTCAATGGAAGTATTTTGAACACGAAAGTTATTTTTATCTTACCGGTACTGTACGTTTTTTCCTTCAGATAAAGTTCGTCAATTACTTATTCACCGAGGGCATCAGGCAGATCTAGGACATGTCAAGCATTTTTTGTAGCCTCGAGGAACTAGCTGCCTCCGTGTGATTATTTTCTTCCCCTAATCGGATTCTATTGCATTTTTTTTTTTTTTTAGCTCATGGGCGGTTCCAGGAGTGTTGTCTATGCCCCTTGTTCATAGTTTTTTTTTTTTTTTATGTAAGGTAGAAGGAACCAAATGCCAGAAGCCCGCAAGATTGTTCCCTCAAAGAAAAAAAGAAAAAATAAATAAAACAGAGCATACAGTATTTGTTATTATATAAGTTACATCTACTATACTCCATTTACTCTTACTTGACCTAAACTTGCAGTCTCTCCATCTTAAATTCTGAGTTGTAGCAATAAATTAACGTCCGAATATGATACTAGTCACGAAGAAGTTCTTTGATAAGAATGCAGAGCCGTAGCATTTGTCTTCCGCCACTGAGCTACGTGAAATAGCCTGGAAAGGATGAAAATCTTGGCCGAGTAAAGTTAAAAAAAAAAAAACAAAAAACTATAACCGTATCTGCTAATTACCTCTCAGCCGTCAGTCGTAGGTGTGGGTGCCCATCGCTCATTCACTTGATGTAGTGCTGCGTGCTTCATCCTTCATGTCCAGCACTCTTTTTATGTGTCCACCTCACTCCTAATTTTTCCCAACCTTTCTGTCACTACTTATTACTCTTCTTCCCACTTTACGTGGCTATACACTGAGTAACAAGCCAAATGGTTTCATGTAACTCAGGAAACCATTTACACCCCTGGGTGGCAATCATATAGCCAGATAACGGGGTGATGTGGAGTCTACCATGATGTCCCTGTTAACTGGGTGGAGAGCCGCAATTGTGGCGTCCACCCAGGAACCAAACCTCCACACTAATTCCCGCATCTTCCTGTGGCGAGGCGCTGTCAGCCACATGAAAAACATCAGTTCACTGCACGGGACAGCCCTGCAGGGATGGTTGTTTGCTGGCAGTTTCTTCCGCCTTACACTGGCCCACCTGTAGTCCTTCGATCTTTTTCAAGCCCTGTACTGCACTGCCAACCTATAGCCAGTAGTTCTTCTTTTCTTCTTTACCTCCCCCCACAAAAAATGCATTGTCTGTCTTACACTGTCATCCGTTTCATTACACAACTACCAGCATGTATATATATCCACCTCATCCCAGATCCCCTCACTCCATGCCAGGCTACCACCGTCTTGCAGGAATTAACGTCTTCCATATTCTTCACCATTTACAGCTTTAACTTCGCAGCAACTAGCCTTCTGTTCACAAGAAAAACTATTAATAATTCCTTTTCCCATCAACTCAGAGGCGGCTATGAAAAAAAATCGGAGTCTTGAAAATGTTAAGACTGTCAGTAACAGAAATAGTAAAGACAAAACAGATATGGAAATGAGAAGGCCAGGCAGAGTGTATGTGAATAATAGATAAACCTGTGCTGTCCTCCCATCTATCTATCTGTCTATCTGGATTTGTTTTTGTCTTACTTTATTTAGAAATCTATCAGTGTGTCAAACTTGTATATCTGTCTAACTTTGACTGCATGTCTGTCCATCTGTTTAACTTCATGTGTATAAATACCTGCCTATCTAACTTTATCTGACTGGCTCTTGTCAAATCGGCTCCTTGCCATTTGTCTGACCTCCCTCCAACTCACACATCTCTCCCTCATACAGATCTCCCCTCTATCCCTCCATCGCATCCTCGGTCTCCCTCTGCACCTCACCCAAATACACACTTCAGGTCAGACTTTCATTCTCTATCCTCTCCAGGTGGCCAAATCATCTCAAAGCATTTCTCTTCACACTTCAACTCACCCACATCAACACCATAGCACTCCTACGCTTCCTCATTTGTCTCTCCAATTAAATTACACTATATCCCTTTTGAAGACCGTACCCTAAATTGATGAAAATCGTCTGTCAGCATCGCAAACATGCAAAAATCGTCTTGGTCGTGGGCTTAACCTTTCTCCCTCTGCAATGCACGTCCTATTTATATCCTCTTTATTGATCTATATTCCCTGAAGACGCATGATTGATAAAGATGACTATTTCGATTTCTTTTTCCATTTTTTTCTTTATTTTTGAGTTCCTTTTTTTTGGAGAATTCGTCAGCTCATTTGACCTATTCAGAAAGATGGCTTAATTTTTTTTTTATTATATTTTTTGGTGTTTTCTTCAGAGGTCGATATTAATTTTGGGTAATATTTTTCGTGTCCTTTTGCTAACACAGGTAATTTTGAGGTTTTAAAAAATCGTCTGGAGATAGCAAGAATATATGTACTAGATTGAAGGGGACAGGGACTCTCTCTCTCTCTCTCTCTCTCTCTCTCTCTCTCTCTCTCTCTCTCTCTCTCTCTCTCTCTCTCAGTAATGCAACCTACTCCAGTGCCCTGTTTGCCAAAATATCGAGCCACTTCATCCCGCGACCTAAAAATGTGTCCTTCACCTTTTCCTTGCAACCGCATTCCTAATTCTTAAAACCAGTGAGTAAGGGAGGCATTTTATTTACACGCAGTTGGTGATAGATAGATAGACAGAGGTAGATATATAGATAGATAGATTGAGGGGCTGATCAGAGTATAATGTCCAACCTAGATAGATAGACAGATACATACATGAATACATGCATAAATATGTATGAAGAAGAGATGAAATATTAGGCCAGGGAAACATACCATGCCTTTGTCAGCTTCGGAATATTAGTCAGCAGAGGAAAGTGAGAGGCAAAGGAGGTGGAATATTAGGGCAGGAAAATGTACCAAGCCTCTCCCAGCTTAGTAACATTAGCTAACAGAGAAATCGAGAAGAGATGAATTATTATGGTAGAGAGACATACCAAGCCTCTCCCAGCCTAGGAAAATTAGCCAGCAGAGGAAAGAGATGCAGAAGAGCGTGAATACTAGGGCAGAGAAATAAACCAAGCCTCTCTTAGCTTCGGAATATTAGCCAGCAGTGAAAGCATGAAGAAGAGGAGATGAAACATTAAGGAAGAGAAACACACCAAGCCTCTCTCAGCTCATGAATATCGTCCAGCAGAGGAAAGTGAGAAGGAGAAGAGTGAAGCGAAAATTCCTGTGCCCTCCTGTACGTCAACATGAATATGGGACAATCGACTGTGCTTTCGGGTGTGAGTAGCCTTATGGAAGCGATGGTCGAGGGTGGAGGTGATGTGGTGACGGTATATATTCACCACAGTGCATGGGGAAGGAGGGGGGTGATGGGGAGTAGGGGAGAGAAAGGGGAGGGAGGGACGATGAAATAGAGAGCAGGAGAGAGGGAGGGAGATGGTGAATAAGAGAGAGGAAAGGGGAGGGAGGAAAATGGGAAATAATGGATAGGAAAGGGGAGGAAGGGAGACGGGGAATAAGGGAAAGGAAAGGGGAGAGGGGGAAGATGAAATGGGGAGAAGATGAAGAATTAAAGGGACGGAGTAATAGAGAGAGGAAGATTTAGGTAGAGTTGAGATGCAAACGAAGGATAAGGAATGGGGAAGAAAACGAAGAGGGGGAGAGGGGAGGAGGAGAGAGGAAGCATGAGGTAAAGAAGAGAGGAGAAACGGCGATGGAAGGAGTGAAAGAAAGGATTTAAAAGTGAGAGAAATGAAGGAGGAATGGGAAGAGAAGTAAGGAAAAGGAGGGAGGGAGAAAGATGTGAAGAAGGGTGGAAGCGGAGGGAAAGGAATATGGAGGAGAAATGGGGAGGGGAGGAGTGATGAAGATTTTAAGAGATGGAAAAGGAGGAAGAGAGGAGAGGAGAAGGAAGGAAGAGAAGACCAGGAGAATCAGAGTCAGAAGAAAAAAGAAATTAATAGAGAGAGAGAGAGAGGAAGGGCTTACCACACTCTTCTCAATAGGGCCAAATCAAAGGAGTTCCGTCTTTTCAACTCCCTCATCAACTCTCTTCAGTCGCTCTCTCTCTCTCTCTCTCTCTCTCCCTCTCTCTCTCTCTCTCTCTCTCTCTCTCTCTCTCATACATCTAAATATCTTTATATGTACCGTATATGTATATATGTCTGGGGAGAGAGAGAGAGAGACAGAGACAGAGACAGAGACAGAGACAGACAGAGACAGACAGACAGACAGACAGACAGAGAGGATGTGGATTTGTGTGTGTGTGTGTGTGTGTGTGTGTGTGTGTGTGTGTGTGTGTGTGTGTGTGTGTGTGTGTGTAAGAGTATGTATAGGAAGACGTCAAGCATCAGAAGCCAAAAGACCATATCCCACACCTTCCTCCTCGCACCCACCGCCCTTCATGTATAAATCACACCAACATCGATTCATCCATCACTCCGTCCCATTCCGCGCTCCCACTCCACTCTCGGACGTCCCGGAGGCTGGTCGTATGCCCCCACGCCCCGCCCAAGCCCGCCCGAACCCGCCCAACGCCCGAAGAGAGGGAAAGGACCAGGGAACAGTACGGAAATCGAGTTTAGGAGTTCGTTTGTTTTGATTCGATCCTGGGCAGACGTCTACGGTCCTCAATATCTGTCTAATAACGTCTAACTACGGTCAAATTGTTCCTAACCGGCCGGATCACGCCTAGACCCGTCCAAATCACGGCCAGATACGTCCACACACGCCCAATTTACGCCCAAATAAGCCCGTAACACGCACGAAGAACTCCTACATCCCGCCCAGGCCCATCTTCGTTGCGGCCAAAAATCACGCCCAAAAGAGTGCCAAACCAACCGAGCCAATCCCAACACGACCAGGTTAGCCCCCAGAGCGTCCCATTTACGCCCAAGTCAAGACCAAATCCAGCCCCATTACCACGCGGACCCCAAAATAGATTTAGCCGGTCCGCAGGAGGAGTGGAGGAATATTTGAGTGAAGGAGAGTTTTTCGTAATCGACAGCAAGACAGAGGAGCGATCTTGACTGGGGAAGGGAGCCGAAAGAAGCACCAGCTGAAGTGGACAATACCCTTCGATAAGGTAATAAAGAAAAGAAAAAAAGTGGAATAAGGAACGCAGCAAGATCGAGGAAGTGTTTGATGCAGAGAAAGTCAACTGTAAAGTCTGAGGAAGGAACATAGGTCAGGAAGAGACGGATATAGAGATAAACTGAGAGAAACGTGTTAAGGGACAGTGGAGCATCTTGAGTGACAAACTAAGACATTTTATTATCATTTCATCCATATTGCTGTCAAGGAAGAGAAGAAACAGCATCCCAGAGCAGAAATTAGAAGGATTAACTAAAAGAGTGACCTGAGACAAAACGAAAGAGCGAGGGAAACGACGACTTTATCCATCTGTAATAGGCACACGAAACTCAACTCTGAAAAACGATATCCAGCGGTGCCTCTAAAAAAAACTCATTCCCCTTTTTTCCTTGCTCCACATCCTCTATTTCTATCCCTACTCATTAACGATCCCTCTTCCCACCACCCTCCCTTACGTACTCTCACGGCTAATCTCCTTCTCAGCTTCCCTATCCTTCTCCCTCCATCCACCTTTTCCCGAAGGACTCAGTTTTATCAAATCAGCCGCGTTTCCTCTCGAAAGGATATCTGGATCACTTTCTATCCTTCCTTCAAATCATAGGAATCTGCTGTCTGTCTTCTTACAATCAGACAGCCAGAAAAAAAAAAGATCTGAACATATCAAAAGGATATTGTGCATTAAAAAAAAAAAAAAAAAAAAACTATATGGTGCACTGAGAATCAAAACTTGCAGGAAGTCTGGCAATCGATTTTATTTAATTTTTAGACATGTAAAGGTTGCGAAAGAGGAAAGACTAAATTATCCCCAAAACAATCAAGAATCCATTGCATAAAAGCACAGGTGATTGAAAGAAAAACGAAATTCGAAGTTGCAGTTTTGGGACACTAGTAAAGAAGGCAGCTGAAAAAATATAAAAAATCTTCCAAAATCTACAGAAAATTTTCAAGTAAATCACAGTAAGGAAAAAAAAAATAACTGAAGTCAAAAGTCCGAAATTTATAGCTACTGGGCATCAGTAAAAATACCCCACTACAAAGCAACAAAGAGCCAATAGAAAAAAAAACACACACACACACACACATCGGGTAAATCTATTTTCTGAGCAGGGCAAATAACACATCACCCACTAAGAAGGAAAAACCTCGAAGTTTACATTTCGATCGCTAAGGTTCGAGACAATGAAGCCCCACCACGTGTGTATCCTGATGCTGGTGACGGCGACGCTGCAGGCGGGGATGCGGTCAGCAGAGGCGCAGACCTACAGGTACAGCAAGTTCTCCTGCCAGGACCTCAGGCCAAGAGGCCCAGAGGTGATCAGAATACTGGAGGGACAGCAAAACAAGGTGAACCATGTCCAGCCACCGACCACCGCTCCACAGACGAAGCAAGAAGAAAACTCGACTGTTTCTACCTCCACCACGACTACTACTACCACTACTACCACCACTACTTCGACCACTACCACCACCACCACCACCGCCGCCCCTAGGACCACCCTGCCCCCCATTCGCGAGTTTGAGGGCACCCTAGACCTGCAAGTGGTGACCAACGAGAAGAGTTACCGCCGCCTTAAGACGCTCCAAGGTAAGCCCGGGTGCATATTTCTGTTCTGTATTCGTACTTGTCTCACCACCGGGAACCCTCAGCCAGGAACGACTCTCGCCCCGTTGTTTCAAAATTAGCTAAAGGTTTTTCTCGAGAATATGGTCAATGTGTTTCCCAGGCAAAATTACCTATACATACCTAAACTAACCTAACCTAACCAAACCAAACCCATCCTACAAGGGCTGCTTGGCTGTGGTACTGAGACGAATACCTATACAGAACGGAAATATGCAGACCGGCTTTTTGACATTTGCACCAGCGCCATATTGGAATTTGTGACGTCATTGATCACGGGTGCTTTAATCGCTGTGTAGTTATTTATTCATTGTTTTCATGTGCGTTAAATGCCCTGACTTACTGACCTGATGTTCTTTGGATGGATTTAACACCTTCAGTATGGCAGTGTCTAATATATTTCATTCCTGCTACCACCAAACGTTTATATTCTGTTAAGGACGCATTTTTCGAATATATACAATAAATTTGGCCTTCATCATCCCCTCCACTAAAAGGGGTGGCCTATAAGCTGAAGGTAGACGTCTGGTTTTGGTCTGGTAAATGTAAATAGATGTTATGGCGCTGAAAGAATTTTGGTTGCAAGTATGAGCTGGGTTCTGAAAATGGGAGTTCTTCGCATGAGACACCTCGGGAAGAATGTAATCCAGACATTTCCGGCGGCAAATGTCAGTCTCCTCACCCGTGTACTGAGGTGGACGAAAAGAATTTAAAATATACTGTTTAACTGCGGCGTGTGGGTGGTGTCATTCACTGAGTTACTTTATTGTGATATGACAGTAACTGTGGTGTTTCGCTTGTGGCTAAATATGGAAAATACTGAGAAATTATCGTAATCGAGAGAAAGGTTTTGGTTCTTTCTGCACACACACACACACACACACACACACACACACACACACACACACACACACTGACCTAATGAATGCCCAGACTGAGCCAGCTAACCGCTTTGACTTACCCAGTTAACCACCTAAGCTGACCTACCTGCCTAGACTGATCTAACTACTAGACTAACCTAACTTACTACCTAAACTGACCTATCTAGACTAGACTAACCCAACTAAGTATCTGGACTGACCCAATTAACTAACTAGATTGGCCTAACTAACCACCTAGACTGAATCAACTACCTAGATTGACCTAACTAACCATGTAGACTGACCTATTTAACCTACCTAACTACAACCACCTGGCCTGACCTAACTAGTTGCCTAAATCGACCTAATCCACCTTCGACTCCGACAATAACGAAGAGAAACACTAGCGCTAAGCAGAGACGGAAATACGCTGCTAGGATGAAAATAATAAGAAAAGGATAGTACCATTCCAAGGGGACAAAAATGGTTCCGGATTTTACGAGCCACTTTAAACCGACTCCTTCTGGGAATAGGAGGCCTCTTAACACCTTTTCCTTGGCGATTGAGTCTGCGTACTACACTTTCCTTTTCTCTTGCATGTTGCTTTTATTTTCTTTATATTAACATGGGCTGAGAATCACAAATCAGGAGGTAATGGAGCGTTGTGGTATTGATGTGGATGTTACTGAAAGAATTAAAAGAAATATTTACTTTAGTCTGGCCATATGGAGAGGATGGAAAATGAGAGACTGACTCGAAGCGTGTTTGTGAGTGAGGTGGAGGAGGGGAAGGGTAGGTGGAGATCAAGGATGAGATGGATGGATGGAGGGATGTTTGAGAGGGATGCGTGTGAGTTGGGGGGAGGGTGGCTAAACGGCAGAGGGCAGGGTGACATGGAGGCTATTTGTTTGTGGCCACTCCTCATGGGATTTAGGCGTCTGGCTATAGATAGATAGATAGATAGATAGACAGACAGATAAAGATTCACAAACACTTTTTACAACCAATTCTGTCTCTCAAGGAAGTAGTAACAGTAACAGCCCCAAATTCATGTGAACGTGAACCCAGTGAACTGCAAGCTAGTTACCCCTCTCCCGCAGCCCACCATCCTCATTTCGGGAGATAGGGAGGGAGCTGAGGGACGTTGGTTTACTTGGGCAGCGGGGCCGACCGGAAGGAGGATATCAGTGTCACCACGGAAGTAAGATATGTATTTGGAGGAAGAACAGGAGATGTGATAAGAGTCCACACTTCTCTTTCCTTGTCCCTCCCACAAAAGCAGATCATAGCTACGTGTGTGTGTGTGTGTGTGTGTGTGTGTGTGTGTGTGTGTGTGTGTGTGTGTGTGTGTGTGTGTGTGTGTGTGTGTGTGTGTGTAAGATTTTATATGTAGAAAATGCCAATATACTTCTTTGTGAACTCTACGGCTCGTCCTCTCCTCTCTCGAAAAATACCTAGCATCTCACGTGTACCAGTCTTAATCCTGTATGAAAAGCACAAAATCATGAATATCTCGAAAACGGTGCATTTTAAAACATCAGTAACACGTAAGGGAGTCATTAAGGTGTAAAGTACAAAATAAGTCGCCTAAGTAGATGTGTTACGGAATCTGCAATGTCAGCAACAATATGGTGCGTAGAGTGAGTCAGCCAGGAGTCGATTTCGGATCATTTTCATGCTTCGGCTACTTTTCTGGCGGGTAAACACGTTCGTCTTCGGGTCGGTACTGCCTTTAGGAATATCTGAACGATTTATTGGGCTATATTTTGTCAAGATGTTATTGTGGATGGAAAGGTTGGTATTTGGGTCATTTTTAGACGAGTTTATGTTTTTTACCGTATCCCCTTATCCGTGTGGGTTTACATTCCCAGTTTTTATTTTTCCTTTTGCTTTTTCACTTTTTCTTTTTTTCTTCTCATTTTCGTCTTCCTCTGTGCTATGAGTATGGCTGGGTTATGAAGCAATAGCTAATAGTACATAAATTCTTACGGCTCTGTCTCTAGCATCTTGTATAATAATAATAATAATAATGATAATAATAATAATAATAATAATAACTGATATCCATGTCCACTGATATTATTTTCAGATAATTTTTTTTAAGAACCAGTAACTAATACAGAATTGGTGTGACTACTTTTTATAACTGTAATGAAAGTCACTTTTTTATTTACTAATCGAAGTGTCTGAGGTCTCAAATACTCATCCTTTTCCATCCACTTCCACATCTTTAGTTTATTTTTGCTACTGACAGACGATTTCACTCAGCTTCAGTTTTTTTTCCTACCATGAGAGTTTCATTTTGCTTGGGGTAGTTCTTTCTGTCATTAGTCAAATTCATTCACCTAAGCCTCCCCTTCCTGCCACCGCACAATTAAATTCAGCTCAAGGGGTGTTAATGTTTGAGGTTGCGTGCCTCTACGGCCTTGTTTACGACGAAAAAGGTGCGGGATCGATATCAGCCAATCAGCATGACGGTAACACCAGGCCCGCGCATCAGGGCTCGGCCAATGACATCCCGTGGCGTGTCTCAATGTCTGCATCGCGATCTGAGCCGCCAAGAGATCAACACATCGAATTTATAGGAAAAGGAAGCGAATTTTGGAATGGCGGAGGGAATTCGTGAACAGAGGAGAGAATTCGTTAAAATTTAAAGAATTATAGGTGTTTGGAAGGCAGTTAAATTACTGTAAATGATACTGGTGCTTTCTCAACTGCTTACGAAGAACACCATCTTGGCCACGAAGTCGTCAACACCATCGACTTTAATGGGCAAGGGGACGAATCTGGGATCAGGGGAGAGAAATCGTAAACAGATCAGGAGGAACTTGGAAGGCAGTTGGTCTCTTATTTTCGCTATCAGACTAACTGTTAAAGAGATACCTGAGACACCAAAATATTTAAGCAGCCACAGTTAACCTATTTGGCCAAGGAGAAAAGGATTCATGTTCTATTCCAGATTGTAATGGGCGATTTTATTCAGTGTGTAGAAGTTCTCAACGGCAAGACACTTAAAAGGAGAGAATGTAAGAGACTTCTCAACTAGTCATGAAGAATGCCGACTCGGTCACAAAGCCATCAACTAAATCAAATTTATTGGAACCGAAGGCGCATTGGAGATCAGAGGAGCGAATTTGTAAACAGGTCAAGAATTATCGGTCTTTAGAAGGTGATAAAAGGGAATACTATAAAGGGTTTTTCAAATGGTCACAAAGAATGCCTTATCTAGGTCACGAACTCGTCAACATCATCAATTTATAGGAACAGCTGACGAATTTAAGAACAAGAGAAAATTCGTAAACAAGTCAAGAATTATCGGTGTTTGGAAGGCAATAAAAGGGAATAATAATGGGGATATCTAAATTGGTCAAGAGTAATGCCCCATCTGGGTAGCTCATTCGTCACCATCAAGTTTATTGGAAACGAAGCCGAATCTGGGAAAAGGAAAAAGAAATCATAAAGGTAGAAGAGAATTCATAAAAAGGTCAAGAATTATGGGAGTCTGGAAGCAGGTTAATGGAATATATGAGGACTTTTTCATCTTATACTGTAGCGTTGTCGTGGCTGTAAATTTGTAAAAATGTTGAAATCTGTGGAACAAGATGCAGAATTGGGAGTGATGGCGGGAATTCGTAACTGGATCAAGAAATATTAGTGCATGGAAGGAGGTTAGACTTATAGTGATGTTGTGGCTGTGAATTCGTAACTCCGTCAGATTTGTTGAAACTGGAGGAGAATTTGGGAAAGGAGGTACCGGTAATTCGTAAACAGAGGAGGAAATTCGTAAGCTGAGGGGAAAATCAGTAAACATTGGAAGAAATTCGTAAAAGGGGGAGGAATTTCGTAAATGGAGGAGGAAATTCGTAAACAGCAGAGAATTGTAAATGGAGGAGAAAAATCGTAAACAGAGGATAAAATTCGTAAACAGGGGAGAACATTCGTAAATAGAGGAGAAACTTCGTAAACGTGACTGGAATATTGATCGCTTGGAAGGCAAATGAAGGCAATGACACTCGGACTTTCTCATCTAGTCACGAAGAACACGTCATCCAGGTCACGAATTCGTCAACATACGGTATCGAATGTATTGAAATCTAAGGCAATTTTGGGGACAGCGGAGAACATTCGTAAACAGATCTTGGAATTACTGAAGGTTACAAGGCGTTTAAGGGCGATTATATTAGGGATTTAAAGTAGGTTTTCGTTCTTTTGGGGGTGGATTTCATTTTGAAGTGTGGATTTCGAAGTGGATATGAAGTGTGGATTTTGAAGTGGCTTTGAAGTGTGGATTTTGAAGTAGATTTGATGTGTGGATTTTCGTGCATTTGAGGTATGGATTTCTTTTGTTTGTTTTGGGATGTGTGGTAATGTAGTGTTCATCATGTTGTGTGTTTATGAGGTGGCTTTTGGTGTTAGATGAGGTGGGTTAGTGAGTGTGGTTGTGTATGCTCTCTCTCTCTCTCTCTCTCTCTCTCTCTCTCTCTCTCTCTCTCTCTCTCTCTCTCTCTCTCTCTCTCTTCTTCTTCTTCTTCTTCTTCTTTTTTTTTTCTTTTCTTCCTCCTCCTCCTCCTCCTCCTCCTCCCCTTTTTTTCACTACCTTCAATCCCCTCAGCGGAAGAGAGATTAGGTAGTGAGATAAGGACTCCTCCTATCTCGCTCTTTCTCCCTCAGATCACACTGATAAAACATGCAAGCAAAGTCCTTGTTAGTATACACAGGGGAGGGGAGGGGGAGGGAAAGGGGAGGGGAGAGGAGGGAGAGGGAAAGCAGAGGGGAGAGGAGGGAGAGTGAAATGGGAGGGGAGAAGAGGGGGAGAGGAAAGAGGGATGTGTAAGCTAGAGAGGGGGTACTGTGTGTGTGTGTGTGTGTGTGTGTGTGTGTGTGTGTGTGTGTGTGTGTGTGTGTGTGTGTGTGTGTGTGTGGAGAGAGAGAGAGAAGGGGGAGAGAAACTGAGGTTAAGGGAGGGAAGAGGGAACATTATATGAGGGGGGAAGGGAGAAGGGGGTAATAACGGAGAGAGAGAGAGTGAGAGAGAGAGAGAGTGCTTGAAGATTGATTCCCTGTTGACCTGAAGTACTTGCCAATCGCGACGCATACGCAAAGTCTCTGGGTGCCTCTTGTTGTTGTTGTTGTTGTTGTCTTGCATCCTCTCCCACACTCCCTCCCCCTTCCCTCCCTCCCTTCTCCATCCCCCTCCTTCTCTTCTTCCTCCCTCCTCCATTCTCACATCCTTCCCCTTCCTCCCCCTCTCCATCTCTTCTCCTTCCCCTCCATTTCCTCTCTCTCTCTCTCTCTCTCTCTCTCTCTCTCTCTCTCTCTCTCTCTCTCTCTCTCTCTCAAATATAAACACAAACGCAAATGCTGCTTTAATTCTACCCAGTATTACTATAGTTGTGTGTGTGTGTGTGTGTGTGTGTGTGTGTGTGTGTGTGTGTGTGTGTGTGTGTGTGTGTGTGTGTGTGTGTGTGTGTGTGTGTGTGGGTGGGTGGGTGGGTGGGTGTGTGGGTGGGTGTACACGCAACCAAGCGCACGCACAAACACACACACACATAGATAGACAGATAGAAAGACAGATAGACAGTGCTAGCATAGTTCGATTTTATTAATGTTTTTATATTCTATGATGACAAAAAGAAAGCATGACACTCTCTCTCTCTCTCTCTCTCTCTCTCTCTCTCTCTCTCTCTCTCTCTCTCTCTCTCTCTCTCTCTCTCTCTCTCTCTCTCTCTCTCTCTCTCTCACTCCTGAGCACACTATGAGTAATATCAACAACCCTCAAGAGATTCGAAAATCGATATATCCGCGAGAGAGAGAGAGAGAGAGAGAGAGAGAGAGAGAGAGAGAGAGAGAATGCCTAGGCTCACGGTCTGTTCCATGAGGCCCAATGCACTCCACTTACGTACCAAACACCTCCACATGTCACCACTTCGGCACTAATCCCCACCGTCCATACTGAATACGTGGCAGGGCTGTATCATCAGGTTTTATCGGGGTTTTTATTTTATTTTATGATTTATTTATTAACATGTTGGTGGGTTTAGTGGAGATCAGTAAAGTGTGTCTTAACGAAATCCAGTTCCTTTTAATTTCTGTCTGGATCGAATGCACGTCAGTTCAGACAACAGGCCACTTCTCTCACTACTCAGCCACCACCTTAAATCACACTATCATATTTCAAGTGGTTTTGGAAATTCCGCGACACCTGTACTATAGCGATTTAGTCTGGAATATACACATCAATATAATCATGTCTTCGGCGCAAAGTTTATCGATTTGTACTGGAAATGAGATTAGGAGATTAGAAGATCGTCCAGTGTCAGGGGAGACGTGAGATCAAGACCCGGGTTCGTCCGAAATGTGAAGCCAGTGGACTACAGGCTTGAAAATCTCCCCTACTGCTTTCCACCATTTTTTTTTCTTTTTTTTCTGAGGGGATAGGGAGGTAGTTGAGAGCCATTTAACCAGGCAGTTGTGCCGCCTGGTTACATCGGTGCCACCACGTGAAGGCGCCCCTCTCCACCGCCTATCGCACAGAAAATATCAAGCAGTGGCATTTGACAGCAGGAAGTGAAGGGAGTGTGATTTTTTGATTCGGTGGTATTTGGCGCTCTCTCTCTCTCTCTCTCTCTCTCTCTCTCTCTCTCTCTCTCTCTCTCTCTCGTTTGAGTTTGTTTTCGTTGTATTATTTTTTTTCTTTCGCTCTAAATTTTATCATATTCTCTCTCTCTATCTCTCACTCTCTCTCTCTCTCTCTCTCTCTCTCTCTCTCTCTCTCTCTCTCTCTCTCTCTCTCTCTCTCTCATTTGAGTTATATTCGTCGCATTATTCTTTTCCTCACACTCTTATATTTTTTTGTCTCTCTCTCTCTCTCTCTCTCTCTCTCTCTCTCTCTCTCTCTCTCAGTTCCGGGAGCAGTACACCCACTCCCCCAGCGTTAGGGGAGCTGCCAGGCTGTGAAGGAATATTCTAGTGACCGTCAGAGAGAGAGAGAGAGAGAGAGAGAGAGAGAAAGAGAGAGAGAGAGAGAGTATCAGGGTACTGGGAAACTGAACATAAATGCCATCAGACTCTTTACCTGTAGGCCTACCTTTACAAATTAAACTCTCTCTCTCTCTCTCTCTCTCTCTCTCTCTCTCTCTCTCTCTCTCTCTCTCTCTCTCTCTCTCTCTCTCTCTCTCTCTCTCTCTCTCTCTCTCTCTCTCTCTCTCATCCTCTTTATTTGGTTTCTTGGAGTCTATTATGTTTCTGAATAATAATATGATGATGATTATGACGATGGTGATGATGATAATAGCTAACAGTAATAATAATAATAATAACAATAAACACAGGAATGCCCCTCAAAAACTCTACAATAATAAAATCGACGAACGACTGTACAAATGCAGACATAGGCCGTTTCACAACTGATGCGATGTCGAAGATGTGGCTTTTCATACCAGAAGCGACGTCGGCGAGTTACGTGGCCGATGTTGCGACTAGTTGTACCACTGGAGCCAAGGAAGACAGCACCGAGTGGCCCTGGGAGGAGGAGGAGGAAGAGGAGAAGGAGGAGGAGGAGGAGAAGAAGAAGGAGGAGGAGGAGAAGGAGGAGGAGGAGGAGGAGAAAAAGAAGAAGTTACTATTTATTGCACACTCTAGCCATTTCCGAGAAAATGATAAAAAAATAATGGGTACATGAGATAAATGTGAAATGACCAAAGTTGGGCGCATACCACCAACTTCTTCAGGAACTTTCAGGTGGCGAAGAAAAATTCAGGCAATATTCTAGACTGTCTCCCACTCCGTTCAATAAAGACATCAATGATTGAACGAGACATCCAGAAACAAGATTCGATACAAACTTGAGTGAGGAGGAAAGGTTGGGAGACCGTGGCAACTGCCCCCTCAAGCGCTCTAGTGCTCACGTGGTGGAAGCTATGTCGAGAAAAATCGTGGAGGCGGCGATCCGAAGAAATGGGCAAGCGACGTCGCACGCTGCCATTACATAGCACCGCATACGATCTGAACAGCCTCACTCAACACAACATAAGCAATTGAAATCCACAAATCTCTTCCCATCCGCGACGTAGCTAGCATCTCATCCGGTGTGAAACGGCTTTTCAAAATTACCAAATTAGCATGGAACCGCAAAAAGAAAAATTATCCCCTTAAAAATAAAGATCTAAAACTAATACCTCCCAGGAAACGATCTCCCGCACTGTATAATTCAAAAAGGAGTATTGAGAGCAAAATTATACATTATCTCAATCTGAAAGACAGGGTATATATGCATCTGGGGTGTGTTTATGCATCCGAAGCTCAATTTAGAATGCAAATAACTTCAAATTACAAGGAAGGATTGATGTAAAGGTGGGTTTTCATGTTTGTTTATGTTCAGGTGATGCTTGATCGTACGACAGCGCTGATAATAATTAGTAAATGGTGGTAATTTTTCTTTTTCTTTAGGACTTTCTTTCCTTTCTCTCTCTCTCTCTCTCTCTCTCTCTCTCTCTCTCTCTCTCTCTCTCTCTCTCTCTCTCTCTCTCACCTTTAAATCTCCTCTCCCCTCGTCTCTCCTCTCCTCCCTCTCATATCTAATTCTTCTCCCTTTCCCTCTCGCTCCTTCTCTCGTCCCTATGTTTCTCAGTATCTTGGTATATATGTTTGTCTGTATGTATTTTTCTGTATGTATGTATGTAAATAAACAGATAGATGGATGGACAGACAGACAGATAATGTGTGTATATAAGTTCCATTTTGCTGACTTTTTTTTCTTATTCCTCCCTCATACACCGCTAATCATTTTCTATTTAATTTTCATTTTTCCAACCTCTCTCCCTCTCTCTCTCTCTCTCTCTCTCTCTCTCTCTCTCTCTCTCTCTGACATTTGATATGTGTCACAGATTGAGCACTGATTTAAGCCCACTTGAATAGCAACGACTTTCTTTACCTGTCCTGAGGCTGCGGTGAGTCAGGCAGGAAGGTGTGAATAAGTGGGTGAGTCAGGGAGGTGAGGAAGGTAAAGGAATCTGGTGAAGGAGGAGATGTGAGTGAGTCAAGATAGAGAAAGTGAGTGAGGTGAGTGAGTGCGGGTGTGAGAGAAAGGAAAGTGAGTGAATGGGTGAGTGACTGAGGGAGAGAGGAGGAAGTGTGAGTGTGTGGGTAAGAAATAAGAGTGAGTGTAATGAAGGGAGAAAGGGAGGATACAAGTGTGTGGGAGAGAGAGAGAGAGAGAGAGAGAGAGAGAAGAGAGAGAGAGAGAGAGAGTCTGTAAGTGAAAATGTAGGTTAGTAATATTAATAGTGTTAAATACCAATGACTAATGATAGGAAGGAATTGAAATATAAATGATTTAATAGATAAAGTTATGGAGAAGTTGGCCCCCTATCTATCTATCTATCTATCTATCTACATCTATCCACTATTTACCTATCTATCTACTTAGCTATCTATTTTTTTCTACCAGCTGCTGCATGTCTACGGGTTATCTATCAGTCTATCTATTAACCTTCCTGTCATTGTCTGTCTATCTATTTATCTGTCTGTCTATCTCTCTAATAATATCTATCGATCCATTTATCTGCCTACCTACCTTCCTGCCTATATGTCTACCTGTTTATCTATCTTTCTATCTATCTATCTATCCATCTATCTATCTATCTACATACCTACCTATCTATCAATCCACCCATCCATCCGTCGCTCTCTCTCTCTCTCTCTCTCTCTCTCTCTCTCTCTCTCTCTCTCTCTATCTATCTATCTATCTTTCTATCTATCTATCTATCCTCGGCCTTCAGACACCCTTCCCTCATCTCAACATCTGCACTTCCTCGGCGCCTCCGTATTGATTGTTTTTCTCTTTCTTTTTTTTTCTTTTTTAAGCTCGATCCTTGTCTCAGCCTAGTCCCCCCGTAACCGCTTCACTACGAGGATTTAGATAGTGAGGATAGTTCATAGCTGTGGAGGAATGATGACGATGATGATGATGATGATGATGATGATGATGATGATGATGATGATAATAATAATAATAATAATAATAATAATAATAATAATAATAATGATAATAAATAATAACAGTAATAATAATAATAATAATAATAAAAAATAATAATAATGATAAATAATAATAATAATAATAATAATAATAATAAAAATAATAATCACGATAATAATAATAATAATAATAATAATAATAATAATAAAAATAATAATAATGAGGATTTTCTTTAATTCATCAGCCAGCCAGAGATTTTATTCAGCTTAGGAGAGACCCCTCGTACTGAAGAGGTTAATTATCTAGAGACAGATAGATAGATAGATAGACAGATAGACAGATAGATAGACAGATACAGATATTGCCATTCTTATTATTTTGAGTCACGATGCACGACCTTTACACATACAACTTCACTACGATGATGTGTGTGTGTGTGTGTGTGTGTGTGTGTGTGTGTGTGTGTGTGTGTGTGTGTGTGTGTGTGTGTGTGTGTGTGTGTGTGTGTGTGTGTGTGTGTGTGTGTAGCGAGTCTTTCCCACCTTTGCCAAAAATCAATTAGTGACAGGTAAGAAGAATCACCTTTAGGAAAATAGGTCATCGTGGGGAAAGGGTTATCTTTACATACATACAGACAGACAGACATTCATACATACATACATACATACATACATACATATCCTTTCTTATACATACATACATTCATTCTTACATACATACAAATATACATACACTGAGACTAACATACACACACACATACATACATACATATATATTCTTTCTTATACATACATACATTCATACTTACATACAAATATACATACACTGAGACTAACATACATACATACATACATACACAGGCTAATATACATACACATACATACATACACTGCGACAGAAGTAACACCTTAATGCCGTAAATATTAATACGCCATCAATACTGAGGAGGTCCGTGGCGCCCCTGAGGACACCGAAGGAGGGCAGGCTATTTTGAACTCCTTTGAACTCCTTCGAACACTTTTTTGAACTCCTTTGAACTCCCTTTTGAACTCCTTTTTTGAACTCTTGAACTCAATATTTTTTTTTTTTACTCTTTTTGAACTTTTTTGAACTTTTTTAACCCTCTTTACTTCTTTTAAACTCTTTAAACTTTCTTGAACTCTTTTTGGACTCCTTTGAACTCCTTTTCAACTCCCGGACTTTGCATGTATTGGGTGACATCTAAGTGAATTTTGTGTTACCCTAAATAAACACACACACACACACACACACACACACACACACACACACACTAAGGAATTCTCTACTACTCTTATTGTCTCATTATTATGCTTACTACACCTCACTAGTCTAATGTACGCTGTCTGTCACCTTAGTATCAACTTGGACTGCATTCATAACACAGAAGGGAATATAAGAGCCCCGTGGGTGGAATAAATCGGTAAGGATGTGGTGTTTGCGTGACACCTTGACCTACTAGAATACGTGACAGGACGCAGCACTCAGGCGGTCATATCTCCATCCCCCCAAAAAACTAGTTCCCATACATTTTGGTCTCTCTCTCTCTCTCTCTCTCTCTCTCTCTCTCTCTCTCTCTCTCTCTCTCTCTCTCTCTCATATTTCGGGTATTACTTTGCAAAATTATATCAACTAAGCACAAACGTTTAATAAGTAATGCCACGTATGCAATATTCGTACGAAAATATAAGCGAGAGGGAGGGGGAGGCCGAGGATGAGATGGAGGGGAAGGCAGAGGATGAGATGGAGGGATGGAGTGGAGCGGTACATGAGAGAGGGCGCGTGTGAGCTGGGGGAAGTGCAGCGATATGGAGGGGGACACGGGGACATGGAAGCGATCTGTTTGTGGCCACCTCTTACGGGATTAAGGCGACTGGCAATAGATTTAAAAAAAAATCCACTCATGAAAATACTACCACGTAAAATACCATGATTTCCCTAACAATCGAATTTTGACTACGAATCTGCCATTATTTAGCCAATGAGCAAAAAAATTAAATGAGAAAAAAAAAGTCATGTTTGTGCTACTCGTACGAAAATGTATGAAAAATAATTGACGGGGGAGGAGGCAAGCGAAGTGTGATCTCAGCGAATTATTATCATTATCATTATTATTATCATCTTTAGTTGTAAGTAGTAGTAGCAGTAGCAGTAAGTAGTAAGTAGCAGTCATTAGTAATAGTGGTAGTTGTAGCAGTAGTAGTAGTAGTAGTAGTAGAAGTAGTAGTAGTAGTAATAGAAGTGACAGTAGTATGTTGTCGACGAAAATATGGATTTAATAGGCTTTTTAACACCTATTCCTTAGCGATTTAGTTTTTATTTATGCATGTTAGCCCATTTATCTCGTTTAAATATCGATACAGGTTACGTAAATAACATCCATAATTCTAAAACAGGAATAAACTACCAAGGATCAAGTGCTTGGTATCCCCCACTGCCGACAAGATTACGCAAAGTCAAACACACGAATTTCTTAACTTATCTGTCACGATATCTCCAATTTCACGCTAATTCCTCTTCTCTTCCCCCTATATTCTTTTCACGGCACTATAAGCTCGCTGGATATGTATAGTTTTCACGGATCTAACGCAAATGTCTGAAGATATTGGTGAGACATACGAGAGGCGTAACACACAACCTTTGAACACTTTTTCCCTCCGACACTAACGCGGAGGAATACATGGTCACTCAGGCGGCCACGTCACAGTCTCCCAAAAAACTAGTTCCCATACAATTTCAGGGGCCATTCTTTTTTTCTTTTTTTTTACTTCTTTTATGGTATATTTCGAATATCAGTTTGCAATATTGTAAGCACTGATCACAGAGGTTTAATAAGTAATGCCACTGAGCAATATTTATGGAAAAATCACCTGAATTGGAAGGTAGGAGCTGCGTATATTACTAGGGATCGGCTTTTTGAAGGTACCAAGGAGTTTCGCTAATACTCTTAACTGTGATTTATTATACTTATCACACCTTACTAGTCTAATATACGCTGTTTACGTCTCTTTAAGTGGGGTAAGGAGGGGGGAAGAGCCTAAAGTTAAAGGGGAAGAAAAGTTGATTTTAGAAAAGGGAGAGGGAGAGAGACGAGAGGTGGGAGAGAGTGGGGGAGGAATTTCTCTCTCTCTCTCTCTCTCTCTCTCTCTCTCTCTCTCTCTCTCTCTCTCTCTCTCTCTATCCATCCATCCATCCATCTATCTATCTATCTATCTATCTATCTAACCCCACCTCTCTCTCCCCAGTCACTCTGCAGTCGCCTGAATACATCAATGGTTTTATGGTTCAAGCGCGGAAGGTCGGGGGTGAGGCGGAGATCGTGGGCCGCTTCATGAGGATTCCACATCGCGCCGAATACCTCACCTGTAACGCAAGCACACCTGACGACACCGTAATTAACGAGTGGGCACCGCTCAGGTTGGCTAATCAGACCTTCACCTGGATGGCCCCTGAGAGAGACCTGGGGATAATTGAGTTTGTGTGAGTATAGTTGCGTGTGTGTGTGTGTGTGTGTGTGTGTGTGTGTGAGAGAGAGAGAGAGAGAGTACTTTGAGGTTGTTTGTGTAAGTACTTGGGATTCTGTTGGTGTCAGTATTAAGTATGAGTTGTATTTGTGTCAGTATTAGTATGACGGATTTGGCTGTGTTGGTGTCAATATGAGTATGAGGGATTAGGCTGTACTGTGTGGATAGAAGGATTATTTAGAGGATTAGTGATGAGTGAAGGATTAGTGAGATTAGTGATGATTAGGAGGATTTCAGAGGATTAGTGATGAGTGAAGCAATAGAGAGAGGATTAGTGATGATTAGGAGGATTATACAGGGATTTCCTTCAGCTGAACGAAAGCATATGGAGTTAGTTTGAACAGTAAGATAGAAAATAAAAAAAATAATAGTCATCGCCTGAAAGAAAACAGAGAGGTAAAAGAAAACGAGACGAAGAAAATGAAAAAAATACTTGAAAATGACTTAAAAACAAGATTAAGGATAAAAGGACTGAGATTGAAAGCTGAATTGAAAGATAAAAATAAAATTGAGGTTAAACTGAGTGATTCTGAAGGCTAAACTATGCAACTGAAGGGCAAACGAGAGGTGAATAGTTGATTGGGGGTGGAAGTGGGGTGATTGGATTGGGCTGGTTGGGAGGATAGGCCTTTGAGTTTTTGATTGGAGTAAAGGGTGGTATTTTAGAGAGAGAGAGAGAGAGAGAGAGAGAGAGAGAGAGAGAGTGAAATCTAACTTAACCCTCTTTCCGCCGCAGAGCCAGCGTATTGATGAAAAAGGGGACGCAGTATAAGGTGTTCCGGTCAGAGCAATTGGATCTGAACCTTTATCGTGAGTACTAAAAGGGATTGGGTGTTGGATGGAGGGCTGGAAGGAGGATTTACGAGATTAATGATGATTGGAAGGAGTATTTAGAGGATTAGTGATGAGTGAAGGGGTGAAATAGAGGATTAGGGGTGACAGGAGGATTATATAGAGGATTAGTAATGATAGGAGGATTAGGGAGAGGATTAGGGATAAGTGGAGGATTATAAAGAGGATTAGTGGTGTCGGGAGGGAGAATATAAGGGATTAATGACGGATTTATTGACTATTCTTGTTATAACACTTTCTGACCCAACCACATACATATCACCTACCTACCTACCTACCTAACCACTCACCTACGTACCTACCTACTTACTCACATACTCACCTACCTAGCTACCCACATACTCACCTACCTACCTACCCACATACCCATCTACTTACCTACCTACCCACCCATCTACTTACCTACCTACCCACCCACATATCCACCTATCTACCTACCTACCCATCCACATACTCATCTACCTACCCATGCACCCACTCATATACCCACACAACCCACTCGCATCCACCCTTTTTCCTATCCACCCACCCACCTACCTTACCACCCTCTCTACCACCCACCCACCTACCTTCCCACCCTCTCTACCACCCATCCACCTACCTTCCCACCCTCTCTACCACCCACCCACCTACCTTCCCACCCTCTCTACCACCCACCCACCTACCTTCCCACTCTCTCTACCACCCACCCACCCACCTACCTTCCCACCCTCTCTACCACCCACCCACCCACTGACCCACCCGACCCACCTGCGCAGCGGTCTCCACCAAGGACTGCGCAGTGTCGAAGAGCTGTTTCCGGTACTGTATGAGAAACGGGGGCCCTTCCTGCGCAGCGCACACTTCACGCTTCATGGCTACTCTTCACCACCACAATGAACCCCAGCCGAAGGGGGTCACTATCACCGTGGGAGGACAACTGCCTGATCCCTCGGTAAGATGAGTGGATGGTTCGTTGGATGGATGGACTGAGAAATAGGATGGTTCGATGGATGGGTGGATGGATGGATGGTTGGATGGGTGGGTGGGTGGATGGATGGATTGGACTGATAAAGGGAGATAAGTTCACTGATTGGTTGGTTGGTTGGTTACCTGGTTGGTACTGTAGGTAGAGATAGATAAATATATAGATAGACAGGTAATTAGGTAGGTAGGTAGGTAGGTAAGCAGGTAGAGAGGTAGGTAGGTAGAAGAATCAGACAGACAGAAGGGTTGCGTTCCTCTCCTAATGTGCAACAGACAGAATGGCAGTAGGTTATAACACACACACACACACACACACACACACACACACACACACACACACACAGGAAGGACAAAAAAATAAGTGTACATGATCTGTCTGCCCCGTATAAGATAATTTTTTTTTTACATTACCGTTTACAGAATATAGCCATTTTTATTTATTTACTTGTACATTTTTTTACAATTTCTACCCCATTCCTATCTCTTTCATGCCTCTACTCCTTTCTTTCCTACATTCCTACGTCTTTCCTCCGATCCTCCACCCTCTCCTACGTTCCTCCATCCTCTCCTCCATGCCTTCCTCTTCCCTCACTTCCCCTCTTCTTCAGTGCATCATTTAATTCGACATTTTGCTTAGGGGTCCCTGGCCTAGAGGAGCTGCATTGGTAACACTGCGGGAGGCTGAGATGACGCTGGAATGAATTGGTAACACTGCCTTGACCTCGTTTTCTTTTATGGTTTTATGGGCAACGTGTCCATTTTTCCACGAGTAATATTTTTGTCTGTCTGCGTATGGTACTTGGTTTTCTGTCTTAAAACCTGAGTGATATAAAGTACATAGATAGATTGACTGATAGATAGACAGGCAGATAAATAGATAGATAGATATATACCGTATACACATAGACAGATAGACATAGATAGATAGATAGATAGATAGACAGAGACGGGTAAACAAATATTTTTAGATATATATGAGCTGAAGTTACGTTTCACTCTCTCTTTCTCTCTCTCTCTCTCTCCCTCTCTCTCTCTTTACACCTGGATCAATTACGCTAAAAAAAAGTCGCCTAGAATTATATAAGGATTTCTAAGACCTAGGAAGACGGGGCTAGATTTTTTTTTTTTTTTTTTTTTTGCAAGAGCTGTGAAATGCCAGGGGGGGGGGACGGAGGGGGAGGGGAGTGTGAGAGGGAAGCCTGTAAAAGTTCATGCTTGTTCATTGATGAGGAGTGACGGAAGAGAGAGAGAGAGAGAGAGAGAGAGAGAGAGAGAGAGAGGGGAGATGGAGGAGTGGGAGAGAGAAAATGGGGAGAGAGGAAAAAGAGGATGAGAAGAGGAGGTGGGGAAAATATAAGGAGAGGAAAATTGAGAGAGAGAGAGAGAGAGAGAGAGAGAGAGAGAGAGAGGAGGAGGTGGAGGAGGAAGAGGGATGAGTTCGAGTGGAGAAAGAAGAGGGGAAGGAGGAAGAGAATTGGGGCGGAGCGGTGGGAAAATTATCAGCTGGAGAGAGAGAGAGAGAGAGAGGGGGGGGGGAGTAGAGAAAGATGAGAGCCGGCTTTAATCAAACTCCCATTCATTCTACACTCTAATGCCGTCAATCTTCAGTCCTCTGTGTGTGTGTGTGTGTGTGTGTGTGTGTGTGTGTGTGTGTGTGTGTGTGTGGTTGCTACCTGTGTGTGTGTGTGGAGTGTTCCTGGAAAGTTATCAGCGTACCACCCTTCACCTACTGGCTCATAGTCGCGAGATTCATAGGTCTTAATCCTGATGTCTTCCCCTCCTTTATTAACCCTTCAAAATGTCCAGTTCCCCCCATCTTACTGGTCCTGGGTTCGCACTGGGATATGGCTCACTGCACCTTCACATTCACCACCTTAAACGTCTGTATCACACCTGTTACACCTTAATTACCTTCAGTTTACCGTTACCTGTTACCTTTAATTTTTACCCTTACCTGTTACCTTTATTTTTTTTTACCCTTACCTGTTACCTTTAATTTTTACCCTTACCTGTAGCCTTTATTTTTTCCTTACCTGTTACCTTTATTATTACCCTTACCTGTCACCTTATTTCCTACCTTTACCTGTATTCTTTATTATTTTCCCCTTACCTGCAGCCTTTATTTTTTACCCTTACCTGTTACCTTCATTTATTTGCCCTTACCTGTTTCCCTTTATATTTTTACCCTCTATAACATTTATTTCTCCACTTACCTGTCACCTCTATTTCCTACCCTTACCTTCCGCCTTTTTTTCCTAGGGTGATCACTTCCATTACCTCTACCTGTCCTTTCTATTCCCAGGGTTATCTAGCCGTTGCCTTCAGCCGCGACCCCCGCCACCTCAAGAACATGGACATCAGCGTCTGTTACCGCACCGAGGAGGACCAGGTGGGGGTCGAGCATTACCTCCTCGAGAGCATTGACTACCCGCCAGACCTCCACCTCGACGTAAGTTCGAGTATTAGCTTTTTTGGACCGGATTTTCTGCTTGTTTCTTGGTATTTGTCTTGGGCTTCTGCTTCTTCGTCTTCTTCTTTTTTCTGATGGAATGCAACCTAGGAGAATAATCTAACAGTATTTTTTTTTTTTAGATATGTATGAGGTGAAGTTGCGTCTCTCTCTCTCTCTCTCTCTCTCTCTCTCTCTCTCTATTATTCAGTCCCTCGGCATTCCTGTACGGTCACTGAGGTAGACAGACTGAACCCTCTCCCGGCCTCGATAGATAGAGGCGATAGATTGTTCTGGTTTGTTCCGGACGATTTTTTGTATTTAGAGGGTGATTTTATTTGAGTGGTGGTGATGATGATGATGATGGTAGTGGTGATGATGAAGGTGGTGATGACTGAGATGGTGATGATGATGATGGTAGTGGTGATGATGAAGGTGGTGATGACTGAGATGATGATGATGATGATGATGATGGTAGTGGTGATCATGAAGGTGGTGATGACTGAGATGATGATGATGATGATGATGGTAGTGGTGATGATGATGGTGATGATGATGATGATGATGATAATAGTAGTGGTGATGATGAAAGTGGTGATGACTGAGATGGTGATGATGATGATGAT
This sequence comes from Coenobita brevimanus, assembly GCF_032717465.1. NCBI lineage: Eukaryota > Metazoa > Arthropoda > Malacostraca > Decapoda > Coenobitidae > Coenobita > Coenobita brevimanus. Next base: position 31,855,674 of record NC_137039.1, on the reverse strand, counting down.
GATGGTAGTGGTGATGGTGAAGGTGGTGATGACAGATGGTGATAGTGATGATGATGATGACAGTAGTGGTGATGATGAAGGTGGTAATGACTGAGATGGTGATGATGATGATAATTATGATGATGATGATGATGATGGTGATGATAGCAGTATTGGTAAAGAAGATGATGATTATTATTATTATTATTTCTTTTTTACAGATGAGCACAGGAAGGAAAAACAAATTACTGCAAATAAAAAAAAAATAATCCATACACCAGATTACAGGTGTCCTTCATTCATAAAAAAAAAATCTGTAACAGTTGGACTTGAACATCTGTAGATTGAAATTTGAGGGAAAACCACTCTGGGGAAGCGAGTGCCAAAGAGATGCAGTTTGGGGGATAAAAGAATGCTGAATGGAAGTTGTTGTGCAATATGACAGTGTGACAGTCCAGTTGTGAGCGCTACCAGATGCCCGTGTAGCGCGGGGGAAGGCGTGGAGAGGTGGCACAGTGGATGCAACTCCGTCTGAGCATTTGCCATAAAAGTATCCGTAAAATAATGCAAGGGAGGCAACATTCCTTCTTACCTGTAGAGGAGGAAGTTCATTTGTGATTGTTGGCTTAGTCATTATTCTTGTTGTTTTTGTTTCGAATTTTGTCCAGTTGTTTTAGTGTAACCTTTCCACATCCACTCCGCAACGGTGAGCAATATTTGAGAGGAGAGTACAATTTCTCTCTCTCTCTCTCTCTCTCTCTCTCTCTCTCTCTCTCTCTCTCTCTCTCTCTCTCTCTCTCTCTCTCTCTCTCTCTCTCTCATGAATACCGAACGAGTCCTACTGCATAAAATAACAGGAAGAAAAGCAGACCGAGAGACAGGCAGAAAAATATAATACAACTAAATATAATACGACTGAAAGAGACTGGAAAAAAAATTATATATGATTTAATTTGGGATGGTTTATATGTGCGTATTTATGGAGACACAAATCTATACGTACACAGAGAGCTTTGTTAAAGTACACATACAGACATGAACACAGGTTTACACGTGTAGAGTTACAGGATGAGTACTTTGCCCTCACGTACACAGGAACTTTCTCGAACACAGACACACACACACACACAAACACACACACACACACACACACACACACACACACACACACACACACAGGGACGGATGCAGACCTAAAATATGACCAATTTAGGTATTCACGATAATCTCACTGCCGGAACTATTCTCACGGCCAGAACCACCGTGAGAATAGTTCCGGCGATGAGACTACTCGAACAGTTTTCATCCGATATCAGCCAAACTTGGTGAATGGGTTGAGGGTCATCCAGTGAGGACACCTATCATTTCTTTAACAACAGGGCAAAGGTCAAGGTCACAGGGAGGTCAAAGTTCAGTCCTTCCCGGGAGAATCGTTCCGGGCACGTGATATCTCAAATAGTTTCAATCCGATGTTAACCATACTTGGTGGAAGGGTTGAGAGATAGCCCATGATGAAACGTATTTTTTATTTATTTATTTTTTAGAACACTGAATTAAAGGTCAAGGTCAAGGAGAAGGTTAAAGTCGGGTAGAGATTTGCGTGTGGTCAACGTGTCTGGTGTGCACCTAAATTTTTCTTTTCTTCTTTTTCTTTAATGTTATAATTGCAAAAAAACATACACAGATTTAAGAGCGGAGAGTGGAAATGTAAAAACAAATCCAGGGAACACATCAGGCAAGCTCGTGTGTGATAATTAATGGGAAATTGTATCAGGGAAACTAAAAGATTGTCGAAGGAAGGAAGAGAGGCGGTGGAGAGAGCAATACCGCCCACATCAACGAGGAAGGAACTGTGTGGCTGGTTTGATGCACTTGTGAAGAATGATGATAATGCTACCACCCCCCCCTCTCTCTCTCTCTCTCTCTTGTTCAAATGAGAGCCGTTTCTGCACCTCGCTTCAATTTGCTCTATACCAACTATTGATGTGGCTACGCAAGAAACTCTACGGAAAGTCCTCGATTCATTCCGCGTTATGTAAAACCAATGGGAACGATTAAGGGTCAAAACACACACACACACACACACACACACACACACACACACACATGGCAGCTCCGGTAATGAACTTCAGGCTGGTGGTTCAACATTTATAAATCCTTAATGGCGCCCAGGAAGCTAAAATGTTAAACCTGAGAGAGAGAGAGAGAGAGAGAGAGAGAGAGAGAGAGAGAGGGGACACAGGGGCTGAATTATTGATCTACCTCGTTTATTTGCTCAGTAAAAATAAATATCTGCTTTTTTATCTCCCAATTCTACCGTCAAAATTAAGCGTAAATCTTATATGACATAAATTATACTCTTTTTCTATTATATATAAGCCTGGAATTGGAATCATTGCCATTTTATCAGAGTTTGCTGAAGGTGGAGTCATTTATTTAAGATATCCCTTAAAATACCCCGTTTTTTGTTGGATATTATTAAAGAAAACGATATTATTTTAGTTATTTTTTTTTAATATCGAAGGCATGTAACTAAATTCCAGATAAATCTAACTTTAAACGCAGTGAAGTGTGAGAAACTGACTTTACCTCTCTCTCTCTCTCTCTCTCTCTCTCTCTCTCTCTCTCTCAGTTACTGTTGAAATCTCTTCAATAACCCGTATCTTCCTTCACTTGCATCTTCCTTCATTCACCTACAGTACATATTCCTTCAGTCACCCACTTTTCATCTTTCATTTCCCTTCATCTCCGTCTGTTCTACTTCATCTATCTTCCTTCATTCACCTTCATCTTCCTTCATCATCTTCCTTCCCCTTCACCTTCCTTCACTTACCTTCACCTTCGCCTACAGGAACTCACCTGGGACACCTCTTCCTTCACCTACATCTTCCTTCATCATCTTCCTTCACCTACATCTTCCAGCATCACTTACCTTCACCTTCATCTTCCTTCACTTACCTTCCCCTTCACCTTCCTTCACTTACCTTCACCTTCGCCTACAGGAGCTCACCTTAGACACCTCTGACATCGACGAGGACTACACCTGGTGCACCTTTACGAGACCCACGGAGGGCCAGGGTAGTAATGCCATCCACCTCGACACTCCACACTACTATTACTACTTTTGGGGGACTAGGAATGGCTCTAGTAAGTTGTCTATTTATTTATCTATCTGCCTATCTGGTTGTCTGTCTATCTGTCTGTCTGTCTCTACCTTCATACTTCTCCCTGCTACTACTACTACTACTGCTACTACTGCCTTTGAGGGGTTACGAAAGGGTCCAGTTAGCCACCTGTTTATCTACCTTTCTATCTGTCTGTCTGTCTGGGGATACTACTATCTGTTTGTCTGTCTGCCTGTCTGTCTGTCTGTCTGTCTACTCACTACAACTACTGCTACTTCTTTGGGGCTTGGAATGGGTGTAAATAATCTCTCTCTCTCTCTCTCTCTCTCTCTCTCTCTCTCTCTCTCTCTCTCTCTCTAACACCGTTCCTGAAGTTCATATTCCTACTAATCTCCATTTCTCTTCTCACAGCCATCTTCCTGCCACACCCCACGAGCATGAAGCGTTCCAGCAAACTTATAAGCGCCAAAGACAAGCCCTTCAACCACATAATCTACAATTCCGGCCAACAAATCGAAAAGAGAAGCATTTTTACCGTAGTGGCCGCCTGTTTGTTGATGTTGGTCCTCCATTTTCTTTGCTGGTGAAGGTTTAAGCACATTCGGCGTCGCTCCTTTTTCGGCCGCTGTCTCATTTTCGCAGTATACATCAGTCTGGTTTCGTTTTCCCTATTCCTAGTTTTCATTTTCCTTACCAGCGAGACGAATGTGATCTTTGGAGAGGTTGTAATAGAGAGGGGGATTCAACTGTGAAGAGGGGGCGAGTTGTTGGCGGTTGTCGTTGTTTTGGCGCGAATATGTTTGTAGTAGGTTATGTTATTTTCGTATTTTGCCTTTTCTTTCAAGATTTTGGCAACTTTTAATTCGATATATATGAAGAAATCTAAGGTAAGAGTAAAGTATGAGTATAATATATTGCCAATGATATTAGTACATAATATATAATCGCATGTGCAAAATATATCTTGTTGTCAGAATGTTATTTTTAAAAAGGTAGGTTTGTCAGTTTATATATAAGGTTTTCGGAGTTGTTGCCGAATCCGTGTAGAAAAGCAAACACAAAGAGAAAAAACTAATTCAATAATACGGCACAGAATTTTATAGAATAGAAATCTAAATAATACCGCAGAAAATTTTATAGAAGGAAAAATAATATGCACGTTTTCTATTTCTCGAATCCTGCACATGCTATTCATATTTCTACATTTTAATCTCATGAATATAGACGTTTAATGTTGATTGTATGTTCATTTTTTTTTTTTTTTTACTGATTCAAGATGCTGTATGCTAGGATGATTTTTCGTACATGGGCCTATATGCCAAAAATTAGCCTATATTTGATCTGTCCTGGCGATTTTTTTTTCTTTTTTTTTTAAATCTCATTTGTAATACCAGGTACTGAATATAGCCATTTTTTATTCAGAAAGTCGGCCTTTATTATTATTATTATTATTATCATTATTATTATTATCATTATTATTATTATTATATAACGATTTTTATACCTTTAACCATTAATGTTGGTTTCTATCATACAGTGGATGTATGCCAATTTCATTTCTATTTTTCCTAATAAAATCTTTTGACTAATAATTAAAGATATTATGCACAAGGCCAAATTGAAATCACCACACGAATTATTAAAAAAAAAAAAAAAAAAAAAGTGCATCTTCAGACTAATTATTATTTTTATACTGAGGGCAAAGAAACTCACTCCGATTCTCTGTTTATGCCTTCCAGGGGATAATAATGTATTTTGGGATGGCGGAATAACAAAAGGAAAATTGCGCCGATTTTTATTCTGATTGTAGGGAAAAAAACAGATAAAAAACAGAAAAAAAACAATGCCAGGTTTTATATTTATGGGATAATAGGCAAAAAAAAAGTCTGGAGATTAAAAAAAAAGAAAAAAAAGAAAAATGTAAAGAGAAAGGGATTATATTGCTCCCTTGAAAGAAAACGGAGAATGGCATCGCGTTCTCTTTGCTTCAGGGGGTTCTTTCACATCTTTACCATTTACCCTTATCCAGCACGTTAATATTTTCTTTTGTATACCTGAAATTAAAAGCAGTATAGTAGAAAACATTAGGGCGTAAGATTCAAAACAAATCGCTAGGGAAAAGGAGCTACGAAGCCTCCTAATTTTTCTATAACACAAATTTTTTGCAGTAACAGGAGGAGTTATAATGAAGATGTTGTTTATTGTTGGGTGGTTGGTTAGCTGTTGCTCAAGTTAATAGGATTTAATTAGAGGTATAATCCAGAGATCTATATTAAATAATCTAAGAATTATGGCATAACAGCTTTTGTGTGTATGTATTGATGTTAGAATCTAGAGCACAGAGTTGGTTTCTAGTTAGGGCATTTTAAGAGGTTGAAGTCTGTTTGTAGGAACTTCGATTCTGCACGCACTGGAACTCGCATGAATGTATTTTGTATAACCTGAAGTGTAGCAGTGAATTTATATAAGACAAAGTACTTCAGAGGCCAAGATAAGAACTATTTTTGTGTCTCCCGTAACCAAACACGAGAACATGGCGTAACATTTTCATTTAGATTTTTTTTTTTTAATGTGACCCCAAGGCCAGAGAGACAGATTCAAAATTTTCTAAAGAGCTGCCTGGTAGATTTTTTTTTAATACCTAATCGCCGGAGTGATAGCTTCTAAATTCTATGAAGTTTCCGGATTCATTTTTTCATTTTTTTTTTTTTATATACCTCTCTTTTTCCCGCCACTCCCCTGACCTAAGTGGTAGCCATAAATCAAGGTTTGTTGGAAATTACTGAGGAAACCCACACTAAGCAACTCCTGTGTCATCCCAGTTCCAGACCACAAGTTACATTTCCACGGAATATTTAACAACCACCCCTTCAAATGGTAAAAAGCGACTGGAATATCTTTACGGCAAACAGTACGGAGTGGAGAAGGCCCTGGCGCATATACAGTACACGTGGTAACTAAGCTGACGATGATGGGGTTATAGATTGTGGAGGTGGTGATTATAATTTTTTTTAATATATCCCATTATTTTGACATCATTTTCCATTTCCTTACGACTCAAAAACGGAGTGAAAATGACGAAAATATTTGAAAACGAGCAAGTGTGTTTTTGTATGTACGGCTTTGCATAACCAAACTCAGTAAGAAAACAGCACAAATTATATGGCACGGTTTTGGCTTCACTGCATTATTTTCTTAGATACCTCTTCACTACGATGACGCCTTTTTGTATATACTCTTGCTATTGCCTGACGATTTTATTCAGCTGAAAGGAAAATGTTGACTCTGGAGGGGGTCTGATAAGAAGCACGGATTTAAAAGGGGGGGATGAGGGGGCTTACGACCCTCAATTTTCGGTACATCAATATCTTATAATAAAAGGATAACAGATTATTAGAACAGTAACTTATTGTACCAGAACAATAACTTAAGAACCATAACTTACGATAAAAGAACGATAACTTATAATCCCAAAAAAATAACATGATAGAAGAACAATAACAACCAAAGAACCATAACATTAATAGAACAAGAACATGATAAGACAACCATAACATATTTTTAAAGAAGAATGTTAATAAAAAAAGCAATGTTATGACACGCAGTTAACATCCAACCCAAACGTAAACAAAGAATCCTTTCACTGAAACGAGGGACTGGGTAATAAATTTAAAGGAATATAATAATAATAGATCCACATGAATTCAAACAACTATTAAAATCTCAAAAAATCACCCCCTTCCTTCATCAACCCTTTCACACTTTTCTCAGCTGAATAAAATCGTCTGGCAACAGGAAGAATAATATGAAAAAAAATGCTTCCTCGGGTTGAAAGGAATCATATATTTACGATTTGTTAGTTTCTGTATTATATATAAGCTTGCACATATAGGGTAGAGGATTCAAAGCCAGAGTTAGCTTCTTTGATAGACTGTTTTGAAGGAAAATTGATGTTTGTTCTCTACAGGGACGGATCCAGTGCTTGTCAAAAAAATAAAAAATAATAAAAAAAAGAGGGGAGGAGTCCAAAAAACTTTCCTCTTTACTTACTGACGATAATTTTGCTTTTCAGAACTTACGGTAAATAAAAAAAAAAAAAAACATATGCAATACCTCAGATTACTGTATTTATAAATCACAAAATTCATTGTTTCTCCAGTGGAGTTAATTCATATGATAAGGAATCTTCAAAAAATGGATTATTATTTATCATTTATTAAATCACTATCTGCATAAAAAATACCTTAGATGAAAAAGAATAAAAATAAACAATAAAAGCTAGGAGGGATGTGAAATATCTCCCCCCCCCTCTCCTCTGGATCCGCCCCCTCCTCTGTAATGGTCATGTACCAATTTATAACTTGTACTGATTTATTACATGTACAGCACAGACGTTATTACAATTGGCTAAATGTGTGATGAATAAAGAGCTGTTTTGCAGTTATTCACTTGTATAACCTCAATGAATTATCCTTTCCATTTATTTTACATTTTTTTTATACATTTAGTGGCGTAGGAGAAGAATGAGACAAGGAAAAAAATGTAATATCTTTTTTTACAGTATTTTTTTCTTCTCTTTCTTTTTTCTTTTCTTGTTTTTGTTTTTCGAATGAGTAGTTTTTTTTTTTTTCTTCTTTTTAGTGTTTTCTTTCTCTTTAATTTTTACTTTACTTTTTTGTTTTTGAATGAGAGTAGTTTTGTTTTGTTTTTTAATCCCAGTCTGTCTGTACCTAGAACCTCAAATACATTATCCCGTGCAGTGAGTCGATGTTCCCTTGTGGTGGACAGCACCTTACCACAGCGAGGCGCAGAGAAAAGTATGGAAGTTTGGTTCCTGGATGGACCTCGCAATTGCATCTCTCCATTCAGTTAGCAGGGACACCATAGCAGGCTCCACATCACCCTATTATTTGGTTATATGGTTACTACCCAGCGTTATAAATTATTTTTCATGAAACCATTAGGCATATCATTCAGTATAGAGTCATCTCCGGAAGAAGTAGGCAACACTACATCAGGTGAGTGGATGATGTTCACCACCACCTACCACCATCCTCCAGTAGTAAGAGAAATAAAGAAGCCTATATCTAACACATCCACCTGAACAAAACAAAAACACTAAAAATCGTCTAAATACATGAATAAACCCCCTCAACGGATAGATAAATAGAAAATAGAAAACAGAAAAATAGAAATTGAAAATGGAGAAATAGAAAAATAGAAAACAGAAAATAGAAAATAGAAAGATAGAAAAATAGAAAACAAAATAGAAAAAAGAAAAATAGATAGATAGAAAATAGAAAAATAGAAAATAGATAGCAGAAAACAAAAATAGAAAACAGAAAATAGAAAATAGAAAAATAGATAGATAGAAAATAGAAAAATTGAAAATAGAAAAATAAAGAAATAAAAAGAATATCAACAAAAGACGTCAGCGGATGAAAGAAATCGTCTGGAGGTAATATAAGTCAGATAAAAATGTCAACGAATGGGAAAAAAATGGTCTAGTAGCGGCAAGAATAAAGCTTCAAAAGGCATAAGCGGATGAGTAAAATCGTCCGTTAGAGACAACAATAAATCAATGCGGATGAATAAAATCGTCCGTTAAAAGTAATAAAAAACACTATGGATGAATAAAATCGCCCGTTAAAAGAAAAAATAAAACAATACGGATGAATAAAATCGTCTTACCAGCTGTTCTCCCATCCAAAGTTAGCCTCTTCTTTGCGATGACCTGTGCCTGTATTAATAAAAACTTCTAGAAGTACTCCTATAATTACTACTAAAAGTGGTTGTAGCTGAGAGTTGCTTCTAAAAGTTTCTCCTAGGAGGACTCGTAGTAGCAATTTCGTCCCTACCATGAAGTATTACCAACACAAAGAATCTCTGCTTAATATAATTTAAAAATTACCATTACAAAGCCTTAGAGTATCAGTAAGTAGTTTAAAAATGAAAAACTAGTTATTATATATAGAAACAACATCTATTTGATCATATATTATGATTCTTTACGAATGTCGATAAAATGGATAAAATGTAAACACATCGTGTGGTCAGCTGATCGTGCCTGCTACCATCGGGGCATCGTGTGTACATGGCACAGTGACCGTCAACAATGGCACAATTTCAAGATTCCACGGCTGCAGATAAATTCAGGAAAAAGAGAAACTGGACGGAGGGAGTGTACGAGGGATCTTCACAAACCTCTTAACAGTGTGTGGAGCAGTTAGAGCATAGAGTGTTTGCGTTATCACATTGCTCACTGATGGCTGCGATGGTCCAAAGTCATCACAATTACACTTCTGCATTTTTCCAGTTGCAAGGTACCTTAATAGTATCAACACTTTCATCTCGGATGGGAGAAGATGGTTTCGATGTGTGGGCCTTTCCAGTACATTTCTTACTAAATCAGTAATAAACAGAATGCCCTCACGATCGAAACGGTACCTTCTTACAAGTTCTTGATCATCGTACGAAGTATTCCATGAATGCGTCCTTCCGAGCTCGAAAATTTCTGCGTGGTGGATGGTGTCGGTCAGCCATGGTCTATGTTGTCTTGTCTCTTGACGTTTTAGGGACGCAGCTACTGTGTTTACTGTCACTAAAAGCCCTACTATCTCCTTATAAGTCCTTGTGGAGGACTTTTATTTTTTAGCGATTTTACGAGTAAACTTAGGAGTTGAAAGTAACTTTTAGGAGTACTTCTAGAAGTTAGGACCCAAATTTCACTTTGAGAGGAACTTTTTACTCCTAAGAGTTTTTATTAATACGGGCACTGGTTCTTGTTGATTGTTGTTATTTCTAGACGACTTTTATGAAAGTACAGAGTTTTTTAGGGATTTTGTATAGACTTCGTTAAGAGAGAGAGAGAGAGAGAGGAGAGGAGAGGCGAGGCGAGGAGGCGTTCTAGGGCTGTAGTTACTTCACTCCCAGCCACAAGTAAGACCCTCAGTTTCTCTTCTTAATGTTTACACCGAGGCTTGTTTGTGCTTGAACTGCATCTCCCCGTAGACAAACAGCTGCTCGTGGGTGATGGCAGAGTTCGTACGCTTGCTTGTGTGTCTGTGATTGCGTCAATCTCTGGAAAAAAACACTGGCGTAAATCCTAAAACCTACGACGAAAGAAGGTGTTAATTCTTTCCGTGTCTCTCAGTCCTCTTACAAAAATAAATAAAAATAAAAGTTACGAAAGAAAGACGACCGTAAGTTATTTGCTCATCTCGACCATTATAAAAGTGTTCGATACGCTGGGAGAAGACCGATTTATGCACGAAAGAAACAGCAATTAATACCTATATAAATGAAACTGAGCGAACGTTAATGTGATTGTTGATGAGGTGAGATAAGAAGTAATGAAGGAGTGAAATGGTTATTAGTGAGGTGATTATAGAGACTGAAGCCATAGACGGTAATTACAGAGAGAATAATAGGGATAAACGGTGAAGTGATTATTGAAGTATTAGTAATAGCAGTGACCTAATTGGAGACAGTGAAATCATGAACAGAGAAATGATTGTAAACAGTGAATTGATACACACTAATTATAGACAAAGTAAAAACGGTAAACAGTGAAATAATAGTGATAAACAGTGACCTAATTATAGACAGTGAAATGATGAACGGAGAAGTGATTACAGTGAAATGATAGAGGGTAATTATAGACAAATTAAGTGACAGAAGAATAATTATAGAGGAGTAGTGATAAACAGTGACCTAAGTATAGACAGTGAAATGATGGTTATAGAAGTAATGATACAGAGGCGGAACTGCTCTCGTCCTGAAGGGGTTGCCAGTTTTTCCAAAGTGACGGAAAGAAAGGTAGGATTTTTTCCTTTTTTCTTTCTTTCTTTTTTTCCATGTCTAATATTGATTTTTTTTAATGGGTCGTGAATTGCCAGATATGTGATCGGGATGGGTGATTACTTTTGTTGTTGTTCTTGGTGCTGTTGTTGTGCTTGGAGAAAGGTTTGACTGGAAAAAATGCCAGGCCCAGACTGGTCAGCTAACAGTCCATCCCATCCACTCCATGCCATCCACCCTACCCATCTTTATTTATTGATTGATTGATTGATTGATTTATTGTCATTTACGTGCTCATTGTCATTTATTTAAGGTTTTAGGGGTCTCTATCTATCTATCTATCTATCTATCTATCTATCTCCATATATATATACTGACCCATTACCTAAGACATGCACTTTACCGTCCTACCCACTACTCCCACCTTCACAGCGCATACTCCCCCACAGCATACCCCCCCACTACACACCCTCGCCCCAGCCCATCCCCCTCACTCCTCTCCACCCACCTTTTCCAGGCCTCCCAGTCGACACATCTCAAAAACCCTTGAATTTATATGCCTGACTTTTTTCTTTTTCTTCTTTAGACTTTTTTATTTTCCTGTCTTTTCCTGTCCTTTGTTTTCTTCCTATTTTCTTTTTTCTTTTTTACTTTTTCTTTCATTTTCTTTCTTTGTCTTCTTTTCGCACATCCATATGTTTGACCTGAGCCTGTCTTTGTGCATCTCAGTCGATCTTATAGACTTAAAGACGACGTTAAACGGAACTGAAGGACTTTAACTACTATATCTCAGTCTCCCCTTCCATCACGTTTTCTCTCCATCTCTTCCTCATCCCCCTCTCCCTCCCTCCCTTCTTTCCACTCCTTCTCC